>NC_138297.1:47812500-48037500 GCF_965601325.2 Salmo salar
CCGGCTCCCAGCGCACCGTTAAGATGGTGGTCGGAGAGGCCAGCAATTAGGTTTTAATTAGGCTGCGTAATTAGGGGCAGGCAGGAAGTATCAGATGCCAGGATGATTGTGTTCTGGCCTGGAGGAGGAGGAAGAGGGCTGGACTCTAATGGAGCTGAATGCTGCTGCAGACCACAGCCACAGCATTGGAGAGATCCCTGTCTGCTACCACCTCCGTACTGCCCCCTTACTGCCCCCCTAGTGTCCTCCTGCCACTACACCCCTTTCTGCCTGCCCTACTACCCCTAGACAACTGCTTCAGTTCTCCTGCAGCTGCAGATTGGAGACCTGCAGACTAGAGACCCACGAGAGACCGCCCAACTGCCTGACACACCCCTACTGGCCCAATGCTGCCCCCGTTTCACCCCTCTATCTCTCATACTGTAGCTAACTGCCCAGCTTCCTGTTGCCCCCACACACTGTCACTGAGGGAAAGATGAGGAATGGATTAAGAGGGTGTGGGAGGAAAGGGTGGGAGGTGGATGGACAGATGAATGCAGAGGTGAGAAAGAGGCTTCGATGAGAGGGAGGGATGAGAGGGATGGATGCGAGAGGAAGGGGAATAGTGGTGTCATTTTTTATCTCCATTGTAGAGTTAATTATAGTGTAGTGTGTGATTATGGGCAGTGGGCACAATGTTCCTGTTGGCTAAGAGGTAGGTTTCTGTGCTTTGTCTGGAAATATATATAATTCATGCTAACATACAGTAAGTGCAGGTGAATCGAGATGTGATCCAACAATAGATATTGATCCAATAAAACTATGTTTGATTGGATCAAAATGTGGTTTTGGCTGATGCATCGCGTTTCGACAAACAAACACACATAGACAGACACAATTATTCCCTTTTAAGATACCCCCCCCTATAAAATAACCCAATTAGTAAACATCTTCCTTGGGGAGAGGGCTATGGGGATCTCAGCAGAGCCCTCTATACCCCCCTCCACCCCACCCTCTCTTATCAGCAGAGAGAGGACCAGACACTGCCTCCCAATGCACACACGCACGCACGCACGCACGCACGCACGCACGCACGCACGCACGCACGCACGCACGCACGCACGCACACACGCACGCACGCACGCACACACACACACACACACACACACACACACACACACACACACACACACACACACACACACACACACACACACACACACACACACACACACACCAACAATGTCACGAGGCTAATCTTGTCGCGCCTCGGAACCCAATTAAAAAAACAGAGATGTGTCGCTGCCAACATCAGGAATCTAATCACATTCCAGGAAAGGCAAGTAATTTCCCTGGCTTTCTGTTGGGGTCGAGATAGAGATGGAGAACCAGCCACATCTATGCCCCCAGAAATCACCCTGAGGAGGGAGGAGGGGCAGGGGGGCCTGAGCTCATCCCTCTGGGGGCCTGAGTTAGCCCTGGGGGAGCGGGGTGGCGTGTGTGTATGTGTGTGTGTCTGTGTGAGGCATAAAGGGAATAGTGCATCAGTTTGTAAAGCTAGATGGTTAGAATCATATCCAGGGTAATGATGCTCTGTGTGTCAAGACAACTGAAAATATCCTCAAAATCCCTTTAAAATATTAAGGAAGTGCTTCTATTTTGAATCGGCAGACTCAACACTAAATGCTGACAAGTTCATGTCAGCATCAATCATGCAGGTAATTGTGGTCTGTGTGAATTTATGTGTACAGTATGTGTCTTTGTTTGTGGGAATGTGTGTGTGTGTCTAGTCGACATATGTGTGTACCTGGGTATTTTTCCAGGGAGAGTATTTTAGCCTGTAATTTTCCTCACTCCGTTATCCCTTTTTGGAAAAACAACAGTTGTGAGAGAGGGGGGGTTGTGTGTATGGTTCAGGTGGGGGGTGTCGGGGTGAGGATACGTAAAGGTGGGCAGTTCATGACCTGGTTAGGAATGCAGTCACCCCTTAGCAGAGTGCCACAGGGACTTTACACCAGGGGGAAACTCTATACCTTAAGTAAAACCCCCTGTCAATCACAGCTAACGGGGTCCTGCCGAGGGAGGGCAGCCTCTCTGCCTGCCTGTCTGTCTGGGCACAGTCAGAGAAGTATGTTCACACATGCATGCACAATTGTTTGGGTTAAAAATCGTTCTCTTCTCTGTCTTCCTCCTTTTCTTTTCTCTCTCTCTCTCCCTCTCTCTTTCTCCCCCCCCCCCCCCCCCCCATCAAGTCCACCAGGGTTATGGAGGTTAGTGGTGGTGGTAGAGATGAGATAGAAGCAAACAGAGCTGACAGCTTCCTTCCTCACAGTAAACACTGCCGTGCCACTTAGACAGGGGTCAGGGACAACACACACCAACCACTCCCCTCTCCACCTACTATTCTAGTCCCTGCTACACACACCCAGACCCTAGTCTAAACTATCTACACCCAGACCCTAGTCTAAACTATCTACACCCAGACTTTACAGGCACCAACTATATCCAAAGTATAGGGAAACCAAATCCAGAAACACATACTACCTAAACCTGAGACTCATAGTAACCATACGTCGAACTACCCAAAACATAAACAGGGGTCAGGGTCTACAGACACATATCAGTGAGTTCCTTCCCAGTTCCCAGGGTCCTTGGCAACATTACCTAATGGCATCCTTCACCTTTCATCTCCTCACAAACACCCCCCCCCCCCCCCCCCATCTCACCACCCTTCTCACCTCCTTCCCCTCACCCCTCTCAGCAGCCGCTAAGGGTTCTATTCTATGGCAGGTGGAGTGTTGGGGAGAGTACTGAGACAACAGTGTGTCAACAGCTCAGTCCCAGTCCTCTATCTGGTATTCTACTGCTATTCACTCTAATGAGAACCCTCAGACTGACACACACATCACTCATCCTCATTCTGCACCGTCACTGTTCCATTCTTTCGAATCAGAAAAAAAAACTGCTCGGAAATAGACAACAACAGACAACAATCTTTAAATACAGTACTTTATGTAACTTAACAAGTATTATATATCACATAAGTCTGATCTACAAAGAGGGGTGTTTGTGACCACATCAGAACAGAACACTGTAAAGGACTCTTTTAAGGTCAGCTTGTGGTCTAGACTCTAGGGTTTGTGGTTGCTTCAGGTGAAGGTTGGTCTGTTTAGCCGGCCTGGTTAGAGGCAGGCTTGGGGTTATCAAGCCATGAACCAGGTGTGTGTGTGTGTGTGTGTGTGTGTGTGTGTGTGTGTGTGTGTGTGTGTGTGTGTGTGTGTGTGTGTGTGTGTGTGTGTGTGTGTGTGTGTGTGTGTGTGTGTGTGTGTGTGTGTGTGTACCACTTTTCATCTCTTTCATTCCCTTTCCCCTATTTTAGATAGCATTAATAATACCTTGTTACAGATCAAACCACACCAACACACATTGTTATGTCAGTTGCTTGTCAACAACGTCAAATTAACATGATTTTCATTTGCTCATTTCAATCAATTCATTCTCTTTCATCTTCATTTGCAGTGTGACATTCGTTTATTTCCTCAGAATATTCTGCTTTTAATGTCCATTAATTATTTACCAAATTAGTTTGTAGAATCCAGAACAACTTCTTTGACGAGAGAGAGACAGACAGAGGGAGCGAGAGGGAGAGAGAGAGACAGACAGAGAGGGAGAGAGAGAGACAGACAGAGAGGGAGCGAGAGGGAGAGCGAGAGACAGACAGAGAGGGAGCGAGAGGGAGAGAGAGAGACAGACCGAGAGGGACAGAGAGGGAGAGAGAGAGACAGACAGAGAGGGAGCGAGAGGGAGAGAGAGAGACAGACCGAGAGGGACAGAGAGGGAGAGAGAGAGACAGAGAGGGAGCGAGAAGGAGAGAGAAAGACAGACAGAGAGGGAGCGAGAGGGAGAGAGAGAGACAGACAGACAGAGAGGGACAGAGGGAGAGAGAGAGACAGACAGAGAGGGAGCGAGAGGGAGAGAGAGAGACAGACAGAGAGGGACAGAGAGGGAGCGAGAGGGAGAGAGAGAGACAGACAGAGGGAGAGAGAAGGAGAGAGACAGACAGAGAGGGAGCAAGAGGGAGAGAGACAGAGGGAGAGAGACAGAGGGAGAGAGAGAGACAGACAGAGAGGGAGCGAGAGGGAGAGAGAGAGACAGACCGAGAGGGACAGAGGGAGAGAGACAGACAGAGAGGGAGCGAGAGGGAGAGAGAGAGACAGACAGAGAGGGACAGAGAGGGAGCGAGAGGGAGAGAGAGAGACAGACAGAGAGGGAGCGAGAGGGAGAGAGAGAGACAGACAGAGAGGGAGCGAGAGGGAGAGAGAGAGACAGACCGAGAGGGACAGAGAGGGAGAGAGAGAGACAGACAGAGAGAGAGCGAGAGGGAGAGAGAGAGACAGACAGAGAGGGACAGAGAGGGAGAGAGAGAGAGACAGAGGGAGAGAGAGGGAGAGAGAGAGACAGACAGAGGGAGAGAGAAGGAGAGAGACAGACAGAAGGAGAGAGAGAGACAGACAGAGGGAGAGAGAGAGAATAAGTCATTGAGTGACGTTGGCTCCGCAGGGATCTGCACGTGGAGGGATGTGCCTGTGCTAGATGCGGTTTCCAAAGTTCTAATTGAAGTTTGTCTTTTGAAGTAATTAAGATAAGACAAAATAATTGCTATTATAGCGGAGTAATTAAGCCATGCCTGTGGTTTTTTTTCTACCTTAATTTAACAGAAGCTTTTCTTCATCAACAATGCTGCCTGCTGCCGTCGGTCTGCAAGTGAGTGTGTTGACTCTGCACAATGCTTTCATCTCTGTTTGTGTTAACTTTGGCCTCAGATCACATTACTGACCACTGAACTTGGAGAAAGCACACACAGGCATATGCTCATATATGCTTTGTTTCTGTTGTCTCACACATTAACACACACGCACACATGCACACACACACACACACACACACACAGACACACACACACACACACACGCACACACACACACACACACGCACGCACACACGCACACACGCACACACGCACACACGCACACGCACACACCCAGACTGGGTAATGACAGGAAAAGGCAGCCATACTTTGGGAGCCCCGCAGCCCCTCATGACCAGGTTAGCAAAGTAAAGCCACGGCCCACTAGAACTGTATTTATACAAATAAATGACTACCCCGACTCAGTACTACCATAACCCTTCTACTGAACCCTGTGTGACCCACCCTTTGTGTGCATGTTTGTGTGTGTGGTGTGTGTGTGTGTGTGTGTGTGTGTGTGTGTGTGTGTGTGTGTGTGTGTGTGTGTGTGTGTGGTGTGTGTGTGTGTGTGTGTGTGTAGGTGAAGCTGTGTGTGTGTGTGTAGTCAATGTTGTGAATGTGTTTGTGATGTGTGTGTGTATTCGATGCTGTGTGTGTGAGAGCTGTGTTCTTGGAGCCAGGCTGCAGATTGTAGCTAAAAAAGATTCTAAACCAACTTCTCAGAGCTTGCTCATCCACATCTGGCCTCTCTGTGACTCCACTGCCAAAGAAACACATCTTTAAATGGAGCAGTCTATGTGTACTTGCACACGTGTGTGTGTGTGTGTGTGTGTGTGTGTGTGTGTGTGTGTGTGTGTGTGTGTGTGTGTGTGTGTGTGTGTGTGTGTGTGTGTGTGTGTGTGTGTGTGTGTGTGTAACAACAGAGACATTGCATTCATGACAGTTGATGGCCCATGAATCTTTGTTGCTGTTAGTTGGTACTACGGCTGGCTCTGTCATTTCTACTAGCAGTTAGTAAGTCATGTGTAAATGCATCACAGGCCCACTTTGTTGGAGTTGCTCTGCTATGTTGACCAGACAGAGGTATTCCAGCCTGTGAAGAGGTATCCGGGATGGTTTCATACATGTTTGAATCCCACAACACAGTACATAACAACACACACACGCTTACACGATCTCTTGCTCTCGCTCTCTCTCTCTCTCTCACACACACACACACACACACACACACACACACACACACACACACACACACACACACACACACACATAATTGGTGCTGGATAACGAAGAATTCAGAGAAAGTGGAACTGACAGCGTTTTAACTACTTTGCAGATATGAAACAAACAGACGATCATAATATCAGCCAAAAATATCAAATTCACAGTTTACTCTACAAATCCAACTTTTTAAGAGGTTTTAAAAATAGGCCTATTTGAATCTCAATTCCATGACATAAAGTAAGGCATTGTTGGCAGAAAATATGGATGCAGTTCAATGCATGATTAACATAATTGACCAATAACTGTCTTGGTAGTCCAACAAATATTGCTATTAGGTTGTAAACTACAGCTGGCTGATACATTGTTTAGTTCCTCCAGCCATTCAGGATGCACTTTCAGTTTCAATGACTCAATATTTTGGACAAAAATGGACGAATGTAACCAGGGCTGGGAATGTCAATACAATAAAACTAGCATGGGCAATGATCACAAGTCTGTCATAACGTGGCTAATAGGCTAGAGTATCTATTTATGTACTGTAGCAAGCTAAAAACACAGAGCCTAACGTTAGCTAACGTTAGCTAGATTGCTGCTGTGATGATGTTGTCATTGAACGAGTGGGTGAATGGCTGACTTTTTCCCCTCCATTTGTCTGTGGCTACAGCTAGAGATGCACTTGTCATTTGGTTAGCTAGCAAGCAATGTGAATCACTTTGCTATCTAGCTATACTGAACTTGAACAACTGTTATCCACAGTTAGTGTATCCCTTAGTTGTCAATCAAATGTATTTGGTATTGATCAAATGGGCGGGCAGGCAGACAAGTTCCCATTCAGTTGTCAAAACGTGGGTTGGGACAAGCATGGATTGGCAGGCAGTGCAGTGAAGTTAGCATTATATTAAAGATTCTGACTTTGCTCGTCAATACCTCTTCAACGGAACATGTCAGGATGATATGCATGTTATATTCTAAATCAGCTGACAATGGGGAACAAGTTACACCCTTTGTTTTTGCTGTTCGGTTCCGCTTTCCAAAAATGATTTTACTTTAATTTCTATGGCTTATTCTCTGTGTAGTCGCAGCTAAGGGACCAAAACTTCCATAGCTTTGTAACCATATGACATAGAAATCTCAAACTAACTGTAATATGTTCAGGGACCGGTCCTCTCCAATCCACGGCAATTACTTTTCTATGTTTTGTCTTTGGCTATTTTAAATGAAATATATTTAATTATGTCAAAAATACTTACTTAAATCTTCAATACCTTCCACCCTATATGACTTTCATGAATATAACCAACTGTTATTGGTTCAGGGACCTCGTCTGTACAATCTACTGTAATTACTTTTTGACTTTAGCTATTTTAAATGAAATATATTTTATTATATGTAAAAAATACTTGCTTAAAACTTGAACAGCTTCCACCCCAAATTTGAAACAAGTATTTTTCATACTTTAAGAAAATACATTGTTTGAAAACAGCCAAAGAAAAAAGAAACAAAAATAATTGCCGTAGATTGGACAGGCGAGGTCCCTGTACCAATAACAGTAGGTTATCAAATCAAATCAAATGTATTTATATAGCCCTTCTTACATCAGCTGATATCTCAAAGTGCTGTACAGAAACCCAGCCTAAAACCCCAAACAGCAAACAATGCAGGTGTAGAAGCATGGTGGCTAGGAAAAACTCCCTAGAAAGGCAAAACCTAGGAAGAAACCTAGAGAGGAACCAGGCTATGAGGGGTGGCCAGTCCTCTTCTGGCTGTGCCGGGTGGAGATTATAACAGCACATGGCCTAGATGTTCAAATGTTCATAAATGACCAGCATGGTCAAATAATAATAATCATAGTAGTTGTCGAGGGTGCAACAAGTCAGTAACACAAGAGTAAGTGTCAGTTGGCTTTTTCATAGCCGATCTTTGAGAGTATCTCTACCGCTCCTGCTGTCTCTAGAGAGTTGAAAACAGCAGGTCTGGGACAGGTTGCACGTCTGGTGAATAGGTCAGGGTTCCAGCAGGTCTGGGACAGCAGGTCTGGGACAGGTAGCACGTCCGGTGAACAGGTCAGGGTTCCATAGCTGCAGGCAGAACAGTTGGAACTGGAGCAGCAGCACGGCCAGGTGAACTGGGGACAGCAAGGAGTCATCAAGCCATGTAGTCCTGAGGCATGGTCCTAGGGCTCAGGTCCTCCGAGAGAGAGAAAGAAAGAAAGAAAGAAAGAAAGAGAAGAAAGAAAGAGAGAAAGATAGAATTAGAGAGAGCATATTTCAATTCACACAGGACACCGGAAAAGACAAGAGAAATACTCCAGATGTGACAGACTGACCCTAGCCCCCTGACACATAAACTACTGCAGCATCAATACTGGAGGCTGAGACAGGAGGGGTCAGGAGACACTGTGGCCCCATCCGATGAAACACCCGGACAGGGCCAAACAGGTAGGATATAACCCCACCCACTTTGCCAAAGCACAGCCTCCACACCACTGGAGGGATATCTCCAACCACCAACATACCATCCCGGGACAAGGCCGAGTATAGCCCACAAAGATCTCCGCCACGGAGATTCATGTAAGTCCTATGGGGTGGATGCTATTGAATTCTCTGTGAAGTAAATAAAAATTAATAGCACTTTTAAAAAAGCTAAACAAATTGGATCAGAGAGAAGATGTTTCTGAACAATGTCAAATTGATTTGAGAGCTATATGTAGGGAAAGGGGATACCTAGTCAGTTGTACAACTGAATGAATCTAATGCATTTAACCCAACCTCTCTGAATCAGAGAGGTGTGGGGGGAAGCCATAATAGACATTCACATCTTCGACACCCGGGGAACAGTGGGTTAACTGCCTTACTCATGGGCAGAATGACAGATTTTTACCTTGTCAGCTCGGGGATTCAATCCAGCAACCTTTCGGTTACTGGCCCAACTCTCTAACCACCTGCCGCCCCTGTCATGTGGTTTAGAAGCTATCAACATTTTTCATTAACAAGCAAAAGTAGGCATTGCAGTTTTAAGATGGTTCCTTAATCCTCTGAGCAGAGGAGAGCAACATTTTAGCTACATTTTGCCTCCATAAAGAAAATATGACACCAAATTGCAAAAACAAGGGGTGTAACTGGTTCGCTATCGTTAGCTGATTCAGAATATGTCATTTATATCATTCTTGCATGTTCCAATGAAGATGTACAGTCGTGGCCAAAAGTTTTGAGAATGACACAAATATTAATTTTCACAAAGTCTGCTGCCACAGTTTGTATTATGGCAATTTGCATATACTCCAGAATGTTATGAAGAGTGATCAGATGAATTGCAATTAATTGCAAAGTCCCTCTTTGCCATGCAAATGAACTGAATCCCCAAAAAACATTTCCACTGCATTTCAGCCCTGCCACAAAAGGACCAGCTGACATCATGTCAGTGATTCTCTCGTTAACACAGGTGTGAGTGTTGATGAGGACAAGGCTGGAGATCACTCTGTTATGCTGATTGAGTTCGAATAACAGACTGGAAGCTTCAAAAGGAGGGTGGTGCTTAGAATCATTGTTCTTCCTCTGTCAACCATGGTTACCTGGAAGGAAACAATTTCCGTCGTCATTGCTTTGCACAAAAAGGGCTTCACAGGCAAGGATATTGCTGCCAGTAAGATTGCACCTAAATCAACCATTTATCGGATCATCAAGAACCTCAAGGAGAGCGGTTCAATTGTTGTGAAGAAGGCTTCAGGGCGCCCAAGAAAGTCCAGAAAGTGCCAGGACCGTCTCCTAAAGTTGATTCAGCTGCGGGATTGGGGCACCACCAGTACCGAGCTTGCTCAGGAATGAAAGCAGGCAGGTGTAAGTGCATCTGCACACACAGTGAGGCGAAGACTTTTGGAGGGTGGCCTGGTGTCAAGAAGGGCAGCAAAGAAGCCACTTCTCTCCAGGAAAAACATCAGGGACGGACTGATATTCTGCAAAAGGTACAGGGATTGAACTGCTGAGGACTAGGGTAAAGTCATTTTCTCTGATGAATCCCCTTTCCAATTGTTTTGGGCATCCGGAAAAAAGCTTGTCCGGAGAAGACAAGGTGAGCGATATTTTGGGTCCATGGCCAGGAAACTCCCCAGACCTTAATCCCATTGAGAACTTGTGGTCAATCCTCAAGAGGCAGGTGGACAAACAAAAACCCACATATTCTGACAAACTCCAAGCATTGATTATGCAAGAATGGGCTGCCATCAGTCAGGATGTGGCACAGAAGTTAATTGACAGCATGCCAGGGCGGATTGCAGAGGTCTTGAAAAAGAAGGGTCAACACCGCAAATATTGACTCTTTACATCAACTTCATGTAATTGTCAATAAAAGCCTTTGACACTTATGAAATGCTTGTAGTTATACTTCAGTCTTCCATAGTAACATCGGACAAAAATATCTAAAGACACTTAAGCAGCAAACTTTGTGGAAATTAATATTTATATTCTCAAAACTTTTGGTCACACTGTATTAACGAGTAAAGTCAGAATCTTTAATATACAGCTAACTACACCACACTTTGGCAGGCAAGCTGCAGAAGGGCGAGCAGGATACTAATCCCTATCATTTATCAGTGCAATTTTGACGGCCAACTACAAGCTGAAAAAGTTTGAGAGGGTTGATCTACTGTTCCCTCTGTAGATTTTAGCTCATCTTGCTCTGGCTAACATTAGTTGTTGATCTTATTCTTGATGTGCATAGGCAACTAAGGAAGAGAGAGCCTACCACAGTTCCCAAATGTAAGAGGACTCCCGTGGTATTTACATATTTGCAGAAATCCAATCAGGTGTATTTTGTGGGTTTAGTGAATGCTTTCTAATGATCTAAAGTCGCGCTCTTGCTACTGCCACGTAAACACACAGTGGATGATGTCACTAGTAGCTGAATTTGTCAGTAGAATCTTTTACCAATAAAAGTCGCTGGAGGGGTTGCTCAATATTGTAGGCAGCGCTGCCTGTGTGGCAAATGGCTTGTTAGCATATAGGCCTACTGTAGCTCTGATTAGCTATGGCTCATAGGTCTGCGTAGACTCTAGTCCCGGACAAGACAGATGTTTTTATTAGGTTTTATTCACTGCAGTGTCTATTAATTGTCCAAACGCATCCCATTCTATTGCTATAGAATTTTTACAAATTCCCAAACATTCTATGAATTTATGAAAACATGAAAATGGAGGGTGTATATTCATTTTTATAAGATTTAATTTACCTAAAATCCTGTCAATTCCGCTTTAAACGGTGGCCATTTCTTGTGTGTTTGTGTGTGTGTATATCTGTTGGTGTGCATGTGAGTGAATGAGAGCCACAGGGAAGGGTTTGCCTCAGACTGTTGTTTTAGCGTTGGCACAACGTCAGACTGCCAGCCTAATCCATGGCCCCCTCAGAGCTTGGACACAACTAAAGCAGGTAACACACACCGCCTCCCACTGAACACACTCCTCACCCAGCGCTGGACGAGAGAACAGTGTGTGTACAAGCAGGTGTGTGTAAATCAAATCAAATCAATCGTATTGGTTACATACACATGGATAGCAGATGTTGTGAGTGTAGCGTTATGCTTCTAGATGTGACAGTGCAGCAGTATTTAACAGGTAATATCTAACAATTCCACAACAAAACCTAATACACACAAAATAGTAAAGGAATGGGATAAGAATATATAAATATAAAATATATGGATGAGCAGCGACAGAGCGGCTAAGATGCAATAGATAGTAAAGAATAGATAGTGAAGGATACAGTATACAGTATATACATATGAGATGAGTATTGGGAGATATGTAAACATTCTTAAAGTGGCATAATTAAAGTGACTAGCGGTCCATATGTTAAAGTGGCTAATGATATCAAGTCTGTAGGTAGGCAGCCGCTTCTCTGTGCTAGTGGTGGCTGTTTAACAATCTGATGGCCTTGAGATATAAGATGTTTTTGAACATAGACAGGGCTCTAACTCCCCTAGCTCCACAATGAGATAGGGTGCAGGCCAGGCAGCAGGCTCTTAGCCAGCCTGCCAGCTTAGTGGAGTCTGCCACTAGCACAGTCAGTGTAGTCAGCTCAACTATCCCCATTGAGACCGTGTCTGTGCCTCGACCTAGGTTGGGCAAAACTAAACATGGCGGTGTTCGCCTTAGCAATCTCACTAGAATAAAGACCTCCTCCATTCCTGCCATTATTGAAAGAGATTGTGATATCTCACATCTCAAAATAGGGCTACTTAATGTTAGATCCCTCACTTCCAAGGCAGTTATAGTCAATGAACTAATCACTGATCATAATCTTGATGTGATTCGCCTGACTGAAACATGGCTTCAGCCTGATGAATTTATGGTGTTAAATGAGACCTCACCTCCTGGTTACACTAGTGACCATATCCCTCTCGCATCCCGCAAAGGCGGAGGTGTGGCTAACATTTATGATAGCAAATTTGAATTTACAAATAAAACTATGTTTTCGTCTTTTGAGCTTCTAGTCATGAAATCTATGCAGCCTACTCAATCACTTTTTATAGCTACTGTTTACAGGCCTCCTGGGCCATATACGGTGTTCCTGAATTCCTATCGGACCTTGTAGTCATGGCAGATAATATTCAAATGTTTGGTGACTTTAATACTGTCACGACGTCCACCGAAGGTGGCTCCTCTCCCTGTTCGGGCGGTGCTCGGCGGTCGTCGTCGCCGGCCTACTAGCTGCCACCGATCCCATTTTCCTTTTTAATTTAGCACTGTCTGGTTTGTCACACCTGTGTCTTGTTGTGTCTGATTCGGTGTGTATATTATTCCCCGCTGCAGGTTAGGCTGAGTGCGGGATTGTTACTAGTTAGTACGGTAAGGGGTGCATGCCTGCACCATTTCATTTTGGTTTCGTTTTTGAACGGTATGTGTTTTACCGTGGACATTTGTGTTCCCTAGATTTTCGGAGTTGAGGTTTCTCCTCTGTGTGAACTGTGTTCCAATCCCTGTGGGTGGATGATATATTTCGTGTGGTTTCCTTGTGCGTTTTGTGCTGTGCTTTTGGTCCAGCCTGTATTAAAATACATTTGATTCCCTGGAACCCTTCTGCTCTCCTGCTCCTGATTCCACACACACCCCCCTCTGGAAAGAGGTTGTTACCAATACTCACATGGAAAGTCCACAGACCCACTCCAAAAGGCTTTCGGAGCCATCATCGACTCAGTGGGTTATATCCAAGGTGTCTCGGGACCTACTCACTGCCACAGTCATACTCTGGACCTAGTTTTGTCCCGTGGAATAAATGTGGATCTTAATGTTTTTCCTCATAATCCTGGACTATCGAACCACAATTGTATTACGTTTGCAATTGCAACAATTCATCTGCCCAGATCATCAAAAGTCGTGCTATAAATTCTCGGACAACCCAAAGATTCCTAGATGCCCTTCCAGACTCCCTCCGCCTACCCTAGGATGTCAGAGTACAAAAATCAGTTAACCACCTAACTGAGGAACTCCATAAATTGCGCAATACCCTAGATGCAGTCGCACCCCTAAAAACAAAAAACATTTGTCATAAGAAACTAGCTCCCTGGTATACAGAAAATACCAGAGTTCTGAAGCCAGCTTCCAGAAAATTGTAACGGAAATGGCGCCACACCAAACTGGAAGTCTTCCGACTAACTTGGAAAGACAGTACCGTGCAGTATCGAAGAGCCCTCATTGCTGCTCGATCATCCTATTTTTCTAACTTAATTGAGGAAAATAAGAACAATCCAAAATGTATTTTTGATACTGTCGCAAAGATAACTAAAAAGCAGCATTCCCCAACAGAGGATGGCTTTCACTTCAGCAGTGATAAATTCATG
Source organism: Salmo salar (assembly GCF_965601325.2). Classification (NCBI taxonomy): domain Eukaryota; kingdom Metazoa; phylum Chordata; class Actinopteri; order Salmoniformes; family Salmonidae; genus Salmo; species Salmo salar. The sequence goes on from NC_138297.1 coordinate 47,826,281, forward strand.
AACTTCTTTGAGGAAAAGATCATGATCATGATCATGATCATTAGAAAGCAAATTACGGACTCCTCTTTAAATCTGCGTATTCCTCCAAAGCTCAGTTGTCCTGAGTCTGCACAACTAGGACCTAGGATCTAGGGAGACACTCAAGTTGTTTAGTATTATATCTCTTGACACAATGATGAAAATAATCATGGCATCTAAACCTTCAAGCTGCATACTGGACCCTATTCCAACTATACTACTGAAAGAGCTGCTTCCTGTGCTTGGCCCTCCTATGTTGAACATAATAAACGTCTCTCTATCCACCGGGTGTGTACCAAACTCACTAAAAGTGGCAGTAATAAAGCCTCTTGAAAAAGCCAAACCTTGACCAAGAAAATATACAAAACTATCGGCCTATATCGAATCTCCCATTCCCCTCAAAAATGTTTGAAAAAGTTGTTGCGCAGCAACTCACTGCCTTCCTGAAGACAAACAATGTATACAAAATGCTTCAGTCTGGTTTTAGACCCCATCATAGCACTGAGACTGCACTTGTGAAGGTGGTAAATTACATTTTAATGGGGTCAGACAGAGGCTCTGCATCTGTCCTCGTGCTCCTAGACCTTAGTGCTGCTTTTGATACAATCGATCACCACATTCTTTTGGAGAGATTGGAAACCCAAATTGGTCTACACGGACAAGTTCTGGCCTGGTTTAGATCTTATCTGTCAGAAAGATATCGGCTTGTCTCTGTGAATGGTTTGTCCTCTGACAAATCAACTGTAAATGTTGGTGTTCCTCAAGGTTCCGTTTTGGGACCACTATTGTTTTCACTACATATTTTACCTCTTGGTGATGTTATTCGGAAACATAATGTTAACTTTCACTGCTATGCGGGTGACACACAGCTGTACATTTCGATGAAACATGGTGAAGCCCCAAAATTGCCCTCGCTGGAAGCCTGTGTTCCAGACATAAGGAAGTGGATGGCTGCAAATGTTCTACTTTTAAACTCGGACAAAACAGAGATGCTTGTTCTAGGTCCCAAGAAACAAAGAGATCTTCTGTTAAATCTGACAATTAATCTTGATGGTTGCACAGTCATCTCAAATAAAACTGTGAAGTACCTCGTTGTTACTCTGGACCCTGATCTCTCTTTTGACGAACATATCAAGACTGTTTCAAGGACAGCTTTTTTCTATCTACGTAACTTTGCAAAAATCAGAAACTTTCTGTCCAAAAATGATGCAGAAAAATTAATCCATGCTTTTGTCACTTCTAGGTTAGACTACTGCAATGCTCTACTTTCCGGCTACCCGGATAAAGCACTAAATAAACTTCAGTTAGTGCTTGACACGGCTGCTAGAATTTTGACCAGAACCAAAACATTTGATCATATTACTCCAGTGCTAGCCTCTCTACACTGGCTTCCTGTTAAGGCAAGGGCTGATTTCAAGGTTTTACTGCTAATCTACAAAGCATTACAAGGGCTTGCTCCTACCTATCTTTCTGATTTGGTCCTGCCGTACATACCTACACGTACGCTAAGGTCACAAGATGCAGGCCTCCTTACTGTCCCTAGAATTTCTAAGAAAACAGCTGGAGGCAGGGCTTTCTCCTATAGAGCTCAATTTTTATGGAATGGTCTGCCTACCCATGTGAGAGATGCGGACTCGGTCTCAACCTTTACATCTTTATTGAATACTCATCTCTTCGGTAGGTCCTATGATTGAGTGTAGTCTGGCCCAGGAGTGTGAAGGTGAACGGAAAGGCACTGGAGCAACGATCTGCCCTTGCTGTCTCTGCCTGGCCGGTTCCCCTCTCTCCGCTGGGTTCTCTGTCTCTAACCCTATTACGGGGTCTGAATCATTGGCTTACCGGTGCTCTTCCATGCCGTCCCTAGGAGGGGTGCGTCACTTGAGTGGGTTGAGTCACTGATGTGATCTTCCTGTCTGGGTTGGCGCCCACCCTTGGGTTGTGCCGTGGCGGAGATCTTTGTGGGCTATACTCGGCCTTGTCTCAGGATGGTAAGTTGGTGGTTGAAGATATCCCTCTAGTGGTGTGGGGGCTGTGCTTTGGCAAAGTGGGTGGGGTTATATCCTGCCTGTTTGGCCCTGTCCAGGGGTATAATCGGATGGGGCCACAGTGTCTCCCGACCCCTCCTGTCTCAGCCTCCAGTATTTATGCTGCAGTAGTTTATGTGTCGGGGGGCTAGGGTCAGTCTGTTATATCTGGAGTATTTCTCCTGTCATATCCGGTGTTCTGTGTGAATTTAAGTATGCTCTCTCTAATTCTCTCTCTCTCTTTCTCTTCTTTCTTTCTTTCTTTCTTTCTTTCTTTCTTTCTTTCTTTCTTTCTTTCTTTCTTTCTTTCTTTCTTTCTTTCTTTCTCTCACTCTCTCGGAGGACCTGAGCCCTAGGACCATGCCTCAGCACTACCTGGCTTGATGGCTCCTTGCTGTCCCCAGTCCACCTGGCTGTTCTGCCTGCGGCTATGGAACCCTGACCTGTTCCCCGGATGTGCAACCTGTCCCAGACCTGCTGTTTTCAACTCTCTAGAGACAGCAGGAGCGGTAGAGATACTCTGAATGATCGGCTATGAAAAGCCAACTGACATTTACTCCTGAGGTGCTGACCTGTTGTATCCTCGACAACCACTGTGATTATTATTATTTGACCCTGCTGGTCATCTATGAACATTTAAACATCTTGGCCATGTTCTGTTATAATCTCCACCCGGCACAGCCAGAAGAAGACTGGCCACCCCTCATAGCCTGGTTCCTCTCTAGGTTTCTTCCTAGGTTTTGGCCTTTCTAGGGAGTTTTTCCTAGCCACCATGCTTCTACACCTGCATTGTTTGCTGTTTGGACTTTTAGGCTGGGTTTCTGTACAGCACTTTGAGATATCAGCTGATGTAAAAATGGCTTTATAAATACATTTGATTTGATTTTTCAATCTCTCTGTCCCAGCTCTGATGCACCTGTACTGACCTTGCCTTCTCGATGATAGCGTGGTGAACAGGCAGTGGCTCGGGTGGTTATTGTCCTTGATGATGTTTTTTGCCTTCCTGTAACATTGGGTGTTTTAGGTGTCCTGGAGGGCAGGTAGTTTGTCCTCTGTGATGCATTGTGCAGACTGTACCACCCTCTGGAGATCCCTGCGGATGTGGGCGGTGCAGTTGCCGTATAAGGTGGTAATACAGCCTGACAGGATGCTCTCAATTGTGAAAAGTAAGTGAGGGTTTTGGTGACAAGCTACATTTTTTCAGCCTCCTGAGGTTGAAGAGGCACTATTGAGCCTTCTTCACCACACTGTCTGTGTGCGTGGACCATTTCAGTTGGTCGGGGACACACCGAGGAACTTAAATCTTTCCACCTTCTCCAATGCTGTCCCGTCAATGTGGATAGGGGAGTGCTCCCTTTGCTGTTTCCTGAAGTCCACAGTCATCTCTTTTGTTTTGCTGACATTGAGTGAGAGGTTATTTTCCTGACACCACACACTGAGGGCCCTCACCACCTCCCTGTAGGCTGTCTCATCGTTGTTGGTAATCAGGCCTACCAATGTTGTGATGATTGAGTTGGAGGCGTGCATGGCCATGCAGTCGTGGGTGAACAGGGAGTACAGGAGGGGGCTGAGAACGCACCCTTGTGGGGCCCCAGTGTTGAGGATCAGCGAAGTGGAGATGTTGTTTCCTACCTTCACCAACTGGGGGCGGCCCGTTAGGAAGTCCAGGACCCAGTTGCACAATGCGGGGTCGAGACCCAGGGTCTCAAGCTTAATGACGAGTTTGGAGGGTACTATGGCGTTGAATGCTGAGCTGCAGTCATTCTTACATAGGTATTCCTCTTGTCCAGATGGGTTAGGGCAGTGTGCAGTGTGATTGTGATTGCATCGTCTGTGGACCTATTGGGGAGGTAAGCAAATTGGAGTGGGTCTACGGTGACAAGTAGGGTGGAGGTGATATGATCCTTGACTTGTCTCTCAAAGCACTTCATGATGACAGAAGAGAGTGCAACGGGGCGATAGTCATTTAGTTCAGTTACCTTAGCTTTCTTGGGAACAGGAACAATGGTGTCCATCTTGAAGCATGTGTATTTGAAAACTGAGTGAGAGAATATTTCTCACCGATACAGGTGTCATCAACAGTTTTTGTGGTAGTCCAATTTGGGGTGCGTCTGTGTATGTGTATGTGTGCAGGGGATAGCTGTGGTTATGGGCCTGAGTTGTCAGTGAAGTTAATAAAGAGGTCTGGAGCAACTTCTTCCTCCTGTGGTTAACCCCCTCCTCTGCAACCGGTTCCTCATTTAACAGCACTGTATGTGTGAGGTGTTGTATGTGTGTGTGTGTGTGTGTGTGTGTGTTTGGCGATGAGTCAGCCTACAGGGAGGAGGCCAGAGACTTAGTGTGGTGCCAGGACAACAACCTCTCCCTCAATGTCAGAAAGTCCAAGGAGCTGATTGTGGATTATAGGAGAAAGACTGGAGAGCACACCTCCATCCACATCGACGGGGCTCTTGTGGAGCGGGGCGAGAGCTTCAAGTTCCTTTGCGTCCACCCCGCTAAGGACTTAACATGGTCCACACATCCGCACAGTCATGAAGATGGCATGGCAGCACCTCTTCCCCCTCAGGAGGCTGAAATGATTTGGCACGGGACATTGGATCCTCAAAAAGTTCTACAGCTGCAACATCGAGAGCCTCTTGGCTGTCTGCATCTCCACTTGGTATGGCAAATGCACCTCCCATGATCGTAATGCACCAAAGAGGGTGGTGCGGAAAGCCCAATAAATCACTGGGGCTGAGCTCCCTGCCATCCAGGACCTCTATATCAGGCAGTGTCAGAGGAAGGCCCGAAATACTGCCAAAGACTTTAGCCACCCAAGCCATAGACTGTTCATTCTGCTACCATCCGGCAAACGGTATCGGAGCATCAGCTCTCTGACCAACAGGCTCTGAGACAGCTTCTAGCCCCAAGACATAAGACTAATAAATAGGCAGACTGCTAAGTAGTCTTATGGTACCCAAACTATCTGCACTGACTCGGTCTTGAACTGCCCCTCCCTACGCACACTCACTAGACTATATAGACACACTAAAATGACACCACACAAAACCCAGACATTCACTACATACACACCGACACAAACACTCATTTGCTGCTGTTCTTTAATTACTCTTATCTATCCTGATGCCTAGTCACTTTACACTGCCTTCATGTACATATCTACCTCAAATAACTCATACCTCTGCCCATGGATCTGGTACTCCCTGTATATAGCACCACTGTAAGGGCTGTCTGAAGAGAGAGTGGACCAAAAGGCAGCAGAGTTAGTGTTCATCATATTTAATTACGTAAGAACACTATACAAAACAAACAAGAAAACCAACAGCCAAACAGTCCTGTCAGGTGAAACACAATGACAGAAACAATTACCCACAAAACCCAAAGGAAAAACATGCTCCTTATGTGTGACTCCCAATCAGCAACAACGAGCTTCAGCTGTGCCTGATTGGGAGCCACACACGGCCCAAAACAAAGAAATACAAAAACATAGAAAAAGGAACATAGAACGCCCACCCAATGTAACACCCTGGCCTAACCAAAATAAAGAACAAAAAACCCCTCTCTATGGCCAGGGCGTTACAGTACCCCCCCCCCCCCCCAAGGTGCGGACTCCGGCCGCAAAACCTGACACTGAAGGGGAGGGTCTGGGTGGGCCTTCTTACGGCGGCGGCTCAGGTGCGGGACGTGGCCTCTGCCCCACCCTTGGTGTCACCCTCTTAGGTGGCACACCTGGCCGCGCCGAAGGTCTGGTGGGCGACCCTGACTTCGCCCGGCTGGCGGGCGACCCTTGTTGCGCCCGGCTGGCGAACGACCCTGGCTGCGCCCGGCTGGCGGGCGGCGATGGCTGATCCGGGCAGGCGGGCCGCTCTGGCAGATCCGGGCAGGCGGGCCGCTCTGGCTGATCCGGGCAGGCGGGCCGCTCTGGCTGATCCGGGCAGGCGGGCCGCTCTGGCTGATCCGGGCAGGCGGGCCGCTCTGGCTGATCCGGGCAGGCGGGCCGCTCTGGCAGCTCCGGGCAGGCGGGCCGCTCTGGCAGCTCCGGGCAGGCGGGCCGCTCTGGCAGCTCCGGGCAAGCGGCCGCTCTGGCAGCTCCGGGAAAGCGGGCCGCTCTGGCAGCTCCGGGCAGACGGGCCGCTCTGGCAGCTCCGGGCAGACGGGTCGCTCTGGCAGCTCCGGGCAGACGGGCCGCTCTGGCAGCTCCGGGCAGACGGGCCGCTCTGGCAGCTCCTGACTGGCGGGCGGCTCTGGCAGCTCCTGACTGGCGGGCAGCTCTGGCAGCTCCTGACTGGCGGGCGGCTCTGGCAGCTCCTGACTGGCGGGCGGCTCTGGCAGCTCCTGACTGGCGGGCGGCTCTGGCAGCTCCTGACTGGCGGGCGGCTGTGGCTGCTCCTGACTGGCGGCTGTGGCTGCTCCTGACTGGCGGGTGGCTCTGGCAGCTCCTGACTGGCGGGCGGCTCTGGCAGCTCCTGACTGGCGGGTGGCTGTGGCTGCTCCTGACTGGCGGGCGGCTGTGGCTGCTCCTGACTGGCGGGCGGCTGTGGCTGCTCCTGACTGGCGGGCGGCTCTGGCAGCTCCTGACTGGCGGGCGGCTCTGGCAGCTCCTGACTGGCGGGCGGCTCTGGCAGCTCCTGACTGGCGGGTGGCTCTGGCAGCTCCTGACTGGTTGGCGGCTCTCGCAGCTCCTGACTGGCGGGCGGCTCTGGCGACTCCTGACTGGCGGGCGGCTCTGGCGGCTCCTGACTGGCGGGCGGCTCTGGCAACTCCTGACTGGTGGGCGACTCTGGCGACTCCTGACTGGCGGGTGGCTCTGGCGGCACCAGACTGGCGAGGCTGGGCTGACGCACTAGATGCCTGATGCGTGTGGCTGGTACAGGATGTGCCAGTCTGGGCACACACACCTTAGGGCTAGTGCGGGGAGCGGGAACAGGCCGAGTCAGACTGGGCTGACGCACCTCAGGGCTAGTGTGGGGAGCTGGCCTGGGGCTCCATCCTCGCCCCGCCAAACTGCCCTTGTGCCCCCCCAAATTTTTTTATTGGGGCTGCCTCTCGGGGTTCCCTTACCAGCCGTGTTCCCCGGTCCTCGCCAAATATCCTCCGCTGCTTGGTCCTAGTATGGTGGGTAATTCTGTAAGGGCTGTCTGAAGAGAGAGTGGACCAAAACGCAGCGGAGTTAGTGTTCATCATATTTAATTACGTAAGAACACTATACAAAACAAACAAGAAAACCGACAGCCAAACAGTCCTGTCAGGTGAAACACAATTACAGAAACAATTACCCACAAAACCCAAAGGAAAAACATGCTCCTTATGTGTGACTCCCAATCAGCAACAACGAGCTTCAGCTGTGCCTGATTGGGAGCCACACACGGCCCAAAACAAAGAAATACAAAAACATAGAAAAAGGAACATAGAACGCCCACCCAATGTATAACACCCTGGCCTAACCAAAATAAAGAACAAAAAACCCCTCTCTATGGCCAGGGCGTTACAACCACATTGAGCTGGTACTCCTTGTATATAGCGTCACATTGATATGGTACTCCCTTTATATAGCACCACATGGATCTGGTACTCCCTGTATATAGCACCACATGAATCTGGTACTGCTACTCCCTGTATATAGCACCACATTGATATGGTACTCCCTGTATATAGCACCACATGGATCTGGTACTCCCTGTATATAGCACCACATGAATCTGGTACTGCAACTCCCTATATATAGCACCACATTGATATGGTACTCCCTGTATATAGCACCACATGGATCTGGTACTCCCTGTATATAGCACCACATGGATCTGGTACTCCCTGTATTAGCACCACATGGATCTGGTACTCCCTGTATATAGCACCACATGGATCTGGTACTCCCTGTATATAGCACCACATGGATCTGGTACTCCCTGTATAAAGCACCACATGAATCTGGTACTGCTACTCACTGTATATAGCATAGCACCATTCCTGTGTATTCTATTCCTGTTGTGTTGCTATTACAGTTAACTTTGCATCATTGCTCGTAAGCAATTATTTCACGGTAAAAGCTACAACAGTTGTATTTGGCGCATGTGACAAATAAGATTTTAATTGATTCTGTGTGTATGCGTTGTCGCAAGAACAAGGGTGTGGGGTTTCCACGTCACCAAGTTCAAAAACAAAAACTAAAACAAAAACTGGCACCAGTAGCACAAATGGAATGCAAAGGGGAAGTTTATTAGGGATTTTTGTACACGGGGAAAGGGGGAATTCATTGTTCTCTGTCCGTTCTCCAGGGGTAATCCTCACACTCGGGTCCTCAGCCAAGCTGGTCTGGTACACAAGGGGGATAATCCAACAGTCCAGGTCACAACGGGCAATCACACAGATTTTGCTCTCATTTCTCTCACTATCATACAGATTTTGTTCTCATTTCTCTCACTATCACTTGTCTCACCTCCTCTGCCCCTTTGTGCAGGCTGCTGCCTCCTTTATCGCCAAGCACTCCCTGGCTCAACGACCCACAGCCTTTCCTCGTTGGGGCAGGACATCCATATAAGGCTTGGGGGTGGAGCCAGCTACCTGCAAGATCTCGCCTCAATTACCACTCCCCTCACCTCTCCCTGCCACTCCCGCCGCCTCAGCTCCGACCGGGACGGTCCCGCTCCCTAGAGCATTCCTCCTGGATAGGGCATTGGCATTTCCATGGGCTGCACCTGATCTGTGGACGACAGAGAAAGCAAAGGGCTGTAAGGATAGGAACCAGCGGGTGACCCAGGCGTTACTGTCCTTACTCCTTGACATCCAAATCAGTAGTGCATGGTCCGTTACGAGGGTGAAGTCCGTTGTCACCAGCACAGGTCCAGAACACAGCCCTTTAGGTCCTGGAAGGCTTTCTCTGTCTCCTCGGTCCACTTCACCTAGGCAGGCAGACGGCTCCTGGTCAGATCTGTCAGGGGGCTGGCTGCTTCTTGGTGAGGGGGCGGGGCCAGTCCCAAAGCACCTCCACTTTCTTCACCTGGGGTCTCTTGCAGCACCTCCTTCTCAAGGGAGATCCTCTGCTCCCCCTTGGCTAGCTGCTCCTGTAAGGCCTTCTGTCAGAGTGCCGAGAGGCCGATCTTTTGCTGCTTGGGGGGCCTCCATCTTCAGAGTGGCCTCTTCTTCTCCCTCAGAGCAGCCTCCAGGGTCTGCTGGTCAAGGGTCACTCCCCTCCCAGAGCATCTACCACCCTCCTCCTGGAGGGCTGCAGCCTGGGCCTCCTGCAAGACCTTCTGTAGGGAGCTGTCCTCCTGCTGCTGGACAAGCTGCTACTTCAGCTCTATAAGAGTCTCCTGCATCTCCTCCTGCCTGGCTGATACTCCCTCATAGCAACCTTCTGCTCTTCCAGGCTCTGCTGATGGAGGGACACCTCCCCTCTCAGTGCCTCCTTGGCCTCCCTCTCCTGGAGGACTGTGGCCTGCACCTCCTGTAGCAGTCCCTTCTGTAGGTAGTTGTAAGCTTCAGTAGAAACCTACTGGGTTTGGGATGAGAGACTGTTGCACTTGCTGTTGTGCTGGCCTTGGCAGCTGTCAGCTGGCTGAGTTTAGCTCGCATGAGAGCGGTCCGCTGACGCTGTTCCTCCAGCAACTCCCGATGCATAGACTGCTGTGCTATGTTCACCTCCACCAGCTGTCTCACCAATGCTTCCATTGTGCTGTGTCTGTTTAGTTATTGGTTTGGCTATTCCCGCAATCTCCACCATATGGAGCAAGATCAATGGTGTGGGGTTTCCACATCACCAAGTTAAAAAAAACAGGCACCAGTAGCACAAATAGAATGCAAAGGGGAAGTTTATTAGGGATTTTCATACACAGGGAAAGAAGGGGGAATTCACCAGTCACCTCACAGTCCACAAGCCGTTCTCTTTGTCCGTTCTGTTTTCCAGGGGAAATCCTCACACTCGGGTCCTCAGCCAATCCGGTCTGGTACATGGGGGGGGGATTTTGCTGTCATTTCTCTCACGCTTCATACCTCTCATTTCTCTCACGCTTCATACCTCTCATTTCTCTCACGCTTCATACAGTGAGGGAAAAAAGGATTTGATCCCCTGCTGATTTTGTACGTTTGCCCCCTTTGACAAAGAAATGATCAGTCTATAATTTTAATGGTAGGTTTATTTGAACAGTGAGAGACAGAATAACAACAAATAAATCGAGAAAAATTCATGTCAAAAATGTTATAAATTGATTTGCATTTTAATGAGGGAAATAAGTATTTGACCCCCTCTCAATCAGAAAGATTTCTGGCTCCCAGGTCTCTTTTATACAGGTAACGAGCTGAGATTAGGAGCGCACTCTTAAAGGGAGTGCTCCTAATCTCAGCTTGTTACCTGTATAAAAGACACCTGTCCACAGAAGCAATCAATCATTCAGATTCCAAACTCTCCACCATGGCCAAGACCAAAGAGCTCTCCAAGGATGTCAGGGACAAGATTGTAGACCTATACAAGGCTGGAATGGGCTACAAGACCATCGCCAAGGAGCTTGGTGAGGTGACAACAGTTGGTGCAATTATTTGCAAATGGAAGAAACACAAAAGAACTGTCAATCTCCCTCGGCCTGGGGCTCCATGCAAGATCTCACCTCGTGGAGTTGCAATGATCATGAGAACGGTGAGGAATCAGCCCAGAACTACACGGAAGGATCTTGTCAATGATCTCAAGGCAGCTGGGACCATAGTCACCAAGAAAACAATTGGTAACACACTACGCTGTGAAGGACTGAAATCCTGCAGCGCCCGCAAGGTCCCCCTGCTCAAGAAAGCACATATACATGCCCGTCTGAAGTTTGCCAATGAACATCTGAATGATTCAGAGGACAACTGGGTGAAAGTGTTGTGGTCAGATGAGACCAAAATGGAGCTCTTTGGCATCAACTCAACTCGCCGTGTTTGGAGGAGGAGGAACGCTGCCTATGACACCAAGAACACCATTCCCACCGTCAAACATGGAGGTGGAAACATTATGCTTTGGGGGTGTTTTTTTGCTAAGGGTACAGGACAACTTCACCGCATCAAAGGGACGATGGACGGGGCTATGTACCAACAAATCTTGAGTGAGAACCTCCTTCCCTCAGCCAGGGCATTGAAAATGGGTCGTGGATGGGTATTCCAGCATGATAATGACCCAAAACACACAGCCAAGGCAACAAAGGAGTGGCTCAAGAAGAAGCACATTAAGGTCCTGGAGTGGCCTAGCCAGTCTCCAGACCTTAATCCCATAGAAAATCTGTGGAGGGAGCTGAAGGTTCAAGTTGCCAAACGTCAGCCTCGAAACCTTAATGACTTGGAGAAGATCTGCAAAGAGGAGTGGGACAAAATCCCTCCTGAGATGTGTGCAAACCTGGTGGCCAACTACAAGAAACGTCTGACCTCTGTGATTGCCAACAAGGGTTTTGCCACCAAGTACTAAGTCATGTTTTGCAGAGGGGTCAAATACTTATTTCCCTCATTAAAATGCAAATCATTTTATAACATTTTTGACATGCGTTTTTTGGGGGGATTTTTTTGTTGTTATTCTGTCTCTCACTGTTCAAATAAACCTACCATTAAAATTATAGACTGATCATTTGTTTGTCAGTGGGCAAACGTGCAAAATTAGCAGGGGATCAAACACTTTTTTCCCTCACTGTACCTCTCATTTCTCTCACGCTTCATACCTCTCATTTCTCTCACGCTTCATACCTCTCATTTCTCTCACGCTTCATACCTCTCATTTCTCTCACGCTTCATTTCTCTTTCCTCCTCTGCCCCGTTGTGCAGGCTGCTTCTTCCTTTATCCCCAAGCACCTCCTTGCTTAACGAGCAACAGCCTTTCCTCGTTGGGGCAGGAAGCCCATATAAGGCTTGAGGGTGGAGCCAGCTACCTGCAAGATATCTCTGTCTGCCACAGCATGTAATAGGAACGTATATGAGCGAGAAGCACTGTCATACAGTTTCACAATTTTTTTGGCCTGCATATTTTACCCACAAATCCCTGTGCTAGAGAGCGTGAGACAGAGCGATTCAGAATCAGTACAAGCAATGACAACTTGTACTCATAATGCAGAGATCTGAATCTTTACATTGCTCTACTCTGTGTACAAAACATTATCCCTTATTGATGTCACTTGTTAATAAATCCACTTCAATCAGTGTAGATGAATGGGAGGAGACAGGTTGATGAAGCATTTTTAAGCCTTGAGACAATTGAGACATGGATTGTGCATGTGTGCCATTCAGAGGGTTTTGTATACTCTCTCTCTCTCTCTCTCTCTCTCTCTCTCTCTCTCTCTCTCTCTCTCTCTCTCTCTCTCTCTCTCTCTCTCTCTCTCTCTCTCTCTCTCTCTCTCTCATGCACACACACACAAACAACAGCCTTCCAAACATGTGGTCCAAGTGGGGTTAATTGTAGCTCTAAATAGAATAGTTCCCCTACCTCCATCGCTCGCTGCCTCCCTCGCTGAGGCACTTATCATGTTCAACCAATTTACAACAGAAAGACACATGGGTGCCACTGAAGACAAGCCGATCACCCCCCAAACTCACCTTGCGTGCTCATTCTCACTTCCCCCTCTAACTCACCTGGACAGACAGGAATTCAGCCCCCTAACCCCTCACTACCCATTGGAGTCAGAGTAGGGAGGATTGATAGCACCCCCTACACCCCGGCACCCTTCAATCTATCAGCTTCAACCGATTAAGTTACAGTAGGAATGGTTGATGGTGTGTCTGTAAGAACCACAATGCAGATTGCACAATCAAGCGGTCTTCGAAATCTTTATCCCACGGTTCTGTTTTGTTGTTTGCAAGTCTGCTTACCGATTCAAATGTAATGACGTAGACTAATTGAACAGTTTCCTGTTAATGACAATTGCTATAGGCTGTTATTCTCTGTTTTTGGCTTGGCCCATAGTGTGTCAGTATGGCACACAAGGTTAAAGTTGTCTTTATCATGGCTGCAGGCTGTTAGTATTTAACTAACTGTATTTATCTGTTGGAGGATGACATGTAGGAAGGATGTCATTAAAAAGCCTTCAATCCCCTTATGATCCAGAGGTCCATTCTCAGGTCACGGGGATGTCAACAATGAAATCAGACTGACAGCCAAGTCCTCTCTGGAAAACAATCAATACAGTCCCTGAGTTCATCTGAAATTAGGAGGGAGAGGGGTTATCCACAAACAGAGGAAAACACACGCATGCAGGCACGCACGCACGCACGGACACACACAATCCAACAATGCTGAAATATCAAACTTTTTTGTGACCGTGTGAGGAGAATGAAGAAAATAAGTGATCTTGTTAATTCCCCAATGAAAGGTGTGACATGTTGAAATGTAATGACTTGGCCTGCTGAGCTGAAACCCAACACTGCTTTAAACCACAGAGGGGTCGTGGATGGAAGCAGAGAGAGAAAGGGAGCACAGAGCCGAGGGTATCTTTTCCAAATTAATACAGAGCCTCGCCTTTCATGGAGTCTTTATTGAGTCATAAAGACAGTTAGACTTCACAATAGGTCTTTTTAAATCCAATCTTTGTAATAGTCAGATTCATGGTTTCACAATAGAATCGAAACATTTTGACATACCCCTATTTCGTCTCCGTTTGTGTGATTAATCTATTCATGTTACGTTTCGTCTTCTCAGGAACAATCTTTCACCAACTTCTCTTCTCTTCATTGACAGTCTCCCAGTCTATCCACCCACCTCCTCCTCCTCCTCCTCACGGTCACTGGGGACCTCTCTCTTAGTCGCATAAAAAACGTCCGTCACGGATTGCCTTCCCCGTCCGAATGGTGAATTAGCACAGTGTTTACACTGAGCTGGTGGGCTAATGCCCATGGCTGGATTATGGGCTGGATGGTGGATGGGCTGGGGCTGATTGTAGAGGCCCAGCAGTGATCACACTGATCACAGCAGTCTGCTCCAACAGTTAGCTATGGGGCTTGGCACTGCAGTTGTCTTTTGGCACATCGAGCTGATAGGCTCACTAGAACACTGTGAAAGGCCAGCCATATCTAGTCAGAGCCAATGAGATATGTGGGTGAGAGGGATGTTGTTTTGTTTCTTTGACATTTGGAACATTTGTTGTTTGGGATGTGAGAGCTAGCACAACGTGATTAGTGAAATTGGTCCTTGTGATATTCATTTCAAAATGTTTATTGAGGGATTATTTCAATGACCTTTTCATGAAGATCAATAGCCATACTACCGTAGTATCAGTACAAGATATGCAGTAGGCAGTAGGCAGTTGCAAAAGCACCCTTTATGAGTTACACCTGTTGTCAACATGTTTATGTATACAGTGTGCATCCACGGATCTCCTCCATTGTAGCTCACTGTATTGAGAGAAGCTGGGGAAAGATGGTTACTCAGAAGACGAACCATAACAGCAAGACCTTGTCCTCGGTGTTTCATATGGTAACCTCTCTTTCTCTGTGAAAGAGACCCTTATTTTAGCCCAGCATTTTTACACACAGACAGTTTCATTTTTGTGGGTCTGGGCCATAAATCACAACGACGACTATGCATGGTTGTGTGTGTTTGTGTGTGTTTGCGAGCCAAACCAAACAGGAGTGCTGACGTCCCTGAATTGTGGTTCTGTTTCGCCTAGCGGATACATGTCATCTGCGTATGGGAGTGAGGGATGCTGGGACAAAAACCTGAGGTGACCCACCTGACCTTGGCTAACAGCCTGACTCGCCTCAACATCTTTTAGAATAGGAGGGAGAGAAGGAAAGAGAGAACGATGGAGGGAGAGAGAGAGGGAGAGATAGAGGGGGGAAGAAAAAGAGAGAGCGAGAGAGGGATGGAGGGAGGGAGAAAAATAGAATGAGTGAAAAAGAAACAGGAAAGGGGAGAGAGAGAAAGGGAGAGAAAGAGAGAGGAGAACAGCATAGAAAGAGATTGCTGCAGAGCAATTGCCACAAAATCATCCTTTTAACATCAAGGGCAATAGCAATTATTAAGCTTTACTCTGCTTTGGCAGCACAGTTAAGTCAGTGTAGAAATACAATGAAGATACAGAGTTATGACTGAGATGGATTTCTGTCTGCTGAGAATGGGGTATCAGTGAGGAGTCCATTTGAAAGCAGCGTTCATTACCTCACGCGATTTGATTTTGTGAAATCTAAGCGGAATTTTTAATGGTATGCCACACTGCTCAATAATTCCACTGATAAGAGCCTTGGAGAATGAGAGTCCAATGGCCTGTGTAAATCTGTGACTGAAGACATCGCGGTTATCACTCTCTCTTATCCTCCCTCTCTCGCTTTCCCTCTCCCTCACTCCCTCCCTTTCCTCTCCCTCACTCACTCCCCTTTCCTCTCCCTCCCTCACTCCCTTTCCTCTCTCTCTCATTTTTTATTCTCTCTCCATCTCTCTTGTCTCTCTCCCTCTCCCTTTTCTCTTTCTGCCTCTGTCTATTGCTCTTTCCTCTTTCTACTTTTCTCTCCCTCTCCTTTTCCTCTCCTTCTGTCTCTTTCTCTCGCTTCAATCTTCCCTTTGTGTCTCATAACAACAGCCTGCAACCCAGCAAAGTGTGTAATGTATGTGTGTGAGAGAGAGAGTGAAAGGGCCAAATATGCTTCCTGATCGATTGTCTACACTTAAAACGGGCGTGTTTAAATGAAATTGTTATCTCTAAGAGCGTTCAAGCGCTTGTTTAATAAAATTAGATAAAAAATGGTCTTCATTAAAAAGGTCAGTGTTTGTTTATGCGGGTTTGAAAGTATATCAGACCTTGAAGGTATATCAGCCCCCATCACACAGAACAGCGCACACACACACACACACACACACACACACACACACACACACACACGAGGATAGATAAGGAGCCCTTTTAAAACCGGATGCATTATTTAACCCACCCCAGCTAATGGCTTAGATTGTCCTGTAACAATTGAATAACATCTGCAGATAACACAGACCTTTTGCTCTCCTTTTAAAGGATCACCGCGTGAAACCATAGATAGCAGCTCACGCTGACGCTTTTATCAGGAGGGCAGAGGGAACATCCTCCCAGCCCGGCCAGCCCGGCCAGGCCACAAAACACTGTTACCATCACAAAATAAGACTGCTCCCTGCCAAAGGTTTTGGAAGAGGAGAAAAGAGGAGAGAGACAGCGGGGGAAAAGAGAGGGGGGGGGGGGGGGGGAAATCAATAACATGGTGGTCAGTATTAATCTAACATCAATGTAGGCAGTATCTTTTACTTTTCATGGTAATGGCTCTAGTGATCTCCTAAAGTGCCTCTCAAGTGCTTAGTGGGCGGCTGATAGGATCTTATCATGGCTGGAGAAGTGTACCGGGCTGGGCAGGGAGGGGTGCAACAGTAGCCAGGGTCCTGGGACTGTTTGGGGAATAAGGGGGACTGTAAAATTGTGTGTGTGTGTGATCTCCTCTTGGAGAGCTGTTGCTTAACCCTGACAGATGAGAGAGGGTTGCCCTTAACGACCAGTACTGCCTTAGTCACGGCCGGCCCCTCTCTGTCTCTTCGATGGGTTACTGTCGTTCAGAGATCGAACACACCTACACTCACACACTCACACTCATATTTACACGGAAACACACACACAAACACACACACACACACACACACCTACGCTTTCTAGTGAAAAAGGGTCAGGTGCTGCCACTACTGACAAATATGGCCTGCGGTGTGTATGTGCGTGCGGTGTGTGTGTCCTACAGTATATTTCTGCTTGAGACGTGCTGAGAGTGGCATCGCCACGATTCATCCATTTGAGCACATTTGCAAGTTTTAACAGTGACTCTGTTCAAAAGGAATTTCTCCCACAGTTCAGCTCTTTCCCCTCACTGTACTGTGTCCACACACTGAAACACAGACATACAGCATAGCATCGCAGCTCAGCTCACTAGTGTGTAGTCTGTAATGCACGTACCAGATTCTCATAGAAAAGTACTCATATTCTGTATCCTCTTTATACTAGCATCTCAAACCCAGCTTCTCACCTGACAAGAGATTCTATGACTTTCACTGAGCTTTTATTGGGCTTTCATTCTGATGGGAGCGAGCATCACAGTCCAATATGGAGAATAGAAAGCTCCCTCTCTCTGTCTCCCTTTTCCACATTTGAATGAAGTCATCTTGTCCCAGAGTGGAGGTGCTATTGGCCCAGATCCCTAATTTCCATCCCCCCTCCCTTTCCCTGGTAGGCCCCTCTGGTTGTGCTACTATCTGATTGGCTAGCCAGGTTTGGGTTTAGGCACCAGAGCTGAGAGTGGATTCGGTAGAAGTCCCTACGGGCCATGTGGTGGATTCCTTGAGGGAGGGAGGAGGGACAGATATTGTGTGTGTCTGTGTGTGTGTGTGTGTGTGTGTGTGTGTGTGTGTGTGTGTCTGTGTGTGTGTGTGTGTGTGTGTGTGTGTGTGTGTGTGTGTGTGTGTGGTGGGGGCAGAACTCCTGTGCCAGGCATTGGCAGCATGCCCTACCCACTGATCCTGTTGGATGCCTTCCATTTCCCCTCTTCACTACCCTCCCTTCCCCCTCTCTCTGCTGCCTCTGGGGGGAGAGAGGCACTTATCTCAGGGGCCCTAAACAACCCTCCCATATCTGTGTGTTTATATTTATGTGTGTGTGTATGTGTGCATGTGTGTGTCCCCCCATTGTACAGTGCTTGCGATTCAGGGGGAGTGAGTGTGTGAATTAGAAAAACACAGTCCTGATCAAAATTCTATCTATCACTGATTCAAAGAACCAAATATTTCGATATTGAATAACACCTAAACATGAGCAATTGCAAAACATCCCACTTGCACAAAAGACAGTCTCTTTGTCATGTACTCACACAGAGGTTGAGCAACATCCTTTATATTTGTAGTCAGGAAGAGGAGGTCCTTTATGAGTAGATAGCACTGAGAGGCAAACACTACTCTACCTACAGTACCAAACATCAATGACTCTTGTATTCCTTTGAGAGCCGGAGACAGTGTCACAATACCTTAACACTACAGGCTCCCGAGACTAAGGCACTGCATCTCAGTGCTAGAGGCGTCACTACAGACCCTGGTTCGATTCCAGGCGGTATCACAACCGGCCGTGATTGGGAGTCCCATAGGGCGGCGCACAATTGGCCCAGCGTTGTCCGGGTTAGGGTTTGCCCGGAGTAGGCCTTCATTGTAAATAAGAGTCTGTTCTTAACTGACTTGCCTCGTTAAATAAAGGTTCAATACAAAAACTGCACCAGTAGTACTCCACTTGGTCCAGCATGGACTTCCCTTCAGGAATGGCTGTATCCCACACCTTTTGTTTCCTTCAGCTTAAACGCTACACAATCGCACTGAGGGACGTTTTAAATGCCCCGTAAATACAGTACATCTAATGAAAATGTTTTAAATCTCTATGCCCATATAAACTATTTAGGATTATCCAATATCTTTACAAATGGAGCTGATTATCCCATTAAGCTGAACTCTCACTATAAATAGTGCTCTAATACCGATGTAGATTTCTGGGGGCCGGAGTGGGTAGGAGGATAAGTGTTACTGGGCGATGTTTTTTATTTGATTGCCTTCCTTCCCCTCT
Organism: Salmo salar; assembly: GCF_965601325.2. Lineage (NCBI taxonomy): Eukaryota > Metazoa > Chordata > Actinopteri > Salmoniformes > Salmonidae > Salmo > Salmo salar. The sequence goes on from NC_138297.1 coordinate 47,844,867, forward strand.
CTCTCTTCCGCCTGTGGTCCTTCTGTATACTCTGAATGCTCAACACTAATACCATTCTCCAAATGTCATGAAACGAGGCATAAAAAAAAACGTCTGGGTTTGTGATTTCATTTTTCACCTCCAGAGAAAGTCTGGGTTTTTTCTTTATTTTTCTCCCACTCTCTCCATCTCTCTCTTCCTTCGTCATTCTATTCCATGTATTCATATTCAACAGTCAATCATTTTTTTGAAAAAGAGAGAGAGAGGGAGAGAAATCTGGAGATTGCAGATGGAAGTGGTATTTTTTTCTTCATGTTCTTATCCTTCCGCATTTGAACGGGCGATGTAGTAAAGCGCTAGGAGCACCGCTTTACATAGCAGCCTCACTCTCATCAAAAGCCGCCAATCGGGCCTAAATCAGCATGCAAAATGCCACTCAACCCTGTAGCCTTTATTAAAGTTCGCAGGGACTCAATTTGAGATAGCGATCGTTCCTATTAAAAAGCCAAATGTAAGATAGTTTTTTTTATATAAATCTCAGGCTGGAATGGAATTGTTAATCAGCATAGTCTGATGTGATTTCTCTGTCACAAATCCTGCCCAGGGCTCAGCAGCACACCAGCTTTACCGTAACTTCGGGCTTAGCAGTCGCCACGGAAACCATGCAGGGGAGGAAGGGAGAAGGGGAGAAGGGGAGGGTGGGATGGATAGAGGGGTGGGGGGAAGGCTAAGCTCTCCTCCCCAGCAAGGCTCCTCCTGCCTCCATCCCTCCCCACTTTCACCCCCTCCATGATGAAAAGCTAGCTGATATCAGGGGCTTGATTGGATTTCAGTTTTATTGGGCAGTGTGTTGTTTTGGTGGTCTGACCTGTAGCTGTTGTACATTTTCTGGAAAGGCTCAAGCACAATGTCACATGTCCCAACAGGACTTTCCTTAAGCCCTCCTCACTAGACTAGTTTCGTCATTGATAGATTCTGTTTGCTTGTATGTATGAGTGTATTTTGTGTATTTTGTGTGCAAATGTTTTTGTTTAGAAGTATACCTACTTTTGTATGTGTGGTGTGAATGAGTGTTGACATGTGTTTATGTGTGTGAAATTGCAGTGGACCCCTGGTGTGACCGTGGTGTTGGTGTTTAGGGATGAGTGTGTTTGTCATCCCTCCCTCTCCAACCCCCTGCTCTTGGCCTGCGTCCTACCTGGCGAGGCTTCCTGTTTATGGGCTGAGCCGTGGACCCCTGCCCCTTGGACCCCTGGTTCCCTTGATCTCAGCGCTGTACGGGCCCGGCTGAGAGAGCAGCTCCAGCTTAAACTCCCAAAGCCTGTGTGCTCTATGTCCACAGCTACACACACACACATACACGCACACACACACACACACATATAGCTATTGCATTGCATTGGGGCGAGCCAGCAAGTGTGTGTGTGTGTGTATTTAAGTCTAGGCCGCATTTATTGTAATGTATTTACAATATGGGGTGTGTACTGTGCCCTCATATGGTCTGTGTTCCAGTTGAAGCACAACCAGCAGCAGGCCATCTACAATGGTAATAATGTCAACCAAAAGCTCAGCCGTATCACAGTAGTGAACTGTAGGCAGATCGGGCTGGGTAGGAGACCATGATGCTTCAGTGCAGCACAGTTGAACTCAGACCAATACAGCACTCAGCTGTGTTTGTTAAAACTCTGTATCCAACTGCATCATTGGAAATGAAACGCACAGAGATGGCAGGTCCCATGAAATCATGACGGAAATATGTGTGAGACCAAGAGAGGGTGAGCGAAATCGAGGGAGAGAGGGGATAGTGACTGTATTTCTGTGTATATATGTGCATCTCTATAGTGTGTCTGTGTATGAATTTGTGGACACACCATTTGTGGACATTCCACATTAGTGAGGTGACTGCCAAGCCAATCATCTCAGCCTAACGGTAATTGAATGTGATTTTAATGGAGAGAGGCATGTGTGCACTGAAACATGAGTCTACAGCGGGTTAGCTCATGCCAGCAGTGGTCTGACTCCAGCAGTTAACTCTACTTCAGTAGCATCAGGGTGAAATTAAGTCTTCGTAGCAAAGTGATACCACTTGCCTAATGTTATCCATATACGTCATACCAGTCTGAAGAACTTTAACACAGGGTTGTTAATTAGATAGTTGTACTGATTTATACAATGGAATAATTGAGAGATTCCATGCTGTGGAATATGACCATTGTTTGTGAGATGATTGCATAAAGATTTTAAGTATAGAATTTGGTCATAAAGATATAGTATGTGTCCAGCATAGAAAATGGCAGGGTAAAAATGAAGTGTTTGTGTTGTTCTAGTCCAGACAGTACAGTACATCTACCTGACTAGGTTGTTCTAGTCTATACAGTACAGTACATCTACCTGACTGGGTTGTTCTAGTCTAGACAGTACATCTACCTGACTAGGTTGTTCTAGTCTATACAGTACATCTACCTGACTGGGTTGTTCTAGTCTAGACAGTACAGTACATCTACCTGACTGGGTTGTTCTAGTCTAGACAGTACAGTACATCTACCTGACTGGGTTGTTCTAGTCTATACAGTACAGTACATCTACCTGACTGGGTTGTTCTAGTCTATACAGTACAGTACATCTACCTGACTGGGTTGTTCTAGTCTAGACAGTACAGTACATCTACCTGACTGGGTTGTTCTAGTCTAGACAGTACATCTACCTGACTGGGTTGTTCTAGTCTAGACAGTACAGTACATCTACCTGACTGGGTTGTTCTAGTCTATACAGTACAGTACATCTACCTGACTGGGTTGTTCTAGTCTAGACAGTACATCTACCTGACTGGGTTGATCTAGTCTATACAGTACAGTACATCTACCTGACTGGGTTGTTCTAGTCTATACAGTACAGTACATCTACCTGACTGGGTTGTTCTAGTCTATACAGTACAGTACATCTACCTGACTGGGTTGTTCTAGTCTAGACAGTACAGTACATCTACCTGACTGGGTTGTTCTAGTCTAGACAGTACAGTACATCTACCTGACTGGGTTGTTCTAGTCTATACAGTACAGTACATCTACCTGACTGGGTTGTTCTAGTCTATACAGTACAGTACATCTACCTGACTGGGTTGTTCTAGTCTATACAGTACAGTACATCTACCTGACTGGGTTGTTCTAGTCTAGACAGTACATCTACCTGAATGGGTTGTTCTAGTCTAGACAGTACAGTACATCTACCTGACTAGGTTGTTCTAGTCTAGACAGTACAGTACATCTACATGACTGGGTTGTTCTAGTCTATACAATACAGTACATCTACCTGACTGGGTTGTTCTAGTCTATACAGTACAGTACATCTACCTGACTGGGTTGTTCTAGTCTATACAGTACAGTACATCTACCTGACTGGGTTGTTCTCGTCTATACAGTACAGTACATCTACCTGACTGGGTTGTTCTAGTCTAGACAGTACAGTACATCTACCTGACTGGGTTGTTCTAGTCTATACAGTACATCTACCTGACTGGGTAGTTCTAGTCTAGACAGTACATCTACCTGACTGGGTTGTTCTAGTCAATATAGTACAGTACATCTACCTGACTGGGTTGTTCTAGTCTATACAGTACAGTACATCTACCTGACTGGGTTGTTCTAGTCTAGACAGTACAGTACATCTACCTGACTGGGTTGTTCTAGTCTATACAGTACATCTACCTGACTGGGTAGTTCTAATCTAGACAGTACATCTACCTGACTGGGTTGTTCTAGTCTATACAGTACATCTACCTGACTGGGTAGTTCTAGTCTAGACAGTACAGTACATCTACCTGACTGGATTGTTCTAGTCTATACAGTACAGTACATCTACCTGACTGGGTTGTTCTAGTCTAGACAGTACAGTACATCTACCTGACTGGGTTGTTCTAGTCTAGACAGTACAGTACATCTACCTGACTGGGTTGTTCTAGTCTAGACAGTACAGTACATCTACCTGACTGGGTTGTTCTAGTCTAGACAGTACATCTACCTGACTGGGTTGTTCTAGTCTAGACAGTACAGTACATCTACCTGACTAGGTTGTTCTAGTCTAGACAGTACAGTACATCTACCTGACTGGGTTGTTCTAGTCTATACAGTACATCTACCTGACTGGGTTGTTCTAGTCTATACAGTACAGTACATCTACCTGACTGGGTTGTCTTAGTCTAGACAGTACAGTACATCTACCTGACTGGGTTGTTCTAGTCTATACAGTACAGTACATCTACCTGACTGGGTTGTTCTAGTCTAGACATTACAGTACATCTACCTGACTAGGTTGTTCTAGTCTAGACAGTACATCTACCTGACTGGGTTGTTCTAGTCTATACAATACAGTACATCTACCTGACTGGGTTGTTCTAGTCTATACAGTACAGTACATCTACCTGACTGGGTTGTTCTAGTCTAGACAGTACATCTACCTGACTGGGTTGTTCTAGTCTAGACAGTACAGTACATCTACCTGACTGGGTTGTTCTAGTCTATACAGTACAGTACATCTACCTGACTGGGTTGTTCTAGTCTATACAGTACAGTACATCTACCTGACTGGGTTGTTCTAGTCTAGACAGTACAGTACATCTACCTGACTGGGCTGTTCTAGTCTAGACAGTACAGTACATCTACCTGACTGGGTTGTTCTAGTCTAGACAGTACAGTACATCTACCTGACTGGGTTGTTCTACTCTAGACATTACAGTACATCTACCTGACTGGGTTGTTCTAGTCTAGACAGTACATCTACTTGACTGGGTTGTTCTAGTCTAGACAGTACAGTACATCTACCTGACTGGGTTGTTATAGTCTATACAGTACAGTACATCTACCTGACTGGGTTGTTATAGTCTATACAGTACAGTACATCTACCTGACTGGGTTGTTCTAGTCTATACAGTACAGTACATCTACCTGACTGGGTTGTTCTAGTCTATACAATACAGTACATCTACCTGACTGGGTTGTTCTAGTCTATACAGTACAGTACATCTACCTTACTGGGTTGTTCTAGTCTAGACAGTACAGTACATCTACCTGACTGGGTTGTTCTAGTCTATACAGTACAGTACATCTACCTGACTGGGTTGTTCTAGTCTAGACAGTACAGTACATCTACCTGACTGGGTTGTTCTAGTCTAGACATTACAGTACATCTACGTGACTGGGTTGTTCTAGTCTAGACAGTATGGTACATCTACCTGACTGGGTTGTTCTAGTCTAGACAGTACAGTACATCTACGTGACAGGTTGTTCTAGTCTAGACAGTACAGTACATCTACCTGACTGGGTTGTTCTAGTCAAGACATTACAGTACATCTACCTGACTGGGCTGATCTAGTCTAGACAGTACAGTACATCTACCTGACTGGGTTGTTCTAGTCTATACAGTACAGTACATCTACCTGACTGGGTTGATCTAGTCTAGACAGTACAGTACATCTACCTGACTGGGTTGTTGTAGTCTATACAGTACAGTACATCTACCTGACTGGGTTGTTCTAGTCTATACAGTACAGTACATCTACCTGACTGGGTTGTTCTAGTCTATACAGTACAGTACATCTACCTGACTGGGTTGATCTAGTCTAGACAGTACAGTACATCTACCTGACTGTGTTGTTCTAGTCTAGACAGTACAGTACATCTACCTGACTGGGTTGTTCTAGTCTATACAGTACAGTACATCTACCTGACTGGGTTGTTCTAGTCTAGACAGTACATCTACCTGACTGGGTTGTTCTAGTCTAGACGGTACAGTACATCTACCTGACTGGGTTGTTCTAGTCTAGACGGTACAGTACATCTACCTGACTGGGTTGTTCTAGTCTAGACGGTACAGTATATCTACCTGAATGGGTTGTTCTAGTCTATACAGTACAGTACATCTACCTGACTGGGTTGTTCTAGTCTAGACAGTAAGGTACATCCACCTGACTGGGTTGTTCTAGTCTAGACAGTACAGTACATCTACCTGACTGGGTTGTTCTAGTCTAGACAGTACAGTACATCTACCTGACTGGGTTGTTCTAGTCTATACAGTACATCTACCTGACTGGGTTGTTCTAGTCAATATAGTACAGTACATCTACCTGACTGGGTTGTTCTAGTCTATACAGTACAGTACATCTACCTGACTGGGTTGTTCTAGTCTATACAGTACAGTACATCTACCTGACTGGGTTGTTCTAGTCTAGACAGTACAGTACATCTACCTGACTGGGTTGTTCTAGTCTATACAGTACAGTACATCTACCTGACTGGGTTGTTCTAGTCTAGACAGTACATCTACCTGACTGGGTTGTTCTAGTCTAGACGGTACAGTACATCTACCTGACTGGGTTGTTCTAGTCTAGACGGTACAGTACATCTACCTGACTGGGTTGTTCTAGTCTAGACGGTACAGTATATCTACCTGAATGGGTTGTTCTAGTCTATACAGTACAGTACATCTACCTGACTGGGTTGTTCTAGTCTAGACAGTACAGTACATCCACCTGACTGGGTTGTTCTAGTCTAGACAGTACAGTACATCTACCTGACTGGGTTGTTCTAGTCTAGACAGTACAGTACATCTACCTGACTGGGTTGTTCTAGTCTATACAGTACATCTACCTGACTGGGTTGTTCTAGTCAATATAGTACAGTACATCTACCTGACTGGGTTGTTCTAGTCTATACAGTACAGTACATCTACCTGACTGGGTTGTTCTAGTCTATACAGTACAGTACATCTACCTGACTGGGTTGTTCTAGTCTAGAGAGTACAGTACATCTACCTGACTGGGTTGTTCTAGTCTATACAGTACAGTACATCTACCTGACTGGGTTGTTCTAGTCTATACAGTACAGTACATCTACCTGACTGGGTTGTTCTAGTCTATACAGTACAGTACATCTACCTGACTGGGTTGTTCTAGTCTAGACAGTACAGTACATCTACCTTGACTGGGTTGTTCTAGTCTATACAATACAGTACATCTACCTGACTGTGTTGTTCTAATCTAGACAGTACAGTACATCTACCTGACTGGGTTGTTCTAGTCCAGACAGTACAGTACATCTACCTGACTGGGTTGTTCTAGTCTAGACAGTACATCTACCTGACTGGGTTGTTCTAGTCTAGACAGTACATCTACCTGACTAGGTTGTTCTAGTCTAGACATTACAGTACATCTACCTGACTGGGTTGTTCTAGTCTAGACAGTACAGTACATCTACCTGACTGGGTTGTTCTAGTCTAGACAGTACAGTACATCTACCTGACTGGGTTGTTCTAGTCTAGACAGTACTTCTAACCGGCTGTGTTGTTCTAGTCTATTCAGTACAGTACATCTACCTGACTGGGTTGTTCTAGTCTAGACAGCACAGTACATCTACCTGACTGGGTTGTTCTAGTCCAGACATTACAGTACATCTACCTGACTTGGTTGTTCTAGTCTAGACAGTACAGTACATCTACCTGACTGGGTTGTTCTAGTCTATACAGTACAGTACATCTACCTGACTGGGTTGTTCTAGTCTAGACAGTACAGTACATCTACCTGACTGGGTTGTTCTAGTCTATACAATACAGTACATCTACCTGACTGTGTTGTTCTAATCTAGACAGTACAGTACATCTACCTGACTGGGTTGTTCTAGTCTAGACAGTACATCTACCTGACTGGGTTGTTCTAGTCTAGACATTACAGTACATCTACCTGACTGGGTTGTTCTAGTCTAGACAGTACAGTACATCTACCTGACTGGGTTGTTCTAGTCTAGACAGTACAGTACATCTACCTGACTGGGTTGTTCTAGTCTAGACAGTACAGTACATCTACCTGACTGGGTTGTTCTAGTCTAGACAGTACTTCTAACCGGCTTTGTTGTTCTAGTCTATTCAGTACAGTACATCTACCTGACTGGGTTGTTCTAGTCTAGACAGTACAGTACATCTACCTGACTGGGTTGTTCTAGTCTAGACAGTACAGTACATCTACCTGACTGGGTTGTTCTAGTCTATACAGTACAGTACATCTACCTAACTGGGTTGTTCTAGTCTAGAAAGTACAGTACATCTACCTGACTGGGTTGTTCTAGTCTAGCCAGTACAGTACATCTACCTGACTGGGTTGTTCTAGTCTAGACAGTACAGTACATCTACCTGACTGGGTTGTTCTAGTCTATACAGTACATCTACCTGACTGGGTTGTTCTAGTCTAGACAGTACAGTACATCTACCTGACTGGGTTGTTCTAGTCTAGACAGTACATTACATCTACCTGACTGGGTTGTTCTAGTCTATACAGTACAGTACATCTACCTGACTGGGTTGTTCTAGTCTATACAGTACAGTACATCTACCTGACTGGGTTGTTCTAGTCTAGACAGTACATCTACCTGACTGGGTTGTTCTAGTCTAGACAGTACAGTACATCTACCTGACTGGGTTGTTCTAGTCTATACAGTACAGTACATCTACCTGACTGGGTTGTTCTAGTCAATATAGTACAGTACATCTACCTGACTGGGTTGTTCTAGTCTATACAGAACATCTACCTGACTGGGTTGTTCTAGTCTAGACAGTACAGTACATCTACCTGACTGGGTTGATCTAGTCTAGACAGTACAGTACATCTACCTGACTGGGTTGTTCTAGTCTAGACAGTACAGTACATCTACCTGACTAAGTTGTTCTAGTCTAGACAGTACAGTACATCTACCTGACTGGGTTGTTCTAGTCTATACAATCCAGTACATCTACCTGACTGGGTTGTTCTAGTCTAGACAGTACAGTACATCTACCTGACTGGGTTGTTCTAGTCTATACAGTACATTACATCTACCTGACTGGGTTGTTCTAGTCTATACAGTACAGTACATCTACCTGACTGGGTTGTTCTAGTCTAGACAGTACAGTACATCTACCTGACGGTTGTTCTAGTCTATACAGTGCAGTACATCTACCTGACTGGGTTGTTCTAGTCTAGACAGTAAAGTACATCTACCTGACTGGGTTGTTCTAGTCTAGACAGTACAGTACATCTACCTGACTGGGTTGTTCTAGTCTAGACAGTACATCTACCTGACTGGGTTGTTCTAGTCTAGACAGTACATCTACCTGACTAGGTTGTTCTAGTCTAGACATTACAGTACATCTACCTGACTGGGTTGTTCTAGTCTAGACAGTACAGTACATCTACCTGACTGGGTTGTTCTAGTCTAGACAGTACAGTACATCTACCTGACTGGGTTGTTCTAGTCTAGACAGTACTTCTAACCGGCTGTGTTGTTCTAGTCTATTCAGTACAGTACATCTACCTGACTGGGTTGTTCTAGTCTAGACAGCACAGTACATCTACCTGACTGGGTTGTTCTAGTCCAGACATTACAGTACATCTACCTGACTTGGTTGTTCTAGTCTAGACAGTACAGTACATCTACCTGACTGGGTTGTTCTAGTCTATACAGTACAGTACATCTACCTGACTGGGTTGTTCTAGTCTAGACAGTACAGTACATCTACCTGACTGGGTTGTTCTAGTCTATACAATACAGTACATCTACCTGACTGTGTTGTTCTAATCTAGACAGTACAGTACATCTACCTGACTGGGTTGTTCTAGTCTAGACAGTACATCTACCTGACTGGGTTGTTCTAGTCTAGACATTACAGTACATCTACCTGACTGGGTTGTTCTAGTCTAGACAGTACAGTACATCTACCTGACTGGGTTGTTCTAGTCTAGACAGTACAGTACATCTACCTGACTGGGTTGTTCTAGTCTAGACAGTACAGTACATCTACCTGACTGGGTTGTTCTAGTCTAGACAGTACTTCTAACCGGCTTTGTTGTTCTAGTCTATTCAGTACAGTACATCTACCTGACTGGGTTGTTCTAGTCTAGACAGTACAGTACATCTACCTGACTGGGTTGTTCTAGTCTAGACAGTACAGTACATCTACCTGACTGGGTTGTTCTAGTCTATACAGTACAGTACATCTACCTAACTGGGTTGTTCTAGTCTAGAAAGTACAGTACATCTACCTGACTGGGTTGTTCTAGTCTAGCCAGTACAGTACATCTACCTGACTGGGTTGTTCTAGTCTAGACAGTACAGTACATCTACCTGACTGGGTTGTTCTAGTCTATACAGTACATCTACCTGACTGGGTTGTTCTAGTCTAGACAGTACAGTACATCTACCTGACTGGGTTGTTCTAGTCTAGACAGTACATTACATCTACCTGACTGGGTTGTTCTAGTCTATACAGTACAGTACATCTACCTGACTGGGTTGTTCTAGTCTATACAGTACAGTACATCTACCTGACTGGGTTGTTCTAGTCTAGACAGTACATCTACCTGACTGGGTTGTTCTAGTCTAGACAGTACAGTACATCTACCTGACTGGGTTGTTCTAGTCTATACAGTACAGTACATCTACCTGACTGGGTTGTTCTAGTCAATATAGTACAGTACATCTACCTGACTGGGTTGTTCTAGTCTATACAGAACATCTACCTGACTGGGTTGTTCTAGTCTAGACAGTACAGTACATCTACCTGACTGGGTTGATCTAGTCTAGACAGTACAGTACATCTACCTGACTGGGTTGTTCTAGTCTAGACAGTACAGTACATCTACCTGACTAGGTTGTTCTAGTCTAGACAGTACAGTACATCTACCTGACTGGGTTGTTCTAGTCTATACAATACAGTACATCTACCTGACTGGGTTGTTCTAGTCTAGACAGTACAGTACATCTACCTGACTGGGTTGTTCTAGTCTATACAGTACATTACATCTACCTGACTGGGTTGTTCTAGTCTATACAGTACAGTACATCTACCTGACTGGGTTGTTCTAGTCTAGACAGTACAGTACATCTACCTGACGGTTGTTCTAGTCTATACAGTGCAGTACATCTACCTGACTGGGTTGTTCTAGTCTAGACAGTACAGTACATCTACCTGACTGGGTTGTTCTAGTCTAGACAGTACAGTACATCTACCTGACTGGGTTGTTCTAGTCTATACAGTACATCTACCTGACTGGGTAGTTCTAGTCTAGACAGTACATCTACCTGACTGGGTTGTTCTAGTCTATACAGTACATCTACCTGACTGGGTAGTTCTAGTCTAGACAGTACAGTACATCTACCTGACTGGATTGTTCTAGTCTATACAGTACAGTACATCTACCTGACTGGGTTGTTCTAGTCTAGACAGTACAGTACATCTACCTGTCTGGGTTGTTCTAGTCTAGACAGTACAGTACATCTACCTCACTGGGTTGTTCTAGTCTATACAGTACAGTACATCTACCTGACTGGGTTGTTCTAGTCTAGACAGTACATCTACCTGACTGGGTTGTTCTAGTCAATACAGTACAGGGCATCTACCTGACTGGGTTGTTCTAGTCTATACAGTACAGTACATCTACCTGACTGGGTTGTTCTAGTCTATACAGTACAGTACATCTACCTGACTGGGTTGTTCTAGTCTAGACAGTACAGTACATCTACCTGACTGGGTTGTTCTAGTCTAGACAGTACATCTACCTGACTGGGTTGTTCTAGTCTAGACATTACAGTACATCTACCTGACTGGGTTGTTCTAGTCTAGACAGTACAGTACATCTACCTGACTGGGTTGTTCTAGTCTAGACAGTACAGTACATCTACCTGACTGGGCTGTTCTAGTCTAGACAGTACAGTACATCTACCTGACTGGGTTGTTCTAGTCTAGACAGTACTTCTAACCGGCTGTGTTGTTCTAGTCTATTCAGTACAGTACATCTACCTGACTGGGTTGTTCTAGTCTAGACAGTACAGTACATCTACCTGACTGGGTTGTTCTAGTCTAGACAGTACAGTACATCTACGTGACTGGGTTGTTCTAGTCTATACAGTACAGTACATCTACCTGACTGGGTTGTTCTAGTCTAGACAGTACAGTACATCTACCTGACTGGGTTGTTCTAGTCTAGACAGTACAGTACATCTACCTGACTGGGTTGTTCTAGTCTAGACAGTACAGTACATCTACCTGACTGGGTTGTTCTAGTCTATACAGTACATCTACCTGACTGGGTTGTTCTAGTCTAGACAGTACAGTACATCTACCTGACTGGGTTGTTCTAGTCTAGACAGTACATTACATCTACCTGACTGGGTTGTTCTAGTCTATACAGTACAGTACATCTACCTGACTGGGTTGTTCTAATCTATACAGTACAGTACATCTACCTGACTGGGTTGTTCTAGTCTAGACAGTACATCTACCTGACTGGGTTGTTCTAGTCTAGACAGTACAGTACATCTACCTGACTGGGTTGTTCTAGTCTATACAGTACAGTACATCTACCTGACTGGGTTGTTCTAGTCAATATAGTACAGTACATCTACCTGACTGGGTTGTTCTAGTCTATACAGAACATCTACCTGACTGGGTTGTTCTAGTCTAGACAGTACAGTACATCTACCTGACTGGGTTGATCTAGTCTAGACAGTACAGTACATCTACCTGACTGGGTTGTTCTAGTCTAGACAGTACAGTACATCTACCTGACTGGGTTGTTCTAGTCTAGACAGTACATCTACCTGACTGGGTTGTTCTAGTCTAGACAGTACATCTACCTGACTGGGTTGTTCTAGTCTAGACAGTACAGTACATCTACCTGACAGGGTTGTTCTAGTCTAGACAGTACAGTACATCTACCTGGCTGGGTTGTTCTAGTCTAGACAGTACAGTACATCTATCTGACTGGGTTGTTCTAGTCTAGACATTACAGTACATCTACCTGACTGGGTTGTTCTAGTCTAGACAGTACATCTACCTGACTGGGTTGTTCTAGTCTAGACAGTACAGTACATCTACCTGACTGGGTTGTTCTAGTCTATACAGTACAGTACATCTACCTGACTGGGTTGTTCTAGTCTAGACATTACAGTACATCTACCTGACTGGGTTGTTCTAGTCTAGACAGTACATCTTCCTGACTGGGTTGTTCTAGTCTATACAATACAGTACATCTGCCTGACTGGGTTGTTCTAGTCTATACAGTACAGTACATCTACCTGACTGGGTTGTTCTAGTCTAGACAGTACATCTACCTGACTGGGTTGTTCTAGTCTATACAGTACAGTACATCTACCTGACTGGGTTGTTCTAGTCTAGACAGTACAGTACATCTACCTGACTGGGTTGTTCTAGTCTATACAGTACAGTACATCTACCTGACTGGGTTGTTCTAGTCTATACAGTACAGTACATCTACCTGACTGGGTTGTTCTAGTCTAGACAGTACATCTACCTGACTGGGTTGTTCTAGTCTAGACAGTACATCTACCTGACTGGGTTGTTCTAGTCTAGACAGTACAGTACATCTACCTGACTGGGTTGTTCTAGTCTATACAGTACATCTACCTGACTGGGTTGTTCTAGTCTAGACAGTACAGTACATCTACCTGACTGGGTTGTTCTAGTCTAGACAGTACATTACATCTACCTGACTGGGTTGTTCTAGTCTATACAGTACAGTACATCTACCTGACTGGGTTGTTCTAATCTATACAGTACAGTACATCTACCTGACTGGGTTGTTCTAGTCTAGACAGTACATCTACCTGACTGGGTTGTTCTAGTCTAGACAGTACAGTACATCTACCTGACTGGGTTGTTCTAGTCTATACAGTACAGTACATCTACCTGACTGGGTTGTTCTAGTCAATATAGTACAGTACATCTACCTGACTGGGTTGTTCTAGTCTATACAGAACATCTACCTGACTGGGTTGTTCTAGTCTAGACAGTACAGTACATCTACCTGACTGGGTTGATCTAGTCTAGACAGTACAGTACATCTACCTGACTGGGTTGTTCTAGTCTAGACAGTACAGTACATCTACCTGACTGGGTTGTTCTAGTCTAGACAGTACATCTACCTGACTGGGTTGTTCTAGTCTAGACAGTACATCTACCTGACTGGGTTGTTCTAGTCTAGACAGTACAGTACATCTACCTGACAGGGTTGTTCTAGTCTAGACAGTACAGTACATCTACCTGGCTGGGTTGTTCTAGTCTAGACAGTACAGTACATCTATCTGACTGGGTTGTTCTAGTCTAGACATTACAGTACATCTACCTGACTGGGTTGTTCTAGTCTAGACAGTACATCTACCTGACTGGGTTGTTCTAGTCTAGACAGTACAGTACATCTACCTGACTGGGTTGTTCTAGTCTATACAGTACAGTACATCTACCTGACTGGGTTGTTCTAGTCTAGACATTACAGTACATCTACCTGACTGGGTTGTTCTAGTCTAGACAGTACATCTTCCTGACTGGGTTGTTCTAGTCTATACAATACAGTACATCTGCCTGACTGGGTTGTTCTAGTCTATACAGTACAGTACATCTACCTGACTGGGTTGTTCTAGTCTAGACAGTACATCTACCTGACTGGGTTGTTCTAGTCTATACAGTACAGTACATCTACCTGACTGGGTTGTTCTAGTCTAGACAGTACAGTACATCTACCTGACTGGGTTGTTCTAGTCTATACAGTACAGTACATCTACCTGACTGGGTTGTTCTAGTCTATACAGTACAGTACATCTACCTGACTGGGTTGTTCTAGTCTAGACAGTACATCTACCTGACTGGGTTGTTCTAGTCTAGACAGTACATCTACCTGACTGGGTTGTTCTAGTCTAGACAGTACAGTACATCTACCTGACTGGGTTGTTCTAGTCTAGAATGTACAGTACATCTACCTGACTGGGTTGTTCTAGTCTAGACAGTACTTCTAACCGGCTGTGTTGTTCTAGTCTATTCAGTACAGTACATCTACCTGACTGGGTTGTTCTAGTCTAGACAGTACAGTACATCTACCTGACTGGGTTGTTCTAGTCTAGACAGTACAGTACATCTACCTGACTGGGTTGTTCTAGTCTATACAGTACAGTACATCTACCTGACTGGGTTGTTCTAGTCTATACAGTACATCTACCTGACTGGGTTGTTCTAGTCTATACAATACAGTACATCTACCTGACTGGGTTGTTCTAGTCTATACAGTACAGTACATCTACCTGACTGGGTTGTTCTAGTCTAGACAGTACAGTACATCTACCTGACTGGGTTGTTCTAGTCTATACAGTACAGTACATCTACCTGACTGGGTTGTTCTAGTCTATACAGTACAGTACATCTACCTGACTGGGTTGTTCTAGTCTAGACAGTACATCTACCTGACTGGGTTGTTGTAGTCTAGACAGTACAGTACATCTACCTGACTGGGTTGTTCTAGTCTAGACAGTACAGTACATCTACCTGACTGGGTTGTTCTAGTCTATACAGTACAGTACATCTACCTGACTGGGTTGTTCTAGTCTATACAGTACAGTACATCTACCTGACTGGGTTGTTCTAGTCTAGACAGTACATCTACCTGACTGGGTTGTTCTAGTCTAGACAGTACAGTACATCTACCTGACTGGGTTGTTCTAGTCTAGACAGTACAGTACATCTACCTGACTGGGTTGTTCTAGTCTAGACAGTACAGTACATCTACCTGACTGGGTTGTTCTAGTCTAGACAGTACATCTACCTGACTGGGTTGTTCTAGTCTAGACAGTACATCTACCTGACTGGGTTGTTCTAGTCTAGACAGTACAGTACATCCACTTGACTGGGTTGTTCTAGTCTAGACAGTACAGTACATCTACCTGACTGGGTTGTTCTAGTCTATACAGTACAGTACATCTACCTGACTGGGTTGTTCTAGTCTAGACAGTACAGTACATCTACCTGACTGGGTTGTTCTAGTCTAGACAGTACAGTACATCTACCTGACTGGGTTGTTCTAGTCTAGACAGTACAGTACATCTACCTGACTGGGTTGTTCTAGTCTATACAGTACATCTACCTGACTGGGTTGTTCTAGTCTAGACAGTACAGTACATCTACCTGACTGGGTTGTTCTAGTCTAGACAGTACATTACATCTACCTGACTGGGTTGTTCT
This sequence comes from Salmo salar, assembly GCF_965601325.2. Lineage (NCBI taxonomy): Eukaryota > Metazoa > Chordata > Actinopteri > Salmoniformes > Salmonidae > Salmo > Salmo salar. The sequence continues at coordinate 47,860,890 of NC_138297.1, forward strand.
AGTCTATACAGTACAGTACATCTACCTGACTGGGTTGTTCTAATCTATACAGTACAGTACATCTACCTGACTGGGTTGTTCTAGTCTAGACAGTACATCTACCTGACTGGGTTGTTCTAGTCTAGACAGTACAGTACATCTACCTGACTGGGTTGTTCTAGTCTATACAGTACAGTACATCTACCTGACTGGGTTGTTCTAGTCAATATAGTACAGTACATCTACCTGACTGGGTTGTTCTAGTCTATACAGAACATCTACCTGACTGGGTTGTTCTAGTCTAGACAGTACAGTACATCTACCTGACTGGGTTGATCTAGTCTAGACAGTACAGTACATCTACCTGACTGGGTTGTTCTAGTCTAGACAGTACAGTACATCTACCTGACTGGGTTGTTCTAGTCTAGACAGTACATCTACCTGACTGGGTTGTTCTAGTCTAGACAGTACATCTACCTGACTGGGTTGTTCTAGTCTAGACAGTACAGTACATCTACCTGACAGGGTTGTTCTAGTCTAGACAGTACAGTACATCTACCTGGCTGGGTTGTTCTAGTCTATACAGTACAGTACATCTATCTGACTGGGTTGTTCTAGTCTAGACATTACAGTACATCTACCTGACTGGGTTGTTCTAGTCTAGACAGTACATCTACCTGACTGGGTTGTTCTAGTCTAGACAGTACAGTACATCTACCTGACTGGGTTGTTCTAGTCTATACAGTACAGTACATCTACCTGACTGGGTTGTTCTAGTCTAGACATTACAGTACATCTACCTGACTGGGTTGTTCTAGTCTAGACAGTACATCTTCCTGACTGGGTTGTTCTAGTCTATACAATACAGTACATCTGCCTGACTGGGTTGTTCTAGTCTATACAGTACAGTACATCTACCTGACTGGGTTGTTCTAGTCTAGACAGTACATCTACCTGACTGGGTTGTTCTAGTCTATACAGTACAGTACATCTACCTGACTGGGTTGTTCTAGTCTAGACAGTACAGTACATCTACCTGACTGGGCTGTTCTAGTCTAGACAGTACAGTACATCTACCTGACTGGGTTGTTCTAGTCTAGACAGTACTTCTAACCGGCTGTGTTGTTCTAGTCTATTCAGTACAGTACATCTACCTGACTGGGTTGTTCTAGTCTAGACAGTACAGTACATCTACCTGACTGGGTTGTTCTAGTCTAGACAGTACAGTACATCTACGTGACTGGGTTGTTCTAGTCTATACAGTACAGTACATCTACCTGACTGGGTTGTTCTAGTCTAGACAGTACAGTACATCTACCTGACTGGGTTGTTCTAGTCTAGACAGTACAGTACATCTACCTGACTGGGTTGTTCTAGTCTAGACAGTACAGTACATCTACCTGACTGGGTTGTTCTAGTCTATACAGTACATCTACCTGACTGGGTTGTTCTAGTCTAGACAGTACAGTACATCTACCTGACTGGGTTGTTCTAGTCTAGACAGTACATTACATCTACCTGACTGGGTTGTTCTAGTCTATACAGTACAGTACATCTACCTGACTGGGTTGTTCTAATCTATACAGTACAGTACATCTACCTGACTGGGTTGTTCTAGTCTAGACAGTACATCTACCTGACTGGGTTGTTCTAGTCTAGACAGTACAGTACATCTACCTGACTGGGTTGTTCTAGTCTATACAGTACAGTACATCTACCTGACTGGGTTGTTCTAGTCAATATAGTACAGTACATCTACCTGACTGGGTTGTTCTAGTCTATACAGAACATCTACCTGACTGGGTTGTTCTAGTCTAGACAGTACAGTACATCTACCTGACTGGGTTGATCTAGTCTAGACAGTACAGTACATCTACCTGACTGGGTTGTTCTAGTCTAGACAGTACAGTACATCTACCTGACTGGGTTGTTCTAGTCTAGACAGTACATCTACCTGACTGGGTTGTTCTAGTCTAGACAGTACATCTACCTGACTGGGTTGTTCTAGTCTAGACAGTACAGTACATCTACCTGACAGGGTTGTTCTAGTCTAGACAGTACAGTACATCTACCTGGCTGGGTTGTTCTAGTCTAGACAGTACAGTACATCTATCTGACTGGGTTGTTCTAGTCTAGACATTACAGTACATCTACCTGACTGGGTTGTTCTAGTCTAGACAGTACATCTACCTGACTGGGTTGTTCTAGTCTAGACAGTACAGTACATCTACCTGACTGGGTTGTTCTAGTCTATACAGTACAGTACATCTACCTGACTGGGTTGTTCTAGTCTAGACATTACAGTACATCTACCTGACTGGGTTGTTCTAGTCTAGACAGTACATCTTCCTGACTGGGTTGTTCTAGTCTATACAATACAGTACATCTGCCTGACTGGGTTGTTCTAGTCTATACAGTACAGTACATCTACCTGACTGGGTTGTTCTAGTCTAGACAGTACATCTACCTGACTGGGTTGTTCTAGTCTATACAGTACAGTACATCTACCTGACTGGGTTGTTCTAGTCTAGACAGTACAGTACATCTACCTGACTGGGTTGTTCTAGTCTATACAGTACAGTACATCTACCTGACTGGGTTGTTCTAGTCTATACAGTACAGTACATCTACCTGACTGGGTTGTTCTAGTCTAGACAGTACATCTACCTGACTGGGTTGTTCTAGTCTAGACAGTACATCTACCTGACTGGGTTGTTCTAGTCTAGACAGTACAGTACATCTACCTGACTGGGTTGTTCTAGTCTATACAGTACATCTACCTGACTGGGTTGTTCTAGTCTAGACAGTACAGTACATCTACCTGACTGGGTTGTTCTAGTCTAGACAGTACATTACATCTACCTGACTGGGTTGTTCTAGTCTATACAGTACAGTACATCTACCTGACTGGGTTGTTCTAATCTATACAGTACAGTACATCTACCTGACTGGGTTGTTCTAGTCTAGACAGTACATCTACCTGACTGGGTTGTTCTAGTCTAGACAGTACAGTACATCTACCTGACTGGGTTGTTCTAGTCTATAGAGTACAGTACATCTACCTGACTGGGTTGTTCTAGTCAATATAGTACAGTACATCTACCTGACTGGGTTGTTCTAGTCTATACAGAACATCTACCTGACTGGGTTGTTCTAGTCTAGACAGTACAGTACATCTACCTGACTGGGTTGATCTAGTCTAGACAGTACAGTACATCTACCTGACTGGGTTGTTCTAGTCTAGACAGTACAGTACATCTACCTGACTGGGTTGTTCTAGTCTAGACAGTACATCTACCTGACTGGGTTGTTCTAGTCTAGACAGTACATCTACCTGACTGGGTTGTTCTAGTCTAGACAGTACAGTACATCTACCTGACAGGGTTGTTCTAGTCTAGACAGTACAGTACATCTACCTGGCTGGGTTGTTCTAGTCTAGACAGTACAGTACATCTATCTGACTGGGTTGTTCTAGTCTAGACATTACAGTACATCTACCTGACTGGGTTGTTCTAGTCTAGACAGTACATCTACCTGACTGGGTTGTTCTAGTCTAGACAGTACAGTACATCTACCTGACTGGGTTGTTCTAGTCTATACAGTACAGTACATCTACCTGACTGGGTTGTTCTAGTCTAGACATTACAGTACATCTACCTGACTGGGTTGTTCTAGTCTAGACAGTACATCTTCCTGACTGGGTTGTTCTAGTCTATACAATACAGTACATCTGCCTGACTGGGTTGTTCTAGTCTATACAGTACAGTACATCTACCTGACTGGGTTGTTCTAGTCTAGACAGTACATCTACCTGACTGGGTTGTTCTAGTCTATACAGTACAGTACATCTACCTGACTGGGTTGTTCTAGTCTAGACAGTACAGTACATCTACCTGACTGGGTTGTTCTAGTCTATACAGTACAGTACATCTACCTGACTGGGTTGTTCTAGTCTATACAGTACAGTACATCTACCTGACTGGGTTGTTCTAGTCTAGACAGTACATCTACCTGACTGGGTTGTTCTAGTCTAGACAGTACATCTACCTGACTGGGTTGTTCTAGTCTAGACAGTACAGTACATCTACCTGACTGGGTTGTTCTGGTCTAGAATGTACAGTACATCTACCTGACTGGGTTGTTCTAGTCTAGACAGTACTTCTAACCGGCTGTGTTGTTCTAGTCTATTCAGTACAGTACATCTACCTGACTGGGTTGTTCTAGTCTAGACAGTACAGTACATCTACCTGACTGGGTTGTTCTAGTCTAGACAGTACAGTACATCTACCTGACTGGGTTGTTCTAGTCTATACAGTACAGTACATCTACCTGACTGGGTTGTTCTAGTCTATACAGTACATCTACCTGACTGGGTTGTTCTAGTCTATACAATACAGTACATCTACCTGACTGGGTTGTTCTAGTCTATACAGTACAGTACATCTACCTGACTGGGTTGTTCTAGTCTAGACAGTACAGTACATCTACCTGACTGGGTTGTTCTAGTCTATACAGTACAGTACATCTACCTGACTGGGTTGTTCTAGTCTATACAGTACAGTACATCTACCTGACTGGGTTGTTCTAGTCTAGACAGTACATCTACCTGACTGGGTTGTTGTAGTCTAGACAGTACAGTACATCTACCTGACTGGGTTGTTCTAGTCTAGACAGTACAGTACATCTACCTGACTGGGTTGTTCTAGTCTATACAGTACAGTACATCTACCTGACTGGGTTGTTCTAGTCTATACAGTACAGTACATCTACCTGACTGGGTTGTTCTAGTCTAGACAGTACATCTACCTGACTGGGTTGTTCTAGTCTAGACAGTACAGTACATCTACCTGACTGGGTTGTTCTAGTCTAGACAGTACAGTACATCTACCTGACTGGGTTGTTCTAGTCTAGACAGTACAGTACATCTACCTGACTGGGTTGTTCTAGTCTAGACAGTACATCTACCTGACTGGGTTGTTCTAGTCTAGACAGTACATCTACCTGACTGGGTTGTTCTAGTCTAGACAGTACAGTACATCCACTTGACTGGGTTGTTCTAGTCTAGACAGTACAGTACATCTACCTGACTGGGTTGTTCTAGTCTATACAGTACAGTACATCTACCTGACTGGGTTGTTCTAGTCTAGACAGTACAGTACATCTACCTGACTGGGTTGTTCTAGTCTAGACAGTACAGTACATCTACCTGACTGGGTTGTTCTAGTCTAGACAGTACAGTACATCTACCTGACTGGGTTGTTCTAGTCTATACAGTACATCTACCTGACTGGGTTGTTCTAGTCTAGACAGTACAGTACATCTACCTGACTGGGTTGTTCTAGTCTAGACAGTACATTACATCTACCTGACTGGGTTGTTCTAGTCTATACAGTACAGTACATCTACCTGACTGGGTTGTTCTAATCTATACAGTACAGTACATCTACCTGACTGGGTTGTTCTAGTCTAGACAGTACATCTACCTGACTGGGTTGTTCTAGTCTAGACAGTACAGTACATCTACCTGACTGGGTTGTTCTAGTCTATACAGTACAGTACATCTACCTGACTGGGTTGTTCTAGTCAATATAGTACAGTACATCTACCTGACTGGGTTGTTCTAGTCTATACAGAACATCTACCTGACTGGGTTGTTCTAGTCTAGACAGTACAGTACATCTACCTGACTGGGTTGATCTAGTCTAGACAGTACAGTACATCTACCTGACTGGGTTGTTCTAGTCTAGACAGTACAGTACATCTACCTGACTGGGTTGTTCTAGTCTAGACAGTACATCTACCTGACTGGGTTGTTCTAGTCTAGACAGTACATCTACCTGACTGGGTTGTTCTAGTCTAGACAGTACAGTACATCTACCTGACAGGGTTGTTCTAGTCTAGACAGTACAGTACATCTACCTGGCTGGGTTGTTCTAGTCTATACAGTACAGTACATCTATCTGACTGGGTTGTTCTAGTCTAGACATTACAGTACATCTACCTGACTGGGTTGTTCTAGTCTAGACAGTACATCTACCTGACTGGGTTGTTCTAGTCTAGACAGTACAGTACATCTACCTGACTGGGTTGTTCTAGTCTATACAGTACAGTACATCTACCTGACTGGGTTGTTCTAGTCTAGACATTACAGTACATCTACCTGACTGGGTTGTTCTAGTCTAGACAGTACATCTTCCTGACTGGGTTGTTCTAGTCTATACAATACAGTACATCTGCCTGACTGGGTTGTTCTAGTCTATACAGTACAGTACATCTACCTGACTGGGTTGTTCTAGTCTAGACAGTACATCTACCTGACTGGGTTGTTCTAGTCTATACAGTACAGTACATCTACCTGACTGGGTTGTTCTAGTCTAGACAGTACAGTACATCTACCTGACTGGGTTGTTCTAGTCTATACAGTACAGTACATCTACCTGACTGGGTTGTTCTAGTCTATACAGTACAGTACATCTACCTGACTGGGTTGTTCTAGTCTAGACAGTACATCTACCTGACTGGGTTGTTCTAGTCTAGACAGTACATCTACCTGACTGGGTTGTTCTAGTCTAGACAGTACAGTACATCTACCTGACTGGGTTGTTCTAGTCTAGACAGTACAGTACATCTACCTGACTGGGTTGTTCTAGTCTAGACAGTACTTCTAACCGGCTGTGTTGTTCTAGTCTATTCAGTACAGTACATCTACCTGACTGGGTTGTTCTAGTCTAGACAGTACAGTACATCTACCTGACTGGGTTGTTCTAGTCTAGACAGTACAGTACATCTACCTGACTGGGTTGTTCTAGTCTATACAGTACAGTACATCTACCTGACTGGGTTGTTCTAGTCTATACAGTACATCTACCTGACTGGGTTGTTCTAGTCTATACAATACAGTACATCTACCTGACTGGGTTGTTCTAGTCTATACAGTACAGTACATCTACCTGACTGGGTTGTTCTAGTCTAGACAGTACAGTACATCTACCTGACTGGGTTGTTCTAGTCTATACAGTACAGTACATCTACCTGACTGGGTTGTTCTAGTCTATACAGTACAGTACATCTACCTGACTGGGTTGTTCTAGTCTAGACAGTACATCTACCTGACTGGGTTGTTGTAGTCTAGACAGTACAGTACATCTACCTGACTGGGTTGTTCTAGTCTAGACAGTACAGTACATCTACCTGACTGGGTTGTTCTAGTCTATACAGTACAGTACATCTACCTGACTGGGTTGTTCTAGTCTATACAGTACAGTACATCTACCTGACTGGGTTGTTCTAGTCTAGACAGTACATCTACCTGACTGGGTTGTTCTAGTCTAGACAGTACAGTACATCTACCTGACTGGGTTGTTCTAGTCTAGACAGTACAGTACATCTACCTGACTGGGTTGTTCTAGTCTAGACAGTACAGTACATCTACCTGACTGGGTTGTTCTAGTCTAGACAGTACATCTACCTGACTGGGTTGTTCTAGTCTAGACAGTACATCTACCTGACTGGGTTGTTCTAGTCTAGATAGTACAGTACATCTACCTGACTGGGTTGTTCTAGTCTAGACAGTACAGTACATCCACTTGACTGGGTTGTTCTAGTCTAGACAGTACAGTACATCTACCTGACTGGGTTGTTCTAGTCTATACAGTACAGTACATCTACCTGACTGGGTTGTTCTAGTCTATACAGTACAGTACATCTACCTGACTGGGTTGTTCTAGTCTAGACATTACAGTACATCTACGTGACTGGGTTGTTCTAGTCTAGACAGTAAGGTACATCTACCTGACTGGGTTGTTCTAGTCTAGACAGTACAGTACATCTACCTGACTGGGTTGTTCTAGTCTAGACAGTACAGTACATCTACCTGACTGGGTTGTTCTAGTCAAGACATTACAGTACATCTACCTGACTGGGTTGATCTAGTCTAGACAGTACAGTACATCTACCTGACTGGGTAGTTCTAGTCTATACAGTACAGTACATCTACCTGACTGGGTTGATCTAGTCTAGACAGTACAGTACATCTACCTGACTGGGTTGTTGTAGTCTATACAGTACAGTACATCTACCTGACTGGGTTGTTCTAGTCTATACAGTACAGTACATCTACCTGACTGGGTTGTTCTAGTCTATACAGTACAGTACATCTACCTGACTGGGTTGATCTAGTCTATACAGTACAGTACATCTACCTGACTGGGTTGTTCTAGTCTAGACAGTACAGTACATCTATCTGACTGGGTTGTTCTAGTCTAGACAGTACAGTACATCTACCTGACTGGGTTGTTCTAGTCTAGACAGTACAGTACATCTACCTGACTGGGTTGTTCTAGTCTAGACATTACAGTACATCTACCTGACTGGGTTGTTCTAGTCTAGACAGTACATCTTCCTGACTGGGTTGTTCTAGTCTATACAATACAGTACATCTGCCTGACTGGGTTGTTCTAGTCTAGACAGTACAGTACATCTACCTGACTGGGTTGTTCTAGTCTATACAGTACATCTACCTGACTGGGTTGTTCTAGTCTAGACAGTACAGTACATCTACCTGACTGGGTTGTTCTAGTCTAGACAGTACAGTACATCTACCTGACTGGGTTGTTCTAGTCTATACAGTACATCTACCTGACTGGGTTGTTCTAGTCTAGACAGTACAGTACATCTACCTGACTGGGTTGTTCTAGTCTAGACAGTACATTACATCTACCTGACTGGGTTGTTCTAGTCTATACAGTACAGTACATCTACCTGACTGGGTTGTTCTAATCTATACAGTACAGTACATCTACCTGACTGGGTTGTTCTAGTCTAGACAGTACATCTACCTGACTGGGTTGTTCTAGTCTAGACAGTACAGTACATCTACCTGACTGGGTTGTTCTAGTCTATACAGTACAGTACATCTACCTGACTGGGTTGTTCTAGTCTAGACAGTACATCTACCTGACTGGGTTGTTCTAGTCTAGACAGTACATCTACCTGACTGGGTTGTTCTAGTCTAGACAGTACAGTACATCTACCTGACTGGGTTGTTCTAGTCTAGACAGTACAGTACATCTACCTGACTGGGTTGTTCTAGTCTAGACAGTACTTCTAACCGGCTGTGTTGTTCTAGTCTATTCAGTACAGTACATCTACCTGACTGGGTTGTTCTAGTCTAGACAGTACAGTACATCTACCTGACTGGGTTGTTCTAGTCTAGACAGTACAGTACATCTACCTGACTGGGTTGTTCTAGTCTATACAGTACAGTACATCTACCTGACTGGGTTGTTCTAGTCTATACAGTACATCTACCTGACTGGGTTGTTCTAGTCTATACAATACAGTACATCTACCTGACTGGGTTGTTCTAGTCTATACAGTACAGTACATCTACCTGACTGGGTTGTTCTAGTCTAGACAGTACAGTACATCTACCTGACTGGGTTGTTCTAGTCTATACAGTACAGTACATCTACCTGACTGGGTTGTTCTAGTCTATACAGTACAGTACATCTACCTGACTGGGTTGTTCTAGTCTAGACAGTACATCTACCTGACTGGGTTGTTGTAGTCTAGACAGTACAGTACATCTACCTGACTGGGTTGTTCTAGTCTAGACAGTACAGTACATCTACCTGACTGGGTTGTTCTAGTCTATACAGTACAGTACATCTACCTGACTGGGTTGTTCTAGTCTATACAGTACAGTACATCTACCTGACTGGGTTGTTCTAGTCTAGACAGTACATCTACCTGACTGGGTTGTTCTAGTCTAGACAGTACAGTACATCTACCTGACTGGGTTGTTCTAGTCTAGACAGTACAGTACATCTACCTGACTGGGTTGTTCTAGTCTAGACAGTACAGTACATCTACCTGACTGGGTTGTTCTAGTCTAGACAGTACATCTACCTGACTGGGTTGTTCTAGTCTAGACAGTACATCTACCTGACTGGGTTGTTCTAGTCTAGATAGTACAGTACATCTACCTGACTGGGTTGTTCTAGTCTAGACAGTACAGTACATCCACTTGACTGGGTTGTTCTAGTCTAGACAGTACAGTACATCTACCTGACTGGGTTGTTCTAGTCTATACAGTACAGTACATCTACCTGACTGGGTTGTTCTAGTCTATACAGTACAGTACATCTACCTGACTGGGTTGTTCTAGTCTAGACATTACAGTACATCTACGTGACTGGGTTGTTCTAGTCTAGACAGTAAGGTACATCTACCTGACTGGGTTGTTCTAGTCTAGACAGTACAGTACATCTACCTGACTGGGTTGTTCTAGTCTAGACAGTACAGTACATCTACCTGACTGGGTTGTTCTAGTCAAGACATTACAGTACATCTACCTGACTGGGTTGATCTAGTCTAGACAGTACAGTACATCTACCTGACTGGGTAGTTCTAGTCTATACAGTACAGTACATCTACCTGACTGGGTTGATCTAGTCTAGACAGTACAGTACATCTACCTGACTGGGTTGTTGTAGTCTATACAGTACAGTACATCTACCTGACTGGGTTGTTCTAGTCTATACAGTACAGTACATCTACCTGACTGGGTTGTTCTAGTCTATACAGTACAGTACATCTACCTGACTGGGTTGATCTAGTCTATACAGTACAGTACATCTACCTGACTGGGTTGTTCTAGTCTAGACAGTACAGTACATCTATCTGACTGGGTTGTTCTAGTCTAGACAGTACAGTACATCTACCTGACTGGGTTGTTCTAGTCTAGACAGTACAGTACATCTACCTGACTGGGTTGTTCTAGTCTAGACATTACAGTACATCTACCTGACTGGGTTGTTCTAGTCTAGACAGTACATCTTCCTGACTGGGTTGTTCTAGTCTATACAATACAGTACATCTGCCTGACTGGGTTGTTCTAGTCTATACAGTACAGTACATCTACCTGACTGGGTTGTTCTAGTCTAGACAGTACATCTACCTGACTGGGTTGTTCTAGTCTATACAGTACAGTACATCTACCTGACTGGGTTGTTCTAGTCTAGACAGTACAGTACATCTACCTGACTGGGTTGTTGTAGTCTATACAGTACAGTACATCTACCTGACTGGGTTGTTCTAGTCTATACAGTACAGTACATCTACCTGACTGGGTTGTTCTAGTCTAGACAGTACATCTACCTGACTGGGTTGTTCTAGTCTAGACAGTACATCTACCTGACTGGGTTGTTCTAGTCTAGACAGTACAGTACATCTACCTGACTGGGTTGTTCTAGTCTAGACAGTACAGTACATCTACCTGACTGGGTTGTTCTAGTCTAGACAGTACAGTACATCTACCTGACTGGGTTGTTCTAGTCTAGACATTACAGTACATCTACCTGACTGGGTTGTTCTAGTCTAGACAGTACATCTACCTGACTGGGTTGTTCTAGTCTAGACAGTACAGTACATCTACCTGACTGGGTTGTTCTAGTCTATACAGTACAGTACATCTACCTGACTGGGTTGTTCTAGTCTATACAGTACATCTACCTGACTGGGTTGTTCTAGTCTATACAATACAGTACATCTACCTGACTGGGTTGTTCTAGTCTATACAGTACAGTACATCTACCTGACTGGGTTGTTCTTGTCTAGACAGTACAGTACATCTACCTGACTGGGTTGTTCTAGTCTATACAGTACAGTACATCTACCTGACTGGGTTGTTCTAGTCTATACAGTACAGTACATCTACCTGACTGGGTTGTTCTAGTCTAGACAGTACATCTACCTGACTGGGTTGTTGTAGTCTAGACAGTACAGTACATCTACCTGACTGGGTTGTTCTAGTCTAGACAGTACAGTACATCTACCTGACTGGGTTGTTCTAGTCTATACAGTACAGTACATCTACCTGACTGGGTTGTTCTAGTCTAGACATTACAGTACATCTACCTGACTGGGTTGTTCTAGTCTAGACAGTACATCTTCCTGACTGGGTTGTTCTAGTCTATACAATACAGTACATCTGCCTGACTGGGTTGTTCTAGTCTATACAGTACAGTACATCTACCTGACTGGGTTGTTCTAGTCTAGACAGTACATCTACCTGACTGGGTTGTTCTAGTCTATACAGTACAGTACATCTACCTGACTGGGTTGTTCTAGTCTAGACAGTACAGTACATCTACCTGACTGGGTTGTTCTAGTCTATACAGTACAGTACATCTACCTGACTGGGTTGTTCTAGTCTATACAGTACAGTACATCTACCTGACTGGGTTGTTCTAGTCTAGACAGTACATCTACCTGACTGGGTTGTTCTAGTCTAGACAGTACATCTACCTGACTGGGTTGTTCTAGTCTAGACAGTACAGTACATCTACCTGACTGGGTTGTTCTAGTCTATACAGTACAGTACATCTACCTGACTGGGTTGTTCTAGTCTATACAGTACATCTACCTGACTGGGTTGTTCTAGTCTATACAATACAGTACATCTACCTGACTGGGTTGTTCTAGTCTATACAGTACAGTACATCTACCTGACTGGGTTGTTCTAGTCTAGACAGTACAGTACATCTACCTGACTGGGTTGTTCTAGTCTATACAGTACAGTACATCTACCTGACTGGGTTGTTCTAGTCTATACAGTACAGTACATCTACCTGACTGGGTTGTTCTAGTCTAGACAGTACATCTACCTGACTGGGTTGTTGTAGTCTAGACAGTACAGTACATCTACCTGACTGGGTTGTTCTAGTCTAGACAGTACAGTACATCTACCTGACTGGGTTGTTCTAGTCTATACAGTACAGTACATCTACCTGACTGGGTTGTTCTAGTCTATACAGTACAGTACATCTACCTGACTGGGTTGTTCTAGTCTAGACAGTACATCTACCTGACTGGGTTGTTCTAGTCTAGACAGTACAGTACATCTACCTGACTGGGTTGTTCTAGTCTAGACAGTACAGTACATCTACCTGACTGGGTTGTTCTAGTCTAGACAGTACAGTACATCTACCTGACTGGGTTGTTCTAGTCTAGACAGTACATCTACCTGACTGGGTTGTTCTAGTCTAGACAGTACATCTACCTGACTGGGTTGTTCTAGTCTAGATAGTACAGTACATCTACCTGACTGGGTTGTTCTAGTCTAGACAGTACAGTACATCCACTTGACTGGGTTGTTCTAGTCTAGACAGTACAGTACATCTACCTGACTGGGTTGTTCTAGTCTATACAGTACAGTACATCTACCTGACTGGGTTGTTCTAGTCTAGACAGTACAGTACATCTACCTGACTGGGTTGTTCTAGTCTAGACAGTACAGTACATCTACCTGACTGGGTTGTTCTAGTCAAGACATTACAGTACATCTACCTGACTGGGTTGATCTAGTCTAGACAGTACAGTACATCTACCTGACTGGGTAGTTCTAGTCTATACAGTACAGTACATCTACCTGACTGGGTTGATCTAGTCTAGACAGTACAGTACATCTACCTGACTGGGTTGTTGTAGTCTATACAGTACAGTACATCTACCTGACTGGGTTGTTCTAGTCTATACAGTACAGTACATCTACCTGACTGGGTTGTTCTAGTCTATACAGTACAGTACATCTACCTGACTGGGTTGATCTAGTCTATACAGTACAGTACATCTACCTGACTGGGTTGTTCTAGTCTAGACAGTACAGTACATCTATCTGACTGGGTTGTTCTAGTCTAGACAGTACAGTACATCTACCTGACTGGGTTGTTCTAGTCTAGACATTACAGTACATCTACCTGACTGGGTTGTTCTAGTCTAGACAGTACATCTTCCTGACTGGGTTGTTCTAGTCTATACAATACAGTACATCTGCCTGACTGGGTTGTTCTAGTCTATACAGTACAGTACATCTACCTGACTGGGTTGTTCTAGTCTAGACAGTACATCTACCTGACTGGGTTGTTCTAGTCTATACAGTACAGTACATCTACCTGACTGGGTTGTTCTAGTCTAGACAGTACAGTACATCTACCTGACTGGGTTGTTGTAGTCTATACAGTACAGTACATCTACCTGACTGGGTTGTTCTAGTCTATACAGTACAGTACATCTACCTGACTGGGTTGTTCTAGTCTAGACAGTACATCTACCTGACTGGGTTGTTCTAGTCTAGACAGTACATCTACCTGACTGGGTTGTTCTAGTCTAGACAGTACAGTACATCTACCTGACTGGGTTGTTCTAGTCTAGACAGTACAGTACATCTACCTGACTGGGTTGTTCTAGTCTAGACAGTACAGTACATCTACCTGACTGGGTTGTTCTAGTCTAGACATTACAGTACATCTACCTGACTGGGTTGTTCTAGTCTAGACAGTACATCTACCTGACTGGGTTGTTCTAGTCTAGACAGTACAGTACATCTACCTGACTGGGTTGTTCTAGTCTATACAGTACAGTACATCTACCTGACTGGGTTGTTCTAGTCTATACAGTACATCTACCTGACTGGGTTGTTCTAGTCTATACAATACAGTACATCTACCTGACTGGGTTGTTCTAGTCTATACAGTACAGTACATCTACCTGACTGGGTTGTTCTTGTCTAGACAGTACAGTACATCTACCTGACTGGGTTGTTCTAGTCTATACAGTACAGTACATCTACCTGACTGGGTTGTTCTAGTCTATACAGTACAGTACATCTACCTGACTGGGTTGTTCTAGTCTAGACAGTACATCTACCTGACTGGGTTGTTGTAGTCTAGACAGTACAGTACATCTACCTGACTGGGTTGTTCTAGTCTAGACAGTACAGTACATCTACCTGACTGGGTTGTTCTAGTCTATACAGTACAGTACATCTACCTGACTGGGTTGTTCTAGTCTAGACATTACAGTACATCTACCTGACTGGGTTGTTCTAGTCTAGACAGTACATCTTCCTGACTGGGTTGTTCTAGTCTATACAATACAGTACATCTGCCTGACTGGGTTGTTCTAGTCTATACAGTACAGTACATCTACCTGACTGGGTTGTTCTAGTCTAGACAGTACATCTACCTGACTGGGTTGTTCTAGTCTATACAGTACAGTACATCTACCTGACTGGGTTGTTCTAGTCTAGACAGTACAGTACATCTACCTGACTGGGTTGTTCTAGTCTATACAGTACAGTACATCTACCTGACTGGGTTGTTCTAGTCTATACAGTACAGTACATCTACCTGACTGGGTTGTTCTAGTCTAGACAGTACATCTACCTGACTGGGTTGTTCTAGTCTAGACAGTACATCTACCTGACTGGGTTGTTCTAGTCTAGACAGTACAGTACATCTACCTGACTGGGTTGTTCTAGTCTAGACAGTACAGTACATCTACCTGACTGGGTTGTTCTAGTCTAGACAGTACTTCTAACCGGCTGTGTTGTTCTAGTCTATTCAGTACAGTACATCTACCTGACTGGGTTGTTCTAGTCTAGACAGTACAGTACATCTACCTGACTGGGTTGTTCTAGTCTAGACAGTACAGTACATCTACCTGACTGGGTTGTTCTAGTCTATACAGTACAGTACATCTACCTGACTGGGTTGTTCTAGTCTATACAGTACATCTACCTGACTGGGTTGTTCTAGTCTATACAATACAGTACATCTACCTGACTGGGTTGTTCTAGTCTATACAGTACAGTACATCTACCTGACTGGGTTGTTCTAGTCTAGACAGTACAGTACATCTACCTGACTGGGTTGTTCTAGTCTATACAGTACAGTACATCTACCTGACTGGGTTGTTCTAGTCTATACAGTACAGTACATCTACCTGACTGGGTTGTTCTAGTCTAGACAGTACATCTACCTGACTGGGTTGTTGTAGTCTAGACAGTACAGTACATCTACCTGACTGGGTTGTTCTAGTCTAGACAGTACAGTACATCTACCTGACTGGGTTGTTCTAGTCTATACAGTACAGTACATCTACCTGACTGGGTTGTTCTAGTCTAGACATTACAGTACATCTACCTGACTGGGTTGTTCTAGTCTAGACAGTACATCTTCCTGACTGGGTTGTTCTAGTCTATACAATACAGTACATCTGCCTGACTGGGTTGTTCTAGTCTATACAGTACAGTACATCTACCTGACTGGGTTGTTCTAGTCTAGACAGTACATCTACCTGACTGGGTTGTTCTAGTCTATACAGTACAGTACATCTACCTGACTGGGTTGTTCTAGTCTAGACAGTACAGTACATCTACCTGACTGGGTTGTTCTAGTCTATACAGTACAGTACATCTACCTGACTGGGTTGTTCTAGTCTATACAGTACAGTACATCTACCTGACTGGGTTGTTCTAGTCTAGACAGTACATCTACCTGACTGGGTTGTTCTAGTCTAGACAGTACATCTACCTGACTGGGTTGTTCTAGTCTAGACAGTACAGTACATCTACCTGACTGGGTTGTTCTAGTCTAGACAGTACAGTACATCTACCTGACTGGGTTGTTCTAGTCTAGACAGTACTTCTAACCGGCTGTGTTGTTCTAGTCTATTCAGTACAGTACATCTACCTGACTGGGTTGTTCTAGTCTAGACAGTACAGTACATCTACCTGACTGGGTTGTTCTAGTCTAGACAGTACAGTACATCTACCTGACTGGGTTGTTCTAGTCTATACAGTACAGTACATCTACCTGACTGGGTTGTTCTAGTCTATACAGTACATCTACCTGACTGGGTTGTTCTAGTCTATACAATACAGTACATCTACCTGACTGGGTTGTTCTAGTCTATACAGTACAGTACATCTACCTGACTGGGTTGTTCTAGTCTAGACAGTACAGTACATCTACCTGACTGGGTTGTTCTAGTCTATACAGTACAGTACATCTACCTGACTGGGTTGTTCTAGTCTATACAGTACAGTACATCTACCTGACTGGGTTGTTCTAGTCTAGACAGTACATCTACCTGACTGGGTTGTTGTAGTCTAGACAGTACAGTACATCTACCTGACTGGGTTGTTCTAGTCTAGACAGTACAGTACATCTACCTGACTGGGTTGTTCTAGTCTATACAGTACAGTACATCTACCTGACTGGGTTGTTCTAGTCTATACAGTACAGTACATCTACCTGACTGGGTTGTTCTAGTCTAGACAGTACATCTACCTGACTGGGTTGTTCTAGTCTAGACAGTACAGTACATCTACCTGACTGGGTTGTTCTAGTCTAGACAGTACAGTACATCTACCTGACTGGGTTGTTCTAGTCTAGACAGTACAGTACATCTACCTGACTGGGTTGTTCTAGTCTAGACAGTACAGTACATCTACCTGACTGGGTTGTTCTAGTCTATACAGTACAGTACATCTACCTGACTGGGTTGTTCTAGTCTAGACAGTACATCTACCTGACTGGGTTGTTCTAGTCTAGACAGTACAGTACATCTACCTGACTGGGTTGTTCTAGTCTAGACAGTACAGTACATCTACCTGACTGGGTTGTTCTAGTCTAGACAGTACAGTACATCTACCTGACTGGGTTGTTCTAGTCTAGACAGTACAGTACATCTACCTGACTGGGTTGTTCTAGTCTATACAGTACAGTACATCTACCTGACTGGGTTGTTCTAGTCTAGACAGTACATCTACCTGACTGGGTTGTTCTAGTCTAGACAGTACAGTACATCTACCTGACTGGGTTGTTCTAGTCTATACAGTACAGTACATCTACCTGACTGGGTTGTTCTAGTCTAGACATTACAGTACATCTACCTGACTGGGTTGTTCTAGTCTAGACAGTACATCTTCCTGACTGGGTTGTTCTAGTCTATACAATACAGTACATCTGCCTGACTGGGTTGTTCTAGTCTATACAGTACAGTACATCTACCTGACTGGGTTGTTCTAGTCTAGACAGTACATCTACCTGACTGGGTTGTTCTAGTCTATACAGTACAGTACATCTACCTGACTGGGTTGTTCTAGTCTAGACAGTACAGTACATCTACCTGACTGGGTTGTTCTAGTCTATACAGTACAGTACATCTACCTGACTGGGTTGTTCTAGTCTATACAGTACAGTACATCTACCTGACTGGGTTGTTCTAGTCTAGACAGTACATCTACCTGACTGGGTTGTTCTAGTCTAGACAGTACATCTACCTGACTGGGTTGTTCTAGTCTAGACAGTACAGTACATCTACCTGACTGGGTTGTTCTAGTCTAGACAGTACAGTACATCTACCTGACTGGGTTGTTCTAGTCTAGACAGTACTTCTAACCGGCTGTGTTGTTCTAGTCTATTCAGTACAGTACATCTACCTGACTGGGTTGTTCTAGTCTAGACAGTACAGTACATCTACCTGACTGGGTTGTTCTAGTCTAGACAGTACAGTACATCTACCTGACTGGGTTGTTCTAGTCTATACAGTACAGTACATCTACCTGACTGGGTTGTTCTAGTCTATACAGTACATCTACCTGACTGGGTTGTTCTAGTCTATACAATACAGTACATCTACCTGACTGGGTTGTTCTAGTCTATACAGTACAGTACATCTACCTGACTGGGTTGTTCTAGTCTAGACAGTACAGTACATCTACCTGACTGGGTTGTTCTAGTCTATACAGTACAGTACATCTACCTGACTGGGTTGTTCTAGTCTATACAGTACAGTACATCTACCTGACTGGGTTGTTCTAGTCTAGACAGTACATCTACCTGACTGGGTTGTTGTAGTCTAGACAGTACAGTACATCTACCTGACTGGGTTGTTCTAGTCTAGACAGTACAGTACATCTACCTGACTGGGTTGTTCTAGTCTATACAGTACAGTACATCTACCTGACTGGGTTGTTCTAGTCTATACAGTACAGTACATCTACCTGACTGGGTTGTTCTAGTCTAGACAGTACATCTACCTGACTGGGTTGTTCTAGTCTAGACAGTACAGTACATCTACCTGACTGGGTTGTTCTAGTCTAGACAGTACAGTACATCTACCTGACTGGGTTGTTCTAGTCTAGACAGTACAGTACATCTACCTGACTGGGTTGTTCTAGTCTAGACAGTACAGTACATCTACCTGACTGGGTTGTTCTAGTCTATACAGTACAGTACATCTACCTGACTGGGTTGTTCTAGTCTAGACAGTACATCTACCTGACTGGGTTGTTCTAGTCTAGACAGTACAGTACATCTACCTGACTGGGTTGTTCTAGTCTAGACAGTACAGTACATCTACCTGACTGGGTTGTTCTAGTCTAGACAGTACAGTACATCTACCTGACTGGGTTGTTCTAGTCTAGACAGTACAGTACATCTACCTGACTGGGTTGTTCTAGTCTATACAGTACAGTACATCTACCTGACTGGGTTGTTCTAGTCTAGACAGTACATCTACCTGACTGGGTTGTTCTAGTCTAGACAGTACAGTACATCTACCTGACTGGGTTGTTCTAGTCTATACAGTACAGTACATCTACCTGACTGGGTTGTTCTAGTCTAGACATTACAGTACATCTACCTGACTGGGTTGTTCTAGTCTAGACAGTACATCTTCCTGACTGGGTTGTTCTAGTCTATACAATACAGTACATCTGCCTGACTGGGTTGTTCTAGTCTATACAGTACAGTACATCTACCTGACTGGGTTGTTCTAGTCTAGACAGTACATCTACCTGACTGGGTTGTTCTAGTCTATACAGTACAGTACATCTACCTGACTGGGTTGTTCTAGTCTAGACAGTACAGTACATCTACCTGACTGGGTTGTTCTAGTCTATACAGTACAGTACATCTACCTGACTGGGTTGTTCTAGTCTATACAGTACAGTACATCTACCTGACTGGGTTGTTCTAGTCTAGACAGTACATCTACCTGACTGGGTTGTTCTAGTCTAGACAGTACATCTACCTGACTGGGTTGTTCTAGTCTAGACAGTACAGTACATCTACCTGACTGGGTTGTTCTAGTCTAGACAGTACAGTACATCTACCTGACTGGGTTGTTCTAGTCTAGACAGTACTTCTAACCGGCTGTGTTGTTCTAGTCTATTCAGTACAGTACATCTACCTGACTGGGTTGTTCTAGTCTAGACAGTACAGTACATCTACCTGACTGGGTTGTTCTAGTCTAGACAGTACAGTACATCTACCTGACTGGGTTGTTCTAGTCTATACAGTACAGTACATCTACCTGACTGGGTTGTTCTAGTCTATACAGTACATCTACCTGACTGGGTTGTTCTAGTCTATACAATACAGTACATCTACCTGACTGGGTTGTTCTAGTCTATACAGTACAGTACATCTACCTGACTGGGTTGTTCTAGTCTAGACAGTACAGTACATCTACCTGACTGGGTTGTTCTAGTCTATACAGTACAGTACATCTACCTGACTGGGTTGTTCTAGTCTATACAGTACAGTACATCTACCTGACTGGGTTGTTCTAGTCTAGACAGTACATCTACCTGACTGGGTTGTTGTAGTCTAGACAGTACAGTACATCTACCTGACTGGGTTGTTCTAGTCTAGACAGTACAGTACATCTACCTGACTGGGTTGTTCTAGTCTATACAGTACAGTACATCTACCTGACTGGGTTGTTCTAGTCTATACAGTACAGTACATCTACCTGACTGGGTTGTTCTAGTCTAGACAGTACATCTACCTGACTGGGTTGTTCTAGTCTAGACAGTACAGTACATCTACCTGACTGGGTTGTTCTAGTCTAGACAGTACAGTACATCTACCTGACTGGGTTGTTCTAGTCTAGACAGTACAGTACATCTACCTGACTGGGTTGTTCTAGTCTAGACAGTACATCTACCTGACTGGGTTGTTCTAGTCTAGACAGTACATCTACCTGACTGGGTTGTTCTAGTCTAGATAGTACAGTACATCTACCTGACTGGGTTGTTCTAGTCTAGACAGTACAGTACATCCACTTGACTGGGTTGTTCTAGTCTAGACAGTACAGTACATCTACCTGACTGGGTTGTTCTAGTCTATACAGTACAGTACATCTACCTGACTGGGTTGTTCTAGTCTATACAGTACAGTACATCTACCTGACTGGGTTGTTCTAGTCTAGACATTACAGTACATCTACGTGACTGGGTTGTTCTAGTCTAGACAGTAAGGTACATCTACCTGACTGGGTTGTTCTAGTCTAGACAGTACAGTACATCTACCTGACTGGGTTGTTCTAGTCTAGACAGTACAGTACATCTACCTGACTGGGTTGTTCTAGTCAAGACATTACAGTACATCTACCTGACTGGGTTGATCTAGTCTAGACAGTACAGTACATCTACCTGACTGGGTAGTTCTAGTCTATACAGTACAGTACATCTACCTGACTGGGTTGATCTAGTCTAGACAGTACAGTACATCTACCTGACTGGGTTGTTGTAGTCTATACAGTACAGTACATCTACCTGACTGGGTTGTTCTAGTCTATACAGTACAGTACATCTACCTGACTGGGTTGTTCTAGTCTATACAGTACAGTACATCTACCTGACTGGGTTGATCTAGTCTATACAGTACAGTACATCTACCTGACTGGGTTGTTCTAGTCTAGACAGTACAGTACATCTATCTGACTGGGTTGTTCTAGTCTAGACAGTACAGTACATCTACCTGACTGGGTTGTTCTAGTCTAGACAGTACAGTACATCTACCTGACTGGGTTGTTCTAGTCTAGACATTACAGTACATCTACCTGACTGGGTTGTTCTAGTCTAGACAGTACATCTTCCTGACTGGGTTGTTCTAGTCTATACAATACAGTACATCTGCCTGACTGGGTTGTTCTAGTCTATACAGTACAGTACATCTACCTGACTGGGTTGTTCTAGTCTAGACAGTACATCTACCTGACTGGGTTGTTCTAGTCTATACAGTACAGTACATCTACCTGACTGGGTTGTTCTAGTCTAGACAGTACAGTACATCTACCTGACTGGGTTGTTGTAGTCTATACAGTACAGTACATCTACCTGACTGGGTTGTTCTAGTCTATACAGTACAGTACATCTACCTGACTGGGTTGTTCTAGTCTAGACAGTACATCTACCTGACTGGGTTGTTCTAGTCTAGACAGTACATCTACCTGACTGGGTTGTTCTAGTCTAGACAGTACAGTACATCTACCTGACTGGGTTGTTCTAGTCTAGACAGTACAGTACATCTACCTGACTGGGTTGTTCTAGTCTAGACAGTACAGTACATCTACCTGACTGGGTTGTTCTAGTCTAGACATTACAGTACATCTACCTGACTGGGTTGTTCTAGTCTAGACAGTACATCTACCTGACTGGGTTGTTCTAGTCTAGACAGTACAGTACATCTACCTGACTGGGTTGTTCTAGTCTATACAGTACAGTACATCTACCTGACTGGGTTGTTCTAGTCTATACAGTACATCTACCTGACTGGGTTGTTCTAGTCTATACAATACAGTACATCTACCTGACTGGGTTGTTCTAGTCTATACAGTACAGTACATCTACCTGACTGGGTTGTTCTTGTCTAGACAGTACAGTACATCTACCTGACTGGGTTGTTCTAGTCTATACAGTACAGTACATCTACCTGACTGGGTTGTTCTAGTCTATACAGTACAGTACATCTACCTGACTGGGTTGTTCTAGTCTAGACAGTACATCTACCTGACTGGGTTGTTGTAGTCTAGACAGTACAGTACATCTACCTGACTGGGTTGTTCTAGTCTAGACAGTACAGTACATCTACCTGACTGGGTTGTTCTAGTCTATACAGTACAGTACATCTACCTGACTGGGTTGTTCTAGTCTAGACATTACAGTACATCTACCTGACTGGGTTGTTCTAGTCTAGACAGTACATCTTCCTGACTGGGTTGTTCTAGTCTATACAATACAGTACATCTGCCTGACTGGGTTGTTCTAGTCTATACAGTACAGTACATCTACCTGACTGGGTTGTTCTAGTCTAGACAGTACATCTACCTGACTGGGTTGTTCTAGTCTATACAGTACAGTACATCTACCTGACTGGGTTGTTCTAGTCTAGACAGTACAGTACATCTACCTGACTGGGTTGTTCTAGTCTATACAGTACAGTACATCTACCTGACTGGGTTGTTCTAGTCTATACAGTACAGTACATCTACCTGACTGGGTTGTTCTAGTCTAGACAGTACATCTACCTGACTGGGTTGTTCTAGTCTAGACAGTACATCTACCTGACTGGGTTGTTCTAGTCTAGACAGTACAGTACATCTACCTGACTGGGTTGTTCTAGTCTAGACAGTACAGTACATCTACCTGACTGGGTTGTTCTAGTCTAGACAGTACTTCTAACCGGCTGTGTTGTTCTAGTCTATTCAGTACAGTACATCTACCTGACTGGGTTGTTCTAGTCTAGACAGTACAGTACATCTACCTGACTGGGTTGTTCTAGTCTAGACAGTACAGTACATCTACCTGACTGGGTTGTTCTAGTCTATACAGTACAGTACATCTACCTGACTGGGTTGTTCTAGTCTATACAGTACATCTACCTGACTGGGTTGTTCTAGTCTATACAATACAGTACATCTACCTGACTGGGTTGTTCTAGTCTATACAGTACAGTACATCTACCTGACTGGGTTGTTCTAGTCTAGACAGTACAGTACATCTACCTGACTGGGTTGTTCTAGTCTATACAGTACAGTACATCTACCTGACTGGGTTGTTCTAGTCTATACAGTACAGTACATCTACCTGACTGGGTTGTTCTAGTCTAGACAGTACATCTACCTGACTGGGTTGTTGTAGTCTAGACAGTACAGTACATCTACCTGACTGGGTTGTTCTAGTCTAGACAGTACAGTACATCTACCTGACTGGGTTGTTCTAGTCTATACAGTACAGTACATCTACCTGACTGGGTTGTTCTAGTCTATACAGTACAGTACATCTACCTGACTGGGTTGTTCTAGTCTAGACAGTACATCTACCTGACTGGGTTGTTCTAGTCTAGACAGTACAGTACATCTACCTGACTGGGTTGTTCTAGTCTAGACAGTACAGTACATCTACCTGACTGGGTTGTTCTAGTCTAGACAGTACAGTACATCTACCTGACTGGGTTGTTCTAGTCTAGACAGTACATCTACCTGACTGGGTTGTTCTAGTCTAGACAGTACATCTACCTGACTGGGTTGTTCTAGTCTAGATAGTACAGTACATCTACCTGACTGGGTTGTTCTAGTCTAGACAGTACAGTACATCCACTTGACTGGGTTGTTCTAGTCTAGACAGTACAGTACATCTACCTGACTGGGTTGTTCTAGTCTATACAGTACAGTACATCTACCTGACTGGGTTGTTCTAGTCTATACAGTACAGTACATCTACCTGACTGGGTTGTTCTAGTCTAGACATTACAGTACATCTACGTGACTGGGTTGTTCTAGTCTAGACAGTAAGGTACATCTACCTGACTGGGTTGTTCTAGTCTAGACAGTACAGTACATCTACCTGACTGGGTTGTTCTAGTCTAGACAGTACAGTACATCTACCTGACTGGGTTGTTCTAGTCAAGACATTACAGTACATCTACCTGACTGGGTTGATCTAGTCTAGACAGTACAGTACATCTACCTGACTGGGTAGTTCTAGTCTATACAGTACAGTACATCTACCTGACTGGGTTGATCTAGTCTAGACAGTACAGTACATCTACCTGACTGGGTTGTTGTAGTCTATACAGTACAGTACATCTACCTGACTGGGTTGTTCTAGTCTATACAGTACAGTACATCTACCTGACTGGGTTGTTCTAGTCTATACAGTACAGTACATCTACCTGACTGGGTTGATCTAGTCTATACAGTACAGTACATCTACCTGACTGGGTTGTTCTAGTCTAGACAGTACAGTACATCTATCTGACTGGGTTGTTCTAGTCTAGACAGTACAGTACATCTACCTGACTGGGTTGTTCTAGTCTAGACAGTACAGTACATCTACCTGACTGGGTTGTTCTAGTCTAGACATTACAGTACATCTACCTGACTGGGTTGTTCTAGTCTAGACAGTACATCTTCCTGACTGGGTTGTTCTAGTCTATACAATACAGTACATCTGCCTGACTGGGTTGTTCTAGTCTATACAGTACAGTACATCTACCTGACTGGGTTGTTCTAGTCTAGACAGTACATCTACCTGACTGGGTTGTTCTAGTCTATACAGTACAGTACATCTACCTGACTGGGTTGTTCTAGTCTAGACAGTACAGTACATCTACCTGACTGGGTTGTTGTAGTCTATACAGTACAGTACATCTACCTGACTGGGTTGTTCTAGTCTATACAGTACAGTACATCTACCTGACTGGGTTGTTCTAGTCTAGACAGTACATCTACCTGACTGGGTTGTTCTAGTCTAGACAGTACATCTACCTGACTGGGTTGTTCTAGTCTAGACAGTACAGTACATCTACCTGACTGGGTTGTTCTAGTCTAGACAGTACAGTACATCTACCTGACTGGGTTGTTCTAGTCTAGACAGTACAGTACATCTACCTGACTGGGTTGTTCTAGTCTAGACATTACAGTACATCTACCTGACTGGGTTGTTCTAGTCTAGACAGTACATCTACCTGACTGGGTTGTTCTAGTCTAGACAGTACAGTACATCTACCTGACTGGGTTGTTCTAGTCTATACAGTACAGTACATCTACCTGACTGGGTTGTTCTAGTCTATACAGTACATCTACCTGACTGGGTTGTTCTAGTCTATACAATACAGTACATCTACCTGACTGGGTTGTTCTAGTCTATACAGTACAGTACATCTACCTGACTGGGTTGTTCTTGTCTAGACAGTACAGTACATCTACCTGACTGGGTTGTTCTAGTCTATACAGTACAGTACATCTACCTGACTGGGTTGTTCTAGTCTATACAGTACAGTACATCTACCTGACTGGGTTGTTCTAGTCTAGACAGTACATCTACCTGACTGGGTTGTTGTAGTCTAGACAGTACAGTACATCTACCTGACTGGGTTGTTCTAGTCTAGACAGTACAGTACATCTACCTGACTGGGTTGTTCTAGTCTATACAGTACAGTACATCTACCTGACTGGGTTGTTCTAGTCTATACAGTACAGTACATCTACCTGACTGGGTTGTTCTAGTCTAGACAGTACATCTACCTGACTGGGTTGTTCTAGTCTAGACAGTACAGTACATCTACCTGACTAGGTTGTTCTAGTCTAGACAGTACAGTACATCTACCTGACTGGGTTGTTCTAGTCTAGACAGTACAGTACATCTACCTGACTGGGTTGTTCTAGTCTAGACAGTACATCTACCTGACTGGGTTGTTCTAGTCTAGACAGTACATCTACCTGACTGGGTTGTTCTAGTCTAGATAGTACAGTACATCTACCTGACTGGGTTGTTCTAGTCTAGACAGTACAGTACATCCACTTGACTGGGTTGTTCTAGTCTAGACAGTACAGTACATCTACCTGACTGGGTTGTTCTAGTCTATACAGTACAGTACATCTACCTGACTGGGTTGTTCTAGTCTATACAGTACAGTACATCTACCTGACTGGGTTGTTCTAGTCTAGACATTACAGTACATCTACGTGACTGGGTTGTTCTAGTCTAGACAGTAAGGTACATCTACCTGACTGGGTTGTTCTAGTCTAGACAGTACAGTACATCTACCTGACTGGGTTGTTCTAGTCTAAACAGTACAGTACATCTACCTGACTGGGTTGTTCTAGTCAAGACATTACAGTACATCTACCTGACTGGGTTGATCTAGTCTAGACAGTACAGTACATCTACCTGACTGGGTAGTTCTAGTCTATACAGTACAGTACATCTACCTGACTGGGTTGATCTAGTCTAGACAGTACAGTACATCTACCTGACTGGGTTGTTGTAGTCTATACAGTACAGTACATCTACCTGACTGGGTTGTTCTAGTCTATACAGTACAGTACATCTACCTGACTGGGTTGTTCTAGTCTATACAGTACAGTACATCTACCTGACTGGGTTGATCTTGTCTATACAGTACAGTATATCTACCTGACTGGGTTGTTCTAGTCTAGACAGTACAGTACATCTACCTGACTGGGTTGTTCTAGTCTAGACAGTAAAGTACATCTACCTGACTGGGTTGTTCTAGTCTAGACAGTACATCTACCTGACTGGGTTGTTCTAGTCTAGACGGTACAGTACATCTACCTGACTGGGTTGTTCTAGTCTAGACGGTACAGTACATCTACCTGACTGGGTTGTTCTAGTCTAGACGGTACAGTATATCTACCTGAATGGGTTGTTCTAGTCTATACAGTACAGTACATCTACCTGACTGGGTTGTTCTAGTCTAGACAGTACAGTACATCTACCTGACTGGGTTGTTCTAGTCTAGACAGTACAGTACATCCACCTGACTGGGTTGTTCTAGTCTAGACAGTACAGTACATCTACCTGACTGGTTTGTTCTAGTCTAGACAGTACAGTACATCTACCTGACTGGGTTGTTCTAGTCTATACAGTACATCTACCTGACTGGGTTGTTCTAGTCAATATAGTACAGTACATCTACCTGACTGGGTTGTTCTAGTCTATACAGTACAGTACATCTACCTGACTGGGTTGTTCTAGTCTATACAGTACAGTACATCTACCTGACTGGGTTGTTCTAGTCTAGACATTACAGTACATCTACCTGACTGGGTTGTTCTAGTCTAGACAGTACATCTACCTGACTGGGTTGTTCTAGTCTATACAATACAGTACATCTACCTGACTGGGTTGTTCTAGTCTATACAGTACAGTACATCTACCTGACTGGGTTGTTCTAGTCTAGACAGTACATCTACCTGACTGGGTTGTTCTAGTCTATACAGTACAGTACATCTACCTGACTGGGTTGTTCTAGTCTAGACAGTACAGTACATCTACCTGACTGGGTTGTTCTAGTCTATACAGTACAGTACATCTACCTGACTGGGTTGTTCTAGTCTATACAGTACAGTACATCTACCTGACTGGGTTGTTCTAGTCTAGACAGTACATCTACCTGACTGGGTTGTTCTAGTCTAGACAGTACATCTACCTGACTGGGTTGTTGTAGTCTAGACAGTACAGTACATCTACCTGACTGGGTTGTTCTAGTCTAGACAGTACAGTACATCTACCTGACTGGGTTGTTCTAGTCTATACAGTACAGTACATCTACCTGACTGGGTTGATCTAGTCTATACAGTACAGTACATCTACCTGACTGGGTTGTTCTAGTCTAGACAGTACAGTACATCTATCTGACTGGGTTGTTCTAGTCTAGACAGTACAGTACATCTACCTGACTGGGTTGTTCTAGTCTAGACAGTACAGTACATCTACCTGACTGGGTTGTTCTAGTCTAGACATTACAGTACATCTACCTGACTGGGTTGTTCTAGTCTAGACAGTACATCTTCCTGACTGGGTTGTTCTAGTCTATACAATACAGTACATCTGCCTGACTGGGTTGTTCTAGTCTATACAGTACAGTACATCTACCTGACTGGGTTGTTCTAGTCTAGACAGTACATCTACCTGACTGGGTTGTTCTAGTCTATACAGTACAGTACATCTACCTGACTGGGTTGTTCTAGTCTAGACAGTACAGTACATCTACCTGACTGGGTTGTTGTAGTCTATACAGTACAGTACATCTACCTGACTGGGTTGTTCTAGTCTAGACAGTACAGTACATCTACCTGACTGGGTTGTTCTAGTCTAGACATTACAGTACATCTACCTGACTGGGTTGTTCTAGTCTAGACAGTACATCTTCCTGACTGGGTTGTTCTAGTCTATACAATACAGTACATCTGCCTGACTGGGTTGTTCTAGTCTATACAGTACAGTACATCTACCTGACTGGGTTGTTCTAGTCTAGACAGTACATCTACCTGACTGGGTTGTTCTAGTCTATACAGTACAGTACATCTACCTGACTGGGTTGTTCTAGTCTAGACAGTACAGTACATCTACCTGACTGGGTTGTTGTAGTCTATACAGTACAGTACATCTACCTGACTGGGTTGTTCTAGTCTATACAGTACAGTACATCTACCTGACTGGGTTGTTCTAGTCTAGACAGTACATCTACCTGACTGGGTTGTTCTAGTCTAGACAGTACATCTACCTGACTGGGTTGTTCTAGTCTAGACAGTACAGTACATCTACCTGACTGGGTTGTTCTAGTCTAGACAGTACAGTACATCTACCTGACTGGGTTGTTCTAGTCTAGACAGTACAGTACATCTACCTGACTGGGTTGTTCTAGTCTAGACATTACAGTACATCTACCTGACTGGGTTGTTCTAGTCTAGACAGTACATCTACCTGACTGGGTTGTTCTAGTCTAGACAGTACAGTACATTTACCTGACTGGGTTGTTCTAGTCTATACAGTACAGTACATCTACCTGACTGGGTTGTTCTAGTCTATACAGTACATCTACCTGACTGGGTTGTTCTAGTCTATACAATACAGTACATCTACCTGACTGGGTTGTTCTAGTCTATACAGTACAGTACATCTACCTGACTGGGTTGTTCTAGTCTATACAGTACAGTACATCTACCTGACTGGGTTGTTCTAGTCTATACAGTACAGTACATCTACCTGACTGGGTTGTTCTAGTCTAGACAGTACATCTACCTGACTGGGTTGTTGTAGTCTAGACAGTACAGTACATCTACCTGACTGGGTTGTTCTAGTCTAGACAGTACAGTACATCTACCTGACTGGGTTGTTCTAGTCTATACAGTACAGTACATCTACCTGACTGGGTTGTTCTAGTCTATACAGTACAGTACATCTACCTGACTGGGTTGTTCTAGTCTAGACAGTACATCTACCTGACTGGGTTGTTCTAGTCTAGACAGTACAGTACATCTACCTGACTAGGTTGTTCTAGTCTAGACAGTACAGTACATCTACCTGACTGGGTTGTTCTAGTCTAGACAGTACAGTACATCTACCTGACTGGGTTGTTCTAGTCTAGACAGTACATCTACCTGACTGGGTTGTTCTAGTCTAGACAGTACATCTACCTGACTGGGTTGTTCTAGTCTAGATAGTACAGTACATCTACCTGACTGGGTTGTTCTAGTCTAGACAGTACAGTACATCCACTTGACTGGGTTGTTCTAGTCTAGACAGTACAGTACATCTACCTGACTGGGTTGTTCTAGTCTATACAGTACAGTACATCTACCTGACTGGGTTGTTCTAGTCTATACAGTACAGTACATCTACCTGACTGGGTTGTTCTAGTCTAGACATTACAGTACATCTACGTGACTGGGTTGTTCTAGTCTAGACAGTAAGGTACATCTACCTGACTGGGTTGTTCTCTCTAGACAGTACAGTACATCTACCTGACTGGGTTGTTCTAGTCTAAACAGTACAGTACATCTACCTGACTGGGTTGTTCTAGTCAAGACATTACAGTACATCTACCTGACTGGGTTGATCTAGTCTAGACAGTACAGTACATCTACCTGACTGGGTAGTTCTAGTCTATACAGTACAGTACATCTACCTGACTGGGTTGATCTAGTCTAGACAGTACAGTACATCTACCTGACTGGGTTGTTGTAGTCTATACAGTACAGTACATCTACCTGACTGGGTTGTTCTAGTCTATACAGTACAGTACATCTACCTGACTGGGTTGTTCTAGTCTATACAGTACAGTACATCTACCTGACTGGGTTGATCTTGTCTATACAGTACAGTATATCTACCTGACTGGGTTGTTCTAGTCTAGACAGTACAGTACATCTACCTGACTGGGTTGTTCTAGTCTAGACAGTACAGTACATCTACCTGACTGGGTTGTTCTAGTCTAGACAGTACATCTACCTGACTGGGTTGTTCTAGTCTAGACGGTACAGTACATCTACCTGACTGGGTTGTTCTAGTCTAGACGGTACAGTACATCTACCTGACTGGGTTGTTCTAGTCTAGACGGTACAGTATATCTACCTGAATGGGTTGTTCTAGTCTATACAGTACAGTACATCTACCTGACTGGGTTGTTCTAGTCTAGACAGTACAGTACATCCACCTGACTGGGTTGTTCTAGTCTAGACAGTACAGTACATCTACCTGACTGGTTTGTTCTAGTCTAGACAGTACAGTACATCTACCTGACTGGGTTGTTCTAGTCTATACAGTACATCTACCTGACTGGGTTGTTCTAGTCAATATAGTACAGTACATCTACCTGACTGGGTTGTTCTAGTCTATACAGTACAGTACATCTACCTGACTGGGTTGTTCTAGTCTATACAGTACAGTACATCTACCTGACTGGGTTGTTCTAGTCTAGACATTACAGTACATCTACCTGACTGGGTTGTTCTAGTCTAGACAGTACATCTACCTGACTGGGTTGTTCTAGTCTATACAATACAGTACATCTACCTGACTGGGTTGTTCTAGTCTATACAGTACAGTACATCTACCTGACTGGGTTGTTCTAGTCTAGACAGTACATCTACCTGACTGGGTTGTTCTAGTCTATACAGTACAGTACATCTACCTGACTGGGTTGTTCTAGTCTAGACAGTACAGTACATCTACCTGACTGGGTTGTTCTAGTCTATACAGTACAGTACATCTACCTGACTGGGTTGTTCTAGTCTATACAGTACAGTACATCTACCTGACTGGGTTGTTCTAGTCTAGACAGTACATCTACCTGACTGGGTTGTTCTAGTCTAGACAGTACATCTACCTGACTGGGTTGTTGTAGTCTAGACAGTACAGTACATCTACCTGACTGGGTTGTTCTAGTCTAGACAGTACAGTACATCTACCTGACTGGGTTGTTCTAGTCTATACAGTACAGTACATCTACCTGACTGGGTTGTTCTAGTCTATACACTACAGTACATCTACCTGACTGGGTTGTTCTAGTCTAGACAGTACATCTACCTGACTGGGTTGTTCTAGTCTAGACAGTACAGTACATCTACCTGACTGGGTTGTTCTAGTCTAGACAGTACAGTACATCTACCTGACTGGGTTGTTCTAGTCGAGACAGTACAGTACATCTACCTGACTGGGTTGTTCTAGTCTAGACAGTACATCTACCTGACTGGGTTGTTCTAGTCTAGATAGTACAGTACATCTACCTGACTGGGTTGTTCTAGTCTAGACAGTACATCTACCTGACTGGGTTGTTCTAGTCTATACAATACAGTACATCTACCTGACTGGGTTGTTCTAGTCTATACAGTACAGTACATCTACCTGACTGGGTTGTTCTAGTCTAGACAGTACATCTACCTGACTGGGTTGTTCTAGTCTATACAGTACAGTACATCTACCTGACTGGGTTGTTCTAGTCTAGACAGTACAGTACATCTACCTGACTGGGTTGTTCTAGTCTATACAGTACAGTACATCTACCTGACTGGGTTGTTCTAGTCTATACAGTACAGTACATCTACCTGACTGGGTTGTTCTAGTCTAGACAGTACATCTACCTGACTGGGTTGTTCTAGTCTAGACAGTACATCTACCTGACTGGGTTGTTGTAGTCTAGACAGTACAGTACATCTACCTGACTGGGTTGTTCTAGTCTAGACAGTACAGTACATCTACCTGACTGGGTTGTTCTAGTCTAGACAGTACATCTACCTGACTGGGTTGTTCTAGTCTAGACAGTACATCTACCTGACTGGGTTGTTCTAGTCTAGATAGTACAGTACATCTACCTGACTGGGTTGTTCTAGTCTAGACAGTACAGTACATCCACTTGACTGGGTTGTTCTAGTCTAGACAGTACAGTACATCTACCTGACTGGGTTGTTCTAGTCTATACAGTACAGTACATCTACCTGACTGGGTTGTTCTAGTCTATACAGTACAGTACATCTACCTGACTGGGTTGTTCTAGTCTAGACATTACAGTACATCTACGTGACTGGGTTGTTCTAGTCTATACAGTACAGTACATCTACCTGACTGGGTTGTTCTAGTCTATACAGTACAGTACATCTACCTGACTGGGTTGTTCTAGTCTATACAGTACAGTACATCTACCTGACTGGGTTGTTCTAGTCTAGACAGTACATCTACCTGACTGGGTTGTTCTAGTCTATACAGTACAGTACATCTACCTGACTGGGTTGTTCTAGTCTAGACAGTACAGTACATCTACCTGACTGGGTTGTTCTAGTCTATACAGTACAGTACATCTACCTGACTGGGTTGTTCTAGTCTAGACAGTACATCTACCTGACTGGGTTGTTGTAGTCTAGACAGTACAGTACATCTACCTGACTGGGTTGTTCTAGTCTAGACAGTACAGTACATCTACCTGACTGGGTTGTTCTAGTCTATACAGTACAGTACATCTACCTGACTGGGTTGTTCTAGTCTATACACTACAGTACATCTACCTGACTGGGTTGTTCTAGTCTAGACAGTACATCTACCTGACTGGGTTGTTCTAGTCTAGACAGTACAGTACATCTACCTGACTGGGTTGTTCTAGTCTAGACAGTACAGTACATCTACCTGACTGGGTTGTTCTAGTCGAGACAGTACAGTACATCTACCTGACTGGGTTGTTCTAGTCTAGACAGTACATCTACCTGACTGGGTTGTTCTAGTCTAGATAGTACAGTACATCTACCTGACTGGGTTGTTCTAGTCTAGACAGTACATCTACCTGACTGGGTTGTTCTAGTCTATACAATACAGTACATCTACCTGACTGGGTTGTTCTAGTCTATACAGTACAGTACATCTACCTGACTGGGTTGTTCTAGTCTAGACAGTACATCTACCTGACTGGGTTGTTCTAGTCTATACAGTACAGTACATCTACCTGACTGGGTTGTTCTAGTCTAGACAGTACAGTACATCTACCTGACTGGGTTGTTCTAGTCTATACAGTACAGTACATCTACCTGACTGGGTTGTTCTAGTCTATACAGTACAGTACATCTACCTGACTGGGTTGTTCTAGTCTAGACAGTACATCTACCTGACTGGGTTGTTCTAGTCTAGACAGTACATCTACCTGACTGGGTTGTTGTAGTCTAGACAGTACAGTACATCTACCTGACTGGGTTGTTCTAGTCTAGACAGTACAGTACATCTACCTGACTGGGTTGTTCTAGTCTAGACAGTACATCTACCTGACTGGGTTGTTCTAGTCTAGACAGTACATCTACCTGACTGGGTTGTTCTAGTCTAGATAGTACAGTACATCTACCTGACTGGGTTGTTCTAGTCTAGACAGTACAGTACATCCACTTGACTGGGTTGTTCTAGTCTAGACAGTACAGTACATCTACCTGACTGGGTTGTTCTAGTCTATACAGTACAGTACATCTACCTGACTGGGTTGTTCTAGTCTATACAGTACAGTACATCTACCTGACTGGGTTGTTCTAGTCTAGACATTACAGTACATCTACGTGACTGGGTTGTTCTAGTCTAGACAGTAAGGTACATCTACCTGACTGGGTTGTTCTCTCTAGACAGTACAGTACATCTACCTGACTGGGTTGTTCTAGTCTAAACAGTACAGTACATCTACCTGACTGGGTTGTTCTAGTCAAGACATTACAGTACATCTACCTGACTGGGTTGATCTAGTCTAGACAGTACAGTACATCTACCTGACTGGGTAGTTCTAGTCTATACAGTACAGTACATCTACCTGACTGGGTTGATCTAGTCTAGACAGTACAGTACATCTACCTGACTGGGTTGTTGTAGTCTATACAGTACAGTACATCTACCTGACTGGGTTGTTCTAGTCTATACAGTACAGTACATCTACCTGACTGGGTTGTTCTAGTCTATACAGTACAGTACATCTACCTGACTGGGTTGATCTTGTCTATACAGTACAGTATATCTACCTGACTGGGTTGTTCTAGTCTAGACAGTACAGTACATCTACCTGACTGGGTTGTTCTAGTCTAGACAGTACAGTACATCTACCTGACTGGGTTGTTCTAGTCTAGACAGTACATCTACCTGACTGGGTTGTTCTAGTCTAGACGGTACAGTACATCTACCTGACTGGGTTGTTCTAGTCTAGACGGTACAGTACATCTACCTGACTGGGTTGTTCTAGTCTAGACGGTACAGTATATCTACCTGAATGGGTTGTTCTAGTCTATACAGTACAGTACATCTACCTGACTGGGTTGTTCTAGTCTAGACAGTACAGTACATCCACCTGACTGGGTTGTTCTAGTCTAGACAGTACAGTACATCTACCTGACTGGTTTGTTCTAGTCTAGACAGTACAGTACATCTACCTGACTGGGTTGTTCTAGTCTATACAGTACATCTACCTGACTGGGTTGTTCTAGTCAATATAGTACAGTACATCTACCTGACTGGGTTGTTCTAGTCTATACAGTACAGTACATCTACCTGACTGGGTTGTTCTAGTCTATACAGTACAGTACATCTACCTGACTGGGTTGTTCTAGTCTAGACATTACAGTACATCTACCTGACTGGGTTGTTCTAGTCTAGACAGTACATCTACCTGACTGGGTTGTTCTAGTCTATACAATACAGTACATCTACCTGACTGGGTTGTTCTAGTCTATACAGTACAGTACATCTACCTGACTGGGTTGTTCTAGTCTAGACAGTACATCTACCTGACTGGGTTGTTCTAGTCTATACAGTACAGTACATCTACCTGACTGGGTTGTTCTAGTCTAGACAGTACAGTACATCTACCTGACTGGGTTGTTCTAGTCTATACAGTACAGTACATCTACCTGACTGGGTTGTTCTAGTCTATACAGTACAGTACATCTACCTGACTGGGTTGTTCTAGTCTAGACAGTACATCTACCTGACTGGGTTGTTCTAGTCTAGACAGTACATCTACCTGACTGGGTTGTTGTAGTCTAGACAGTACAGTACATCTACCTGACTGGGTTGTTCTAGTCTAGACAGTACAGTACATCTACCTGACTGGGTTGTTCTAGTCTATACAGTACAGTACATCTACCTGACTGGGTTGTTCTAGTCTATACACTACAGTACATCTACCTGACTGGGTTGTTCTAGTCTAGACAGTACATCTACCTGACTGGGTTGTTCTAGTCTAGACAGTACAGTACATCTACCTGACTGGGTTGTTCTAGTCTAGACAGTACAGTACATCTACCTGACTGGGTTGTTCTAGTCGAGACAGTACAGTACATCTACCTGACTGGGTTGTTCTAGTCTAGACAGTACATCTACCTGACTGGGTTGTTCTAGTCTAGATAGTACAGTACATCTACCTGACTGGGTTGTTCTAGTCTAGACAGTACAGTACATCCACTTGACTGGGTTGTTCTAGTCTAGACAGTACAGTACATCTACCTGACTGGGTTGTTCTAGTCTATACAGTACAGTACATCTACCTGACTGGGTTGTTCTAGTCTATACAGTACAGTACATCTACCTGACTGGGTTGTTCTAGTCTAGACATTACAGTACATCTACGTGACTGGGTTGTTCTAGTCTAGACAGTAAGGTACATCTACCTGACTGGGTTGTTCTAGTCTAGACAGTACAGTACATCTACCTGACTGGGTTGTTCTAGTCTAGACAGTACAGTACATCTACCTGACTGGGTTGTTCTAGTCAAGACATTACAGTACATCTACCTGACTGGGTTGATCTAGTCTAGACAGTACAGTACATCTACCTGACTGGGTTGTTCTAGTCTATACAGTACAGTACATCTACCTGACTGGGTTGATCTAGTCTAGACAGTACAGTACATCTACCTGACTGGGTTGTTGTAGTCTATACAGTACAGTACATCTACCTGACTGGGTTGTTCTAGTCTATACAGTACAGTACATCTACCTGACTGGGTTGTTCTAGTCTATACAGTACAGTACATCTACCTGACTGGGTTGATCTAGTCTATACAGTACAGTACATCTACCTGACTGGGTTGTTCTAGTCTAGACAGTAATGTACATCTACCTGACTGGGTTGTTCTAGTCTAGACAGTACAGTTCATCTACCTGACTGGGTTGTTCTAGTCTAGACGGTACAGTACATCTACCTGACTGGGTTGTTCTAGTCTAGACGGTACAGTACATCTACCTGACTGGGTTGTTCTAGTCTAGACGGTACAGTATATCTACCTGAATGGGTTGTTCTAGTCTATACAGTACAGTACATCTACCTGACTGGGTTGTTCTAGTCTAGACAGTACAGTACATCCACCTGACTGGGTTGTTCTAGTCTAGACAGTACAGTACATCTACCTGACTGGGTTGTTCTAGTCTAGACAGTACAGTACATCCACCTGACTGGGTTGTTCTAGTCTAGACAGTACAGTACATCTACCTGACTGGGTTGTTCTAGTCTAGACAGTACAGTACATCCACCTGACTGGGTTGTTCTAGTCTAGACAGTACAGTACATCTACCTGACTGGGTTGTTCTAGTCTATACAGTACAGTACATCTACCTGACTGGGTTGTTCTAGTCTATACAGTACATCTACCTGACTGGGTTGTTCTAGTCAATATAGTACAGTACATCTACCTGACTGGGTTGTTCTAGTCAATACAGTACAGTACATCTACCTGACTGGGTTGTTCTAGTCTATACAGTACAGTACATCTACCTGACTGGGTTGTTCTAGTCTATACAGTACAGTACATCTACCTGACTGGGTTGATCTAGTCTAGACAGTACAGTACATCTACCTGACTGGGTTGTTGTAGTCTATACAGTACAGTACATCTACCTGACTGGGTTGTTCTAGTCTATACAGTACAGTACATCTACCTGACTGGGTTGTTCTAGTCTATACAGTACAGTACATCTACCTGACTGGGTTGATCTAGTCTATACAGTACAGTACATCTACCTGACTGGGTTGATCTAGTCTAGACAGTACAGTACATCTACCTGACTGGGTAGTTCTAGTCTATACAGTACAGTACATCTACCTGACTGGGTTGATCTAGTCTAGACAGTACAGTACATCTACCTGACTGGGTTGTTGTAGTCTATACAGTACAGTACATCTACCTGACTGGGTTGTTCTAGTCTATACAGTACAGTACATCTACCTGACTGGGTTGTTCTAGTCTATACAGTACACTACATCTACCTGACTGGGTTGATCTTGTCTATACAGTACAGTACATCTACCTGACTGGGTTGTTCTAGTCTAGACAGTACAGTACATCTACCTGACTGGGTTGTTCTAGTCTAGACAGTACAGTACATCTACCTGACTGGGTTGTTCTAGTCTAGACAGTACATCTACCTGACTGGGTTGTTCTAGTCTAGACGGTACAGTACATCTACCTGACTGGGTTGTTCTAGTCTAGACGGTACAGTACATCTACCTGACTGGGTTGTTCTAGTCTAGACGGTACAGTATATCTACCTGAATGGGTTGTTCTAGTCTATACAGTACAGTACATCTACCTGACTGGGTTGTTCTAGTCTAGACAGTACAGTGCATCCACCTGACTGGGTTGTTCTAGTCTAGACAGTACAGTACATCTACCTGACTGGGTTGTTCTAGTCTAGACAGTACAGTACATCTACCTGACTGGGTTGTTCTAGTCTATACAGTACATCTACCTGACTGGGTTGTTCTAGTCAATATAGTACAGTACATCTACCTGACTGGGTTGTTCTAGTCTATACAGTACAGTACATCTACCTGACTGGGTTGTTCTAGTCTATACAGTACAGTACATCTACCTGACTGGGTTGTTCTAGTCTAGACATTACAGTACATCTACCTGACTGGGTTGTTCTAGTCTAGACAGTACATCTACCTGACTGGGTTGTTCTAGTCTATACAATACAGTACATCTACCTGACTGGGTTGTTCTAGTCTATACAGTACAGTACATCTACCTGACTGGGTTGTTCTAGTCTAGACAGTACATCTACCTGACTGGGTTGATCTAGTCTATACAGTACAGTACATCTACCTGACTGGGTTGTTCTAGTCTAGACAGTACAGTACATCTACCTGACTGGGTTGTTCTAGTCTATACAGTACAGTACATCTACCTGACTGGGTTGTTCTAGTCTATACAGTACAGTACATCTACCTGACTGGGTTGTTCTAGTCTATACAGTACAGTACATCTACCTGACTGGGTTGTTCTAGTCTAGACAGTACATCTACCTGACTGGGTTGTTCTAGTCTAGACAGTACATCTACCTGACTGGGTTGTTGTAGTCTAGACAGTACAGTACATCTACCTGACTGGGTTGTTCTAGTCTAGACAGTACAGTACATCTACCTGACTGGGTTGTTCTAGTCTATACAGTACAGTACATCTACCTGGCTTGGTTGTTCTAGTCTATACACTACAGTACATCTACCTGACTGGGTTGTTCTAGTCTAGACAGTACATCTACCTGACTGGGTTGTTCTAGTCTAGACAGTACAGTACATCTACCTGACTGGGTTGTTCTAGTCTAGACAGTACAGTACATCTACCTGACTGGGTTGTTCTAGTCTAGACAGTACAGTACATCTACCTGACTGGGTTGTTCTAGTCTAGACAGTACATCTACCTGACTGGGTTGTTCTAGTCTAGACGGTACAGTACATCTACCTGACTGGGTTGTTCTAGTCTAGACGGTACAGTACATCTACCTGACTGGGTTGTTCTAGTCTAGACGGTACAGTACATCTACCTGACTGGGTTGTTGTAGTCTAGACAGTACAGTACATCTACCTGACTGGGTTGTTCTAGTCTAGACAGTACAGTACATCTACCTGACTGGGTTGTTCTAGTCTATACAGTACAGTACATCTACCTGACTGGGTTGTTCTAGTCTATACACTACAGTACATCTACCTGACTGGGTTGTTCTAGTCTAGACAGTACATCTACCTGACTGGGTTGTTCTAGTCTAGACAGTACAGTACATCTACCTGACTGGGTTGTTCTAGTCTAGACAGTACAGTACATCTACCTGACTGGGTTGTTCTAGTCGAGACAGTACAGTACATCTACCTGACTGGGTTGTTCTAGTCTAGACAGTACATCTACCTGACTGGGTTGTTCTAGTCTAGATAGTACAGTACATCTACCTGACTGGGTTGTTCTAGTCTAGACAGTACAGTACATCCACTTGACTGGGTTGTTCTAGTCTAGACAGTACAGTACATCTACCTGACTGGGTTGTTCTAGTCTATACAGTACAGTACATCTACCTGACTGGGTTGTTCTAGTCTATACAGTACAGTACATCTACCTGACTGGGTTGTTCTAGTCTAGACGGTACAGTACATCTACCTGACTGGGTTGTTGTAGTCTAGACAGTACAGTACATCTACCTGACTGGGTTGTTCTAGTCTAGACAGTACAGTACATCTACCTGACTGGGTTGTTCTAGTCTATACAGTACAGTACATCTACCTGACTGGGTTGTTCTAGTCTATACACTACAGTACATCTACCTGACTGGGTTGTTCTAGTCTAGACAGTACATCTACCTGACTGGGTTGTTCTAGTCTAGACAGTACAGTACATCTACCTGACTGGGTTGTTCTAGTCTAGACAGTACAGTACATCTACCTGACTGGGTTGTTCTAGTCGAGACAGTACAGTACATCTACCTGACTGGGTTGTTCTAGTCTAGACAGTACATCTACCTGACTGGGTTGTTCTAGTCTAGATAGTACAGTACATCTACCTGACTGGGTTGTTCTAGTCTAGACAGTACAGTACATCCACTTGACTGGGTTGTTCTAGTCTAGACAGTACAGTACATCTACCTGACTGGGTTGTTCTAGTCTATACAGTACAGTACATCTACCTGACTGGGTTGTTCTAGTCTATACAGTACAGTACATCTACCTGACTGGGTTGTTCTAGTCTAGACATTACAGTACATCTACGTGACTGGGTTGTTCTAGTCTAGACAGTAAGGTACATCTACCTGACTGGGTTGTTCTAGTCTAGACAGTACAGTACATCTACCTGACTGGGTTGTTCTAGTCTAGACAGTACAGTACATCTACCTGACTGGGTTGTTCTAGTCAAGACATTACAGTACATCTACCTGACTGGGTTGATCTAGTCTAGACAGTACAGTACATCTACCTGACTGGGTTGTTCTAGTCTATACAGTACAGTACATCTACCTGACTGGGTTGATCTAGTCTAGACAGTACAGTACATCTACCTGACTGGGTTGTTGTAGTCTATACAGTACAGTACATCTACCTGACTGGGTTGTTCTAGTCTATACAGTACAGTACATCTACCTGACTGGGTTGTTCTAGTCTAGACAGTAATGTACATCTACCTGACTGGGTTGTTCTAGTCTAGACAGTACAGTTCATCTACCTGACTGGGTTGTTCTAGTCTAGACGGTACAGTACATCTACCTGACTGGGTTGTTCTAGTCTAGACGGTACAGTACATCTACCTGACTGGGTTGTTCTAGTCTAGACGGTACAGTATATCTACCTGAATGGGTTGTTCTAGTCTATACAGTACAGTACATCTACCTGACTGGGTTGTT
The DNA here is from genome assembly GCF_965601325.2 of Salmo salar. NCBI lineage: Eukaryota > Metazoa > Chordata > Actinopteri > Salmoniformes > Salmonidae > Salmo > Salmo salar. The sequence continues at coordinate 47,902,425 of NC_138297.1, forward strand.
CTAGTCTAGACAGTACAGTACATCCACCTGACTGGGTTGTTCTAGTCTAGACAGTACAGTACATCTACCTGACTGGGTTGTTCTAGTCTAGACAGTACAGTACATCCACCTGACTGGGTTGTTCTAGTCTAGACAGTACAGTACATCTACCTGACTGGGTTGTTCTAGTCTAGACAGTACAGTACATCCACCTGACTGGGTTGTTCTAGTCTAGACAGTACAGTACATCTACCTGACTGGGTTGTTCTAGTCTATACAGTACAGTACATCTACCTGACTGGGTTGTTCTAGTCTATACAGTACATCTACCTGACTGGGTTGTTCTAGTCTATACAGTACAGTACATCTACCTGACTGGGTTGATCTAGTCTATACAGTACAGTACATCTACCTGACTGGGTTGATCTAGTCTAGACAGTACAGTACATCTACCTGACTGGGTAGTTCTAGTCTATACAGTACAGTACATCTACCTGACTGGGTTGATCTAGTCTAGACAGTACAGTACATCTACCTGACTGGGTTGTTGTAGTCTATACAGTACAGTACATCTACCTGACTGGGTTGTTCTAGTCTATACAGTACAGTACATCTACCTGACTGGGTTGTTCTAGTCTATACAGTACAGTACATCTACCTGACTGGGTTGATCTTGTCTATACAGTACAGTACATCTACCTGACTGGGTTGTTCTAGTCTAGACAGTACAGTACATCTACCTGACTGGGTTGTTCTAGTCTAGACAGTACAGTACATCTACCTGACTGGGTTGTTCTAGTCTAGACAGTACATCTACCTGACTGGGTTGTTCTAGTCTAGACGGTACAGTACATCTACCTGACTGGGTTGTTCTAGTCTAGACGGTACAGTACATCTACCTGACTGGGTTGTTCTAGTCTAGACGGTACAGTATATCTACCTGAATGGGTTGTTCTAGTCTATACAGTACAGTACATCTACCTGACTGGGTTGTTCTAGTCTAGACAGTACAGTGCATCCACCTGACTGGGTTGTTCTAGTCTAGACAGTACAGTACATCTACCTGACTGGGTTGTTCTAGTCTAGACAGTACAGTACATCTACCTGACTGGGTTGTTCTAGTCTATACAGTACATCTACCTGACTGGGTTGTTCTAGTCAATATAGTACAGTACATCTACCTGACTGGGTTGTTCTAGTCTATACAGTACAGTACATCTACCTGACTGGGTTGTTCTAGTCTATACAGTACAGTACATCTACCTGACTGGGTTGTTCTAGTCTAGACATTACAGTACATCTACCTGACTGGGTTGTTCTAGTCTAGACAGTACATCTACCTGACTGGGTTGTTCTAGTCTATACAATACAGTACATCTACCTGACTGGGTTGTTCTAGTCTATACAGTACAGTACATCTACCTGACTGGGTTGTTCTAGTCTAGACAGTACATCTACCTGACTGGGTTGTTCTAGTCTATACAGTACAGTACATCTACCTGACTGGGTTGTTCTAGTCTAGACAGTACAGTACATCTACCTGACTGGGTTGTTCTAGTCTATACAGTACAGTACATCTACCTGACTGGGTTGTTCTAGTCTATACAGTACAGTACATCTACCTGACTGGGTTGTTCTAGTCTATACAGTACAGTACATCTACCTGACTGGGTTGTTCTAGTCTAGACAGTACATCTACCTGACTGGGTTGTTCTAGTCTAGACAGTACATCTACCTGACTGGGTTGTTGTAGTCTAGACAGTACAGTACATCTACCTGACTGGGTTGTTCTAGTCTAGACAGTACAGTACATCTACCTGACTGGGTTGTTCTAGTCTATACAGTACAGTACATCTACCTGACTGGGTTGTTCTAGTCTATACACTACAGTACATCTACCTGACTGGGTTGTTCTAGTCTAGACAGTACATCTACCTGACTGGGTTGTTCTAGTCTAGACAGTACAGTACATCTACCTGACTGGGTTGTTCTAGTCTAGACAGTACAGTACATCTACCTGACTGGGTTGTTCTAGTCTAGACAGTACAGTACATCTACCTGACTGGGTTGTTCTAGTCTAGACAGTACATCTACCTGACTGGGTTGTTCTAGTCTAGACGGTACAGTACATCTACCTGACTGGGTTGTTCTAGTCTAGACGGTACAGTACATCTACCTGACTGGGTTGTTCTAGTCTAGACGGTACAGTATATCTACCTGAATGGGTTGTTCTAGTCTATACAGTACAGTACATCTACCTGACTGGGTTGTTCTAGTCTAGACAGTACAGTACATCCACCTGACTGGGTTGTTCTAGTCTAGACAGTACAGTACATCTACCTGACTGGGTTGTTCTAGTCTAGACAGTACAGTACATCTACCTGACTGGGTTGTTCTAGTCTATACAGTACATCTACCTGACTGGGTTGTTCTAGTCAATATAGTACAGTACATCTACCTGACTGGGTTGTTCTAGTCTATACAGTACAGTACATCTACCTGACTGGGTTGTTCTAGTCTATACAGTACAGTACATCTACCTGACTGGGTTGTTCTAGTCTAGACATTACAGTACATCTACCTGACTGGGTTGTTCTAGTCTAGACAGTACATCTACCTGACTGGGTTGTTCTAGTCTATACAATACAGTACATCTACCTGACTGGGTTGTTCTAGTCTATACAGTACAGTACATCTACCTGACTGGGTTGTTCTAGTCTAGACAGTACATCTACCTGACTGGGTTGTTCTAGTCTATACAGTACAGTACATCTACCTGACTGGGTTGTTCTAGTCTAGACAGTACAGTACATCTACCTGACTGGGTTGTTCTAGTCTATACAGTACAGTACATCTACCTGACTGGGTTGTTCTAGTCTATACAGTACAGTACATCTACCTGACTGGGTTGTTCTAGTCTAGACAGTACATCTACCTGACTGGGTTGTTCTAGTCTAGACAGTACATCTACCTGACTGGGTTGTTGTAGTCTAGACAGTACAGTACATCTACCTGACTGGGTTGTTCTAGTCTAGACAGTACAGTACATCTACCTGACTGGGTTGTTCTAGTCTATACAGTACAGTACATCTACCTGACTGGGTTGTTCTAGTCTATACACTACAGTACATCTACCTGACTGGGTTGTTCTAGTCTAGACAGTACATCTACCTGACTGGGTTGTTCTAGTCTAGACAGTACAGTACATCTACCTGACTGGGTTGTTCTAGTCTAGACAGTACAGTACATCTACCTGACTGGGTTGTTCTAGTCGAGACAGTACAGTACATCTACCTGACTGGGTTGTTCTAGTCTAGACAGTACATCTACCTGACTGGGTTGTTCTAGTCTAGATAGTACAGTACATCTACCTGACTGGGTTGTTCTAGTCTAGACAGTACAGTACATCCACTTGACTGGGTTGTTCTAGTCTAGACAGTACAGTACATCTACCTGACTGGGTTGTTCTAGTCTATACAGTACAGTACATCTACCTGACTGGGTTGTTCTAGTCTATACAGTACAGTACATCTACCTGACTGGGTTGTTCTAGTCTAGACATTACAGTACATCTACGTGACTGGGTTGTTCTAGTCTAGACAGTAAGGTACATCTACCTGACTGGGTTGTTCTAGTCTAGACAGTACAGTACATCTACCTGACTGGGTTGTTCTAGTCTAGACAGTACAGTACATCTACCTGACTGGGTTGTTCTAGTCAAGACATTACAGTACATCTACCTGACTGGGTTGATCTAGTCTAGACAGTACAGTACATCTACCTGACTGGGTTGTTCTAGTCTATACAGTACAGTACATCTACCTGACTGGGTTGATCTAGTCTAGACAGTACAGTACATCTACCTGACTGGGTTGTTGTAGTCTATACAGTACAGTACATCTACCTGACTGGGTTGTTCTAGTCTATACAGTACAGTACATCTACCTGACTGGGTTGTTCTAGTCTATACAGTACAGTACATCTACCTGACTGGGTTGATCTAGTCTATACAGTACAGTACATCTACCTGACTGGGTTGTTCTAGTCTAGACAGTAATGTACATCTACCTGACTGGGTTGTTCTAGTCTAGACAGTACAGTTCATCTACCTGACTGGGTTGTTCTAGTCTAGACGGTACAGTACATCTACCTGACTGGGTTGTTCTAGTCTAGACGGTACAGTACATCTACCTGACTGGGTTGTTCTAGTCTAGACGGTACAGTATATCTACCTGAATGGGTTGTTCTAGTCTATACAGTACAGTACATCTACCTGACTGGGTTGTTCTAGTCTAGACAGTACAGTACATCCACCTGACTGGGTTGTTCTAGTCTAGACAGTACAGTACATCTACCTGACTGGGTTGTTCTAGTCTAGACAGTACAGTACATCCACCTGACTGGGTTGTTCTAGTCTAGACAGTACAGTACATCTACCTGACTGGGTTGTTCTAGTCTAGACAGTACAGTACATCCACCTGACTGGGTTGTTCTAGTCTAGACAGTACAGTACATCTACCTGACTGGGTTGTTCTAGTCTATACAGTACAGTACATCTACCTGACTGGGTTGTTCTAGTCTATACAGTACATCTACCTGACTGGGTTGTTCTAGTCAATATAGTACAGTACATCTACCTGACTGGGTTGTTCTACTCAATACAGTACAGTACATCTACCTGACTGGGTTGTTCTAGTCTATACAGTACAGTACATCTACCTGACTGGGTTGTTCTAGTCTATACAGTACAGTACATCTACCTGACTGGGTTGATCTAGTCTAGACAGTACAGTACATCTACCTGACTGGGTTGTTGTAGTCTATACAGTACAGTACATCTACCTGACTGGGTTGTTCTAGTCTATACAGTACAGTACATCTACCTGACTGGGTTGTTCTAGTCTATACAGTACAGTACATCTACCTGACTGGGTTGATCTAGTCTATACAGTACAGTACATCTACCTGACTGGGTTGATCTAGTCTAGACAGTACAGTACATCTACCTGACTGGGTAGTTCTAGTCTATACAGTACAGTACATCTACCTGACTGGGTTGATCTAGTCTAGACAGTACAGTACATCTACCTGACTGGGTTGTTGTAGTCTATACAGTACAGTACATCTACCTGACTGGGTTGTTCTAGTCTATACAGTACAGTACATCTACCTGACTGGGTTGTTCTAGTCTATACAGTACAGTACATCTACCTGACTGGGTTGATCTTGTCTATACAGTACAGTACATCTACCTGACTGGGTTGTTCTAGTCTAGACAGTACAGTACATCTACCTGACTGGGTTGTTCTAGTCTAGACAGTACAGTACATCTACCTGACTGGGTTGTTCTAGTCTAGACAGTACATCTACCTGACTGGGTTGTTCTAGTCTAGACGGTACAGTACATCTACCTGACTGAGTTGTTCTAGTCTAGACGGTACAGTACATCTACCTGACTGGGTTGTTCTAGTCTAGACGGTACAGTATATCTACCTGAATGGGTTGTTCTAGTCTATACAGTACAGTACATCTACCTGACTGGGTTGTTCTAGTCTAGACAGTACAGTACATCCACCTGACTGGGTTGTTCTAGTCTAGACAGTACAGTACATCTACCTGACTGGGTTGTTCTAGTCTAGACAGTACAGTACATCTACCTGACTGGGTTGTTCTAGTCTATACAGTACATCGACCTGACTGGGTTGTTCTAGTCAATATAGTACAGTACATCTACCTGACTGGGTTGTTCTAGTCTATACAGTACAGTACATCTACCTGACTGGGTTGTTCTAGTCAATACAGTACAGTACATCTACCTGACTGGGTTGTTCTAGTCTATACAGTACAGTACATCTACCTGACTGGGTTGTTCTAGTCTAGACATTACAGTACATCTACGTGACTGGGTTGTTCTAGTCTAGACAGTAAGGTACATCTACCTGACTGGGTTGTTCTAGTCTAGACAGTACAGTACATCTACCTGACTGGGTTGTTCTAGTCTAGACAGTACAGTACATCTACCTGACTGGGTTGTTCTAGTCAAGACATTACAGTACATCTACCTGACTGGGTTGATCTAGTCTAGACAGTACAGTACATCTACCTGACTGGGTTGTTCTAGTCTATACAGTACAGTACATCTACCTGACTGGGTTGATCTAGTCTAGACAGTACAGTACATCTACCTGACTGGGTTGTTGTAGTCTATACAGTACAGTACATCTACCTGACTGGGTTGTTCTAGTCTATACAGTACAGTACATCTACCTGACTGGGTTGTTCTAGTCTATACAGTACAGTACATCTACCTGACTGGGTTGATCTAGTCTATACAGTACAGTACATCTACCTGACTGGGTTGTTCTAGTCTAGACAGTAATGTACATCTACCTGACTGGGTTGTTCTAGTCTAGACAGTACAGTTCATCTACCTGACTGGGTTGTTCTAGTCTAGACGGTACAGTACATCTACCTGACTGGGTTGTTCTAGTCTAGACGGTACAGTACATCTACCTGACTGGGTTGTTCTAGTCTAGACGGTACAGTATATCTACCTGAATGGGTTGTTCTAGTCTATACAGTACAGTACATCTACCTGACTGGGTTGTTCTAGTCTAGACAGTACAGTACATCCACCTGACTGGGTTGTTCTAGTCTAGACAGTACAGTACATCTACCTGACTGGGTTGTTCTAGTCTAGACAGTACAGTACATCCACCTGACTGGGTTGTTCTAGTCTAGACAGTACAGTACATCTACCTGACTGGGTTGTTCTAGTCTAGACAGTACAGTACATCCACCTGACTGGGTTGTTCTAGTCTAGACAGTACAGTACATCTACCTGACTGGGTTGTTCTAGTCTATACAGTACAGTACATCTACCTGACTGGGTTGTTCTAGTCTATACAGTACATCTACCTGACTGGGTTGTTCTAGTCAATATAGTACAGTACATCTACCTGACTGGGTTGTTCTAGTCAATACAGTACAGTATATCTACCTGACTGGGTTGTTCTAGTCTATACAGTACAGTACATCTACCTGACTGGGTTGTTCTAGTCTATACAGTACAGTACATCTACCTGACTGGGTTGATCTAGTCTAGACAGTACAGTACATCTACCTGACTGGGTTGTTGTAGTCTATACAGTACAGTACATCTACCTGACTGGGTTGTTCTAGTCTATACAGTACAGTACATCTACCTGACTGGGTTGTTCTAGTCTATACAGTACAGTACATCTACCTGACTGGGTTGATCTAGTCTATACAGTACAGTACATCTACCTGACTGGGTTGATCTAGTCTAGACAGTACAGTACATCTACCTGACTGGGTAGTTCTAGTCTATACAGTACAGTACATCTACCTGACTGGGTTGATCTAGTCTAGACAGTACAGTACATCTACCTGACTGGGTTGTTGTAGTCTATACAGTACAGTACATCTACCTGACTGGGTTGTTCTAGTCTATACAGTACAGTACATCTACCTGACTGGGTTGTTCTAGTCTATACAGTACAGTACATCTACCTGACTGGGTTGATCTTGTCTATACAGTACAGTACATCTACCTGACTGGGTTGTTCTAGTCTAGACAGTACAGTACATCTACCTGACTGGGTTGTTCTAGTCTAGACAGTACAGTACATCTACCTGACTGGGTTGTTCTAGTCTAGACAGTACATCTACCTGACTGGGTTGTTCTAGTCTAGACGGTACAGTACATCTACCTGACTGGGTTGTTCTAGTCTAGACGGTACAGTACATCTACCTGACTGGGTTGTTCTAGTCTAGACGGTACAGTATATCTACCTGAATGGGTTGTTCTAGTCTATACAGTACAGTACATCTACCTGACTGGGTTGTTCTAGTCTAGACAGTACAGTACATCCACCTGACTGGGTTGTTCTAGTCTAGACAGTACAGTACATCTACCTGACTGGGTTGTTCTAGTCTAGACAGTACAGTACATCTACCTGACTGGGTTGTTCTAGTCTATACAGTACATCTACCTGACTGGGTTGTTCTAGTCAATATAGTACAGTACATCTACCTGACTGGGTTGTTCTAGTCTATACAGTACAGTACATCTACCTGACTGGGTTGTTCTAGTCTAGACATTACAGTACATCTACCTGACTGGGTTGTTCTAGTCTAGACAGTACATCTACCTGACTGGGTTGTTCTAGTCTATACAATACAGTACATCTACCTGACTGGGTTGTTCTAGTCTATACAGTACAGTACATCTACCTGACTGGGTTGTTCTAGTCTAGACAGTACATCTACCTGACTGGGTTGTTCTAGTCTATACAGTACAGTACATCTACCTGACTGGGTTGTTCTAGTCTAGACAGTACAGTACATCTACCTGACTGGGTTGTTCTAGTCTATACAGTACAGTACATCTACCTGACTGGGTTGTTCTAGTCTATACAGTACAGTACATCTACCTGACTGGGTTGTTCTAGTCTATACAGTACAGTACATCTACCTGACTGGGTTGTTCTAGTCTAGACAGTACATCTACCTGACTGGGTTGTTCTAGTCTAGACAGTACATCTACCTGACTGGGTTGTTGTAGTCTAGACAGTACAGTACATCTACCTGACTGGGTTGTTCTAGTCTAGACAGTACAGTACATCTACCTGACTGGGTTGTTCTAGTCTATACAGTACAGTACATCTACCTGACTGGGTTGTTCTAGTCTATACACTACAGTACATCTACCTGACTGGGTTGTTCTAGTCTAGACAGTACATCTACCTGACTGGGTTGTTCTAGTCTAGACAGTACAGTACATCTACCTGACTGGGTTGTTCTAGTCTAGACAGTACAGTACATCTACCTGACTGGGTTGTTCTAGTCTAGACAGTACAGTACATCTACCTGACTGGGTTGTTCTAGTCGAGACAGTACAGTACATCTACCTGACTGGGTTGTTCTAGTCTAGACAGTACATCTACCTGACTGGGTTGTTCTAGTCTAGATAGTACAGTACATCTACCTGACTGGGTTGTTCTAGTCTAGACAGTACAGTACATCCACTTGACTGGGTTGTTCTAGTCTAGACAGTACAGTACATCTACCTGACTGGGTTGTTCTAGTCTATACAGTACAGTACATCTACCTGACTGGGTTGTTCTAGTCTATACAGTACAGTACATCTACCTGACTGGGTTGTTCTAGTCTAGACATTACAGTACATCTACGTGACTGGGTTGTTCTAGTCTAGACAGTAAGGTACATCTACCTGACTGGGTTGTTCTAGTCTAGACAGTACAGTACATCTACCTGACTGGGTTGTTCTAGTCTAGACAGTACAGTACATCTACCTGACTGGGTTGTTCTAGTCAAGACATTACAGTACATCTACCTGACTGGGTTGATCTAGTCTAGACAGTACAGTACATCTACCTGACTGGGTTGTTCTAGTCTATACAGTACAGTACATCTACCTGACTGGGTTGATCTAGTCTAGACAGTACAGTACATCTACCTGACTGGGTTGTTGTAGTCTATACAGTACAGTACATCTACCTGACTGGGTTGTTCTAGTCTATACAGTACAGTACATCTACCTGACTGGGTTGTTCTAGTCTATACAGTACAGTACATCTACCTGACTGGGTTGATCTAGTCTATACAGTACAGTACATCTACCTGACTGGGTTGTTCTAGTCTAGACAGTAATGTACATCTACCTGACTGGGTTGTTCTAGTCTAGACAGTACAGTACATCTACCTGACTGGGTTGTTCTAGTCTAGACGGTACAGTACATCTACCTGACTGGGTTGTTCTAGTCTAGACGGTACAGTACATCTACCTGACTGGGTTGTTCTAGTCTAGACGGTACAGTATATCTACCTGAATGGGTTGTTCTAGTCTATACAGTACAGTACATCTACCTGACTGGGTTGTTCTAGTCTAGACAGTACAGTACATCCACCTGACTGGGTTGTTCTAGTCTAGACAGTACAGTACATCTACCTGACTGGGTTGTTCTAGTCTAGACAGTACAGTACATCTACCTGACTGGGTTGTTCTAGTCTATACAGTACATCTACCTGACTGGGTTGTTCTAGTCAATATAGTACAGTACATCTACCTGACTGGGTTGTTCTAGTCTATACAGTACAGTACATCTACCTGACTGGGTTGTTCTAGTCTATACAGTACAGTACATCTACCTGACTGGGTTGTTCTAGTCTATACAGTACAGTACATCTACCTGACTGGGTTGATCTAGTCTAGACAGTACAGTACATCTACCTGACTGGGTTGTTGTAGTCTATACAGTAAAGTACATCTACCTGACTGGGTTGTTCTAGTCTATACAGTACAGTACATCTACCTGACTGGGTTGTTCTAGTCTAGACAGTAAGGTACATCTACCTGACTGGGTTGTTCTAGTCTAGACAGTACAGTACATCTACCTGACTGGGTTGTTCTAGTCTAGACAGTACAGTACATCTACCTGACTGGGTTGTTCTAGTCAAGACATTACAGTACATCTACCTGACTGGGTTGATCTAGTCTAGACAGTACAGTACATCTACCTGACTGGGTTGTTCTAGTCTATACAGTACAGTACATCTACCTGACTGGGTTGATCTAGTCTAGACAGTACAGTACATCTACCTGACTGGGTTGTTGTAGTCTATACAGTACAGTACATCTACCTGACTGGGTTGTTCTAGTCTATACAGTACAGTACATCTACCTGACTGGGTTGTTCTAGTCTATACAGTACAGTACATCTACCTGACTGGGTTGATCTAGTCTATACAGTACAGTACATCTACCTGACTGGGTTGTTCTAGTCTAGACAGTAATGTACATCTACCTGACTGGGTTGTTCTAGTCTAGACAGTACAGTACATCTACCTGACTGGGTTGTTCTAGTCTAGACGGTACAGTACATCTACCTGACTGGGTTGTTCTAGTCTAGACGGTACAGTACATCTACCTGACTGGGTTGTTCTAGTCTAGACGGTACAGTATATCTACCTGAATGGGTTGTTCTAGTCTATACAGTACAGTACATCTACCTGACTGGGTTGTTCTAGTCTAGACAGTACAGTACATCCACCTGACTGGGTTGTTCTAGTCTAGACAGTACAGTACATCTACCTGACTGGGTTGTTCTAGTCTAGACAGTACAGTACATCTACCTGACTGGGTTGTTCTAGTCTATACAGTACATCTACCTGACTGGGTTGTTCTAGTCAATATAGTACAGTACATCTACCTGACTGGGTTGTTCTAGTCTATACAGTACAGTACATCTACCTGACTGGGTTGTTCTAGTCTATACAGTACAGTACATCTACCTGACTGGGTTGTTCTAGTCTATACAGTACAGTACATCTACCTGACTGGGTTGATCTAGTCTAGACAGTACAGTACATCTACCTGACTGGGTTGTTGTAGTCTATACAGTAAAGTACATCTACCTGACTGGGTTGTTCTAGTCTATACAGTACAGTACATCTACCTGACTGGGTTGTTCTAGTCTATACAGTACAGTACATCTACCTGACTGGGTTGATCTAGTCTATACAGTACAGTACATCTACCTGACTGGGTTGTTCTAGTCTAGACAGTACAGTACATCTACCTGACTGGGTTGTTCTAGTCTAGACAGTACAGTACATCTACCTGACTGGGTTGTTCTAGTCTAGACAGTACATCTACCTGACTGGGTTGTTCTAGTCTAGACAGTACAGTACATCCACCTGACTGGGTTGTTCTAGTCTAGACAGTACAGTACATCTACTTGACTGGGTTGTTCTAGTCTAGACAGTACAGTACATCTACCTGACTGGGTTGTTCTAGTCTATACAGTACATCTACCTGACTGGGTTGTTCTAGTCAATATAGTACAGTACATCTACCTGACTGGGTTGTTCTAGTCTATACAGTACAGTACATCTACCTGACTGGGTTGTTCTAGTCTATACAGTACAGTACATCTACCTGACTGGGTTGTTCTAGTCTAGACATTACAGTACATCTACCTGACTGGGTTGTTCTAGTCTAGACAGTACATCTACCTGACTGGGTTGTTCTAGTCTATACAATACAGTACATCTACCTGACTGGGTTGTTCTAGTCTATACAGTACAGTACATCTACCTGACTGGGTTGTTCTAGTCTAGACAGTACATCTACCTGACTGGGTTGTTCTAGTCTATACAGTACAGTACATCTACCTGACTGGGTTGTTCTAGTCTAGACAGTACAGTACATCTACCTGACTGGGTTGTTCTAGTCTATACAGTACAGTACATCTACCTGACTGGGTTGTTCTAGTCTATACAGTACAGTACATCTACCTGACTGGGTTGTTCTAGTCTATACAGTACAGTACATCTACCTGACTGGGTTGTTCTAGTCTAGACAGTACATCTACCTGACTGGGTTGTTCTAGTCTAGACAGTACATCTACCTGACTGGGTTGTTGTAGTCTAGACAGTACAGTACATCTACCTGACTGGGTTGTTCTAGTCTAGACAGTACAGTACATCTACCTGACTGGGTTGTTCTAGTCTATACAGTACAGTACATCTACCTGACTGGGTTGTTCTAGTCTATACACTACAGTACATCTACCTGACTGGGTTGTTCTAGTCTAGACAGTACATCTACCTGACTGGGTTGTTCTAGTCTAGACAGTACAGTACATCTACCTGACTGGGTTGTTCTAGTCTAGACAGTACAGTACATCTACCTGACTGGGTTGTTCTAGTCTAGACAGTACAGTACATCTACCTGACTGGGTTGTTCTAGTCGAGACAGTACAGTACATCTACCTGACTGGGTTGTTCTAGTCTAGACAGTACATCTACCTGACTGGGTTGTTCTAGTCTAGATAGTACAGTACATCTACCTGACTGGGTTGTTCTAGTCTAGACAGTACAGTACATCCACTTGACTGGGTTGTTCTAGTCTAGACAGTACAGTACATCTACCTGACTGGGTTGTTCTAGTCTATACAGTACAGTACATCTACCTGACTGGGTTGTTCTAGTCTATACAGTACAGTACATCTACCTGACTGGGTTGTTCTAGTCTAGACATTACAGTACATCTACGTGACTGGGTTGTTCTAGTCTAGACAGTAAGGTACATCTACCTGACTGGGTTGTTCTAGTCTAGACAGTACAGTACATCTACCTGACTGGGTTGTTCTAGTCTAGACAGTACAGTACATCTACCTGACTGGGTTGTTCTAGTCAAGACATTACAGTACATCTACCTGACTGGGTTGATCTAGTCTAGACAGTACAGTACATCTACCTGACTGGGTTGTTCTAGTCTATACAGTACAGTACATCTACCTGACTGGGTTGATCTAGTCTAGACAGTACAGTACATCTACCTGACTGGGTTGTTGTAGTCTATACAGTACAGTACATCTACCTGACTGGGTTGTTCTAGTCTATACAGTACAGTACATCTACCTGACTGGGTTGTTCTAGTCTATACAGTACAGTACATCTACCTGACTGGGTTGATCTAGTCTATACAGTACAGTACATCTACCTGACTGGGTTTTTCTAGTCTAGACAGTAATGTACATCTACCTGACTGGGTTGTTCTAGTCTAGACAGTACAGTACATCTACCTGACTGGGTTGTTCTACTCTAGACGGTACAGTACATCTACCTGACTGGGTTGTTCTAGTCTAGACGGTACAGTACATCTACCTGACTGGGTTGTTCTAGTCTAGACGGTACAGTATATCTACCTGAATGGGTTGTTCTAGTCTATACAGTACAGTACATCTACCTGACTGGGTTGTTCTAGTCTAGACAGTACAGTACATCCACCTGACTGGGTTGTTCTAGTCTAGACAGTACAGTACATCTACCTGACTGGGTTGTTCTAGTCTAGACAGTACAGTACATCTACCTGACTGGGTTGTTCTAGTCTATACAGTACATCTACCTGACTGGGTTGTTCTAGTCAATATAGTACAGTACATCTACCTGACTGGGTTGTTCTAGTCTGTACAGTACAGTACATCTACCTGACTGGGTTGTTCTAGTCTATACAGTACAGTACATCTACCTGACTGGGTTGTTCTAGTCTATACAGTACAGTACATCTACCTGACTGGGTTGATCTAGTCTAGACAGTACAGTACATCTACCTGACTGGGTTGTTGTAGTCTATACAGTAAAGTACATCTACCTGACTGGGTTGTTCTAGTCTATACAGTACAGTACATCTACCTGACTGGGTTGTTCTAGTCTATACAGTACAGTACATCTACCTGACTGGGTTGATCTAGTCTATACAGTACAGTACATCTACCTGACTGGGTTGTTCTAGTCTAGACAGTACAGTACATCTACCTGACTGGGTTGTTCTAGTCTAGACAGTACAGTACATCTACCTGACTGGGTTGTTCTAGTCTAGACAGTACATCTACCTGACTGGGTTGTTCTAGTCTAGACGGTACAGTACATCTACCTGACTGGGTTGTTCTAGTCTAGACGGTACAGTACATCTACCTGACTGGGTTGTTCTAGTCTAGACGGTACAGTATATCTACCTGAATGGGTTGTTCTAGTCTATACAGTACAGTACATCTACCTGACTGGGTTGTTCTAGTCTAGACAGTACAGTACATCCACCTGACTGGGTTGGTCTAGTCTAGACAGTACAGTACATCTACCTGACTGGGTTGTTCTAGTCTAGACAGTACAGTACATCTACCTGAATGGGTTGTTCTAGTCTATACAGTACAGTACATCTACCTGACTGGGTTGTTCTAGTCTAGACATTACAGTACATCTACATGACTGGGTTGTTCTAGTCTAGACAGTACATCTACCTGACTGGGTTGTTCTAGTCTATACAATACAGTACATCTACCTGACTGGGTTGTTCTAGTCTATACAGTACAGTACATCTACCTGACTGGGTTGTTCTAGTCTAGACAGTACATCTACCTGACTGGGTTGTTCTAGTCTATACAGTACAGTACATCTACCTGACTGGGTTGTTCAAGTCTATACAGTACAGTACATCTACCTGACTGTGTTGTTCTAGTCTATACAGTACAGTACATCTACCTGACTGGGTTGTTCTAGTCTATACACTACAGTACATCTACCTGACTGGGTTGTTCTAGTCTAGACACTACAGTACATCTACCTGACTGGGTTGTTCTAGTCTATACAGTACATCTACCTGACTGGGTTGTTCTAGTCAATATAGTACAGTACATCTACCTGACTGGGTTGTTCTAGTCTATACAGTACAGTACATCTACCTGACTGGGTTGTTCTAGTCTATACAGTACAGTACATCTACCTGACTGGGTTGTTCTAGTCTATACAGTACAGTACATCTACCTGACTGGGTTGTTGTAGTCTATACAGTACAGTACATCTACCTGACTGGGTTGTTCTAGTCTAGACAGTACATCTACCTGACTGGGTTGTTCTAGTCTATACAGTACAGTACATCTACCTGACTGGGTTGTTCTAGTCTAGACAGTACAGTACATCTACCTGACTGGGTTATTCTAGTCTAGACAGTACATCTACCTGACTGGGTTGTTCTAGTCTAGACGGTACAGTACATCTACCTGACTGGGTTGTTCTAGTCTAGACGGTACAGTACATCTACCTGACTGGGTTGTTCTAGTCTAGACAGTACAGTACATCCACCTGACTGGGTTGTTCTAGTCTAGACAGTACAGTACATCTACCTGACTGGGTTGTTCTAGTCTAGACAGTACAGTACATCTACCTGACTGGGTTGTTCTAGTCTATACAGTACATCTACCTGACTGGGTTGTTCTAGTCAATATAGTACAGTACATCTACCTGACTGGTTTGTTCTAGTCTATACAGTACAGTACATCTACCTGACTGGGTTGTTCTAGTCTATACAGTACAGTACATCTACCTGACTGGGTTGTTCTAGTCTAGACATTACAGTACATCTACCTGACTGGGTTGTTCTAGTCTAGACAGTACATCTACCTGACTGGGTTGTTCTAGTCTATACAATACAGTACATCTACCTGACTGGGTTGTTCTAGTCTATACAGTACAGTACATCTACCTGACTGGGTTGTTCTAGTCTATACAGTACATCTACCTGACTGGGTTGTTCTAGTCAATATAGTACAGTACATCTACCTGACTGGGTTGTTCTAGTCTATACAGTACAGTACATCTACCTGACTGGGTTGTTCTAGTCTAGACAGTACAGTACATCTACCTGACTGGGTTGTTCTAGTCTAGACAGTACAGTACATCTACCTGACTGGGTTGTTCTAGTCTATACAGTACATCTACCTGACTGGGTTGTTCTAGTCTATACAGTACAGTACATCTACCTGACTGGGTTGTTCTAGTCTAGACAGTACAGTACATCTTCCTGACTGGGTTGTTCTAGTCTATACAGTACAGTACATCTACCTGACTGGGTTGTTCTAGTCTATACAGTACAGTACATCTACCTGACTGGGTTGTTCTAGTCTAGACAGTACATCTACCTGACTGGGTTGTTCTAGTCTAGACAGTACATCTACCTGACTGGGTTGTTCTAGTCTAGACAGTACAGTACATCTACCTGACTGGGTTGTTCTAGTCTATACAGTACAGTACATCTACCTGACTGGGTTGTTCTAGTCTATACAGTACAGTACATCTACCTGACTGGGTTGTTCTAGTCTAGACAGTACAGTACATCTACCTGACTGGGTTGTTCTAGTCTAGACAGTACATCTACCTGACTGGGTTGTTCTAGTCTATACACTACAGTACATCTACCTGACTGGGTTGTTCTAGTCTAGACAGTACATCTACCTGACTGGGTTGTTCTAGTCTATACACTACAGTACATCTACCTGACTGGGTTGTTCTAGTCTAGACAGTACATCTACCTGACTGGGTTGTTCTAGTCTAGACAGTACAGTACATCTACCTGACTGGGTTGTTCTAGTCTAGACAGTACAGTACATCTACCTGACTGGGTTGTTCTAGTCTAGACAGTACAGTACATCTACCTGACTGGGTTGTTCTAGTCGAGACAGTACAGTACATCTACCTGACTGGGTTGTTCTAGTCTAGACAGTACATCTACCTGACTGGGTTGTTCTAGTCTAGATTGTACAGTACATCTACCTGACTGGGTTGTTCTAGTCTAGACAGTACAGTACATCCACTTGACTGGGTTGTTCTAGTCTAGACAGTACAGTACATCTACCTGACTGGGTTGTTCTAGTCTATACAGTACAGTACATCTACCTGACTGGGTTGTTCTAGTCTATACAGTACAGTACATCTACCTGACTGGGTTGTTCTAGTCTAGACATTACAGTACATCTACGTGACTGGGTTGTTCTAGTCTATACAGTACAGTACATCTACCTGACTGGGTTGTTCTAGTCAAGACATTACAGTACATCTACCTGACTGGGTTGATCTAGTCTAGACAGTACAGTACATCTACCTGACTGGGTTGTTCTAGTCTATACAGTACAGTACATCTACCTGACTGGGTTGATCTAGTCTAGACAGTATAGTACATCTACCTGACTGGGTTGTTGTAGTCTATACAGTACAGTACATCTACCTGACTGGGTTGTTCTAGTCTATACAGTACAGTACATCTACCTGACTGGGTTGTTCTAGTCTATACAGTACAGTACATCTACCTGACTGGGTTGATCTAGTCTATACAGTACAGTACATCTACCTGACTGGGTTGTTCTAGTCTAGACAGTAATGTACATCTACCTGACTGGGTTGTTCTAGTCTAGACAGTACAGTACATCTACCTGACTGGGTTGTTCTAGTCTAGACGGTACAGTACATCTACCTGACTGGGTTGTTCTAGTCTAGACGGTACAGTACATCTACCTGACTGGGTTGTTCTAGTCTAGAAGGTACAGTATATCTACCTGAATAGTTTGTTCTAGTCTATACAGTACAGTACATCTACCTGACTGGGTTGTTCTAGTCTATACAGTACATCTACCTGACTGGGTTGTTCTAGTCAATATAGTACAGTACATCTACCTGACTGGGTTGTTCTAGTCTATACAGTACAGTACATCTACCTGACTGGGTTGTTCTAGTCTATACAGTACAGTACATCTACCTGACTGGGTTGTTCTAGTCTAGACAGTACAGTACATCTACCTGACTGGGTTGTTCTAGTCTATACAGTACAGTACATCTACCTGACTGGGTTGTTCTAGTCCAGACAGTACAGTACATCAACCTGACTGGGTTGTTCTAGTCTAGACAGTACATCTACCTGACTGGGTTGTTCTAGTCTAGACAGTACATCTACCTGACTGGGTTGTTCTAGTCTAGACATTACAGTACATCTACCTGACTGGGTTGTTCTAGTCTATACAGTACAGTACATCTACCTGACTGGGTTGTTCTAGTCTAGACAGTACAGTACATCTACCTGACTGGGTTGTTCTAGTCTAGACAGTACAGTACATCTACCTGACTGGGTTGTTCTAGTCTAGACAGTACATCTACCTGACTGGGTTGTTCTAGTCTACACAGTACAGTACATCTACCTGACTGGGTTGTTCTAGTCTATACAGTACAGTACATCTACCTGACTGGGTTGTTCTAGTCTATACAGTACAGTACATCTACCTGACTGGGTTGTTCTAGTCTATACACTACAGTACATCTACCTGACTGGGTTGTTCTAGTCTAGACAGTACAGTACATCTACCTGACTGGGTTGTTCTAGTCTAGACAGTACAGTACATCTACCTGACTGGGTTGTTCTAGTCTAGACAGTACAGTACATCTACCTGACTGGGTTGTTCTAGTCTATACAGTACATCTACCTGACTGGGTTGTTCTAGTCTAGACAGTACAGTACATCTACCTGACTGGGTTGTTCTAGTCTAGACAGTACAGTACATCTACCTGACTGGGTTGTTCTAGTCTATACAGTACATCTACCTGACTGGGTTGTTCTAGTCCAGACAGTACAGTACCTCTACCTGACTGGGTTGTTCTAGTCTAGACAGTACAGAACATCTACAGTGGGGCAAAAAAGTATTTAGTCAGCCACAAATTGTGCACATTTTCCCACTTAAAAAGATGACAGAGGCCTGTAATCTTCATCATAGGTACACTTCAACTATGACAGACAAAATGAGAAAAAAAATCCAGAAAATCACATTGTAGGATTTTTTATGAATTTATTTGCAAATTATGGTGGAATATAAGTATTTGGTCAATAACAAAAGTTTATCTCAATACTTTGTTATATACCCTTTGTTGGCAATGACACAGGTCAAACGTTTTCTGTAAGTCTTCACAAGGTTTTCACACACTGTTGCTGGTATTTTGGCCCATTCCTCCATGCAGATCTCCTCTAGAGCAATGATGTTTTGGGGCTGTCGCTGGGCAACACGGACTTTCAACTCCCTCCAAAGATTTTCTATGGGGTTGAGATCTGGAGACTGGCTAGGCCACTCCAGGACCTTGAAATGCTTCTTACGAAGCCACTCCTTCGTTGCCCGGGCGGTGTGTTTGGGATCATTGTCATGCTGAAAGACCCAGCCACGTTTCATCTTCAATGACCTTGCTGATGGAAGGAAGTTTTCACTCAAAATCTCACGATACATGGCCCCATTCATTCTTTCCTTTACACGGTTCAGTCGTCCTGGCCCCTTTGCAGAAAAACAGCCCCAAAGCATGATGTTTCCACCCCCATGCTTCACAGTAGGTATGGTGTTCTTTGGATGCAACTCAGCATTCTTTGTCCTCCAAACATGACGAGTTGAGTTTTTACCAAAAAGTTATATTTTGGTTTCATCTGACCATATGACATTCTCCCAATCCTCTTCTGGATCATCCAAATGCTCTCTAGCAAACTTCAGACGGGCCTGGACATGTACTGGCTTAAGCAGGGGGACACGTCTGGCACTGCAGGATTTGATTCCCTGGCGGCGTAGTGTGTTACTGATGGTAGGCTTTGTTACTTTGGTCCCAGCTCTCTGCAGGTCATTCACTAGGTCCCCCTGTGTGGTTCTGGGATTTTTGCTCACCGTTCTTGTGATCATTTTGACCCCACGGGGTGAGATCTTGCGTGGAGCCCCAGATCGAGGGAGATTATCAGTGGTCTTGTATGTCTTCCATTTCCTAATAATTGCTCCCACAGTTGAGTTCTTCAAACCAAGCTGCTTACCTATTGCAGATTCAGTCTTCCCAGCCTGGTGCAGGTCTACAATATTATTTCTGGTGTCCTTTGACAGCTCTTTGGTCTTGGCCATAGTGGAGTTTGGAGTGTGACTGTTTGAGGTTGTGGACAGTTGTCTTTTATATTGATAACAAGTTCAAACAGGTGCCATTAATACAGGTAACAAGTGGAGGACAGAGGAGCCTCTTAAAGAAGAAGTTACAGGTCTGTGAGAGACAGAAATCTTGCTTGTTTGTAGGTGACCAAATACTTATTTTCCACCATAATTTGCAAATAAATTCATAAAAAATCCTACAATGTGATTTTCTGGATTTTCTTTTCTCATTTTGTCTGTCATAGTTGACGTGTAGCTATGATGAAAATTACAGGCCTCTCTCATCTTTTTAAGTAGGAGAACTTGCACAATTTGTGGCTGACTAAATACTTTTTTGCCCCACTGTACCTGACTGGGTTGTTCTATTCTATACAGCACATCTACCTGACTGGGTTGTTCTAGTCTATACAGTACAGTACATCTACCTGACTGGGTTGTTCCAGTCTATACAGTACAGTACATTTATATGACTGGGTTGTTCTAGTCTAGACAGTACATCTACCTGACTGGGTTGTTCTAGTCTAGACAGTACAGTACATCTACCTGACTGGGTTGTTCTAGTCTATACAGTACAGTACGTTTATATGACCTGGTTGCTCTAGTCTATACAGTACAGAACATCTACCTGACTGGGTTGCTCTAGTCTATGGCTCAGGTCTGTAATGTATGGATTGTCTGTTCCCTGTGGTAGGGATTTGGCTCTAGGCTCAGTCCTAGGCTAACGTGGCATGGAGACGTCACCTTCTGATGATGTCACTAAGCCCTGCTTTTAAATGATCCTTATCTGTGGGGCTGGTTTAGCTCAGTCTTTCTGCCTCTGTGCCTTGTGGTGGTGTCAGAGGGCAGGGTGCCTGCAACAATGTGGTGGTGTCACAGAGCAGGGTGCCTGCTACAGTGTCTTGTGGTTGTGTCATAGTGCAGGGTGCCTGCTACAGTGTCTTATGGTGGTGTCATAGGGCAGGGTGCCTGCTACAGTGTGGTGGTATCAGAGGGAAGGCTGCCTGCTACAGTGTGGTGGTGTCATAGGGCAGGGTGCCTACTACAGTGTCTTGTGGTGGTGTCATAGGGCAGGGTGCGTGGTACAGTGTGGTGGTGTCATAGGGCAGGGTGCGTGGTACAGTGTGGTGGTGTCATAGGGCAGGGTGCGTGGTACAGTGTGGTGGTGTCATAGGGCAGGGTGCGTGGTACAGTGTGGTGGTGTCATAGGGCAGGGTGCCTGCTACAGTGTGGTGGTGTCATAGGGCAGGGTGTGTGGTACAGTGTGGTGGTGTCATAGGGCAGGGTGCGTGGTACAGTGTGGTGGTGTCATAGGGCAGGGTGCGTGGTACAGTGTGGTGGTGTCATAGGGCAGGTTGCCTGCTACAGTGTGGTGGTGTCATAGGGCAGGGTGCGTGGTACAGTGTGGTGGTGTCATAGAGCAGGGTGCCTGCTACAGTGTGGTGGTGTCATAGGGCAGGGTGCCTGCTACAGTGTGGTGGTGTCATAGGGCATGTTGCCTGCTACAGTGTGGTGGTGTCATAGTGCAGGGTGCGTGGTACAGTGTGGTGGTGTCATAGGGCAGGGTGCCTGCTACAGTGTGGTGGTGTCATAGGGCAGGGTGCGTGGTACAGTGTGGTGGTGTCATAGGGCAGGGTGCCTGCTACAGTGTGGTGGTGTCATAGGGCAGGGTGCGTGGTACAGTGTGCTGGTGTCATAGGGCAGGGTGCCTGCTACAGTGTGGTGGTGTCATAGGGCAGGGTGCGTGGTACAGTGTGGTGGTGTCATAGGGCAGGGTGCGTGGTATACATGCTGCTGATTGCACTCATGACTTTGCCTTGACAAATCAAACAAGATATATCATTCTATTCCAATATTTGCTAGAGCCAAATTCTAAACTAAACACAGATGAAGTGTGTTTTTGCATGTGTCCCTCATTTGAGTAAAATTATTTTGCTCTTTTACTAAGATATGAAATTGTAATGTAATGTAATCTGCTACTGGAGCTATGTCATCCATTTTTTTATTCCACAGCGTGATTATATTTGAAATCAAGACACGCTATGACAACAACAAGAGACGGGGTAAAAAAATTATGATTGTGTTGTAGACTGATGTGTTCTTCACTTTTTCCATCCCTCCTCTGAGAGGTCTAAGAATCATATCATATCTACACAGCAGGCTATGAATCTTATAGCTTACACACGCTCACCTCATATCAGCTCAGAGGTCGAAGACAATCTTTAGTTTTCATACTGAGAATACACAAACACACATCCACACAAACACACATCTACACAAACGTACATCCGCACAAACACACATCCGCACAAACACACATCCGCACAAACACACATCCACACAAACACACATCTACACAAACGTACATCCGCACAAACACACATCCGCACAAACACACATCCGCACAAACACACATCCGCACAAACACACATCCACACAAACACACATCCACACAAACACACATCCGCACATCCACACAAACACACACATCCACACAAACATAGACATCCACACAAACATAGACATCCACACAAACACACATCCACACAAACACACACATCCACACATATCCAAAACAAACATATACAGCCATACAAACACACACATCCATACAAAAACACACATCCACACAAACACACACATCCACACAACACACACATTCATACAACACACATCCACACAAATACACACACACAAACACACATTCACACACATCCACACAAATCCACACAAACACACATCCACACAAACACACACATCCACACAACACACATCCACACATCCACACATAACACACACAACACACATCCACACATTGGGTTGTGTTGTTGCTGTGTCTTTCCTCTCCCCTCTCTCTATGAGGTGTTTATCTAATACCTGTTTAGAATGCTGCAGCGGGCTCTGCCGACGCGCTCCCTGCCAGTCCCAGAGGAGGCTCTGCAGTAAATGGCAGTATTATTTGTCAGCCCTGGCAGTGTCTTGAGGCTGCTTCAGAGAGATACAAGGAGGCAACTGATAAGAGGAGCATCAGAAGGGCAGTTAATTGCCTCCAGTCTCCGGGAGCTGGGGAATATTTAAAATCTTTGGGATTAAAGGCAGATTAAAAACTGCAGAAGCAGTGGGCCCAATGGCGCTTAAAGATTGCAATCAGCAAGGGTAATGGCGGAGAAGAAGGAGGAGAGAGGGAGGAAGAAAGAAAACACAGAACAAATGTGGCTGGGGGAGGAAGGGAGGGAGGAAGGGAAGAGAGAAAAAAATGACAGATAGGACATTCAGATCGACTCCTAATGCCCAGGGTTCCATCTTGTTAGCACGATTCATCTACGTGTAAATCATATATATATATTTTGTAGGGGTTCTTTTCTTCTTTTTTCTTTTTTTCTCTTCCGAGGCCCTGGTTTGCTAGCGCTGCCTTCTGCAAGCGGCACGCTCGGGCATTTGGCTGCCTTATCGGTCCATCAGCGAATTAAAAGCTCTTTTCCCTGTGAGGATTAAGGAGGTTGATTGAAGTCGGTATGAAAACTAGCTAATAAGTCGAAAATGTCAGAAGGGCACTCTATCGAAACTGTGTACTTTTCATAATAAAGCTGAGGGAAGGAGGGATGGAGGTGGGGGGAGGAGGGGAGGGGGGGAGAGGGGGTAGCATAGGGGAGGAAAAAGAGGAGAGGAAGAGGAAACTGTCACCTCAGACTTGAATGATGGAAGGAAGATGGGAGGGGAAGGGACTGAGGGACAGAGGAGAGGATAAGGGTGGTTTTCACCCAGTAGAGAGGGAGGTGCAGGTCTTTGTGTCAGGTCCTAGGCGTAACATTTTAAACAATCAGAAGGACAACAATGGGAGGGCAAATAGTACCCCAAAATACCCCAGTCTGGGGCTATACCAGCATGATCAGGAGGTGTGTGTGTGTGGGGGGGGGGGGGGGGGGGGGGGGTTGTGATAGTGAAAGGGGCAAAACGAAGAGTCATTAGTGGTATTAATGACAGCCAGACATTATCAGTGAAATCTGATAAGCATTTTGTAAATGGAAGGCATTGCAAATTATGAACATACACACACACACACACACACACACACACACACACACACACACACACACACACACACACACACACACACACACACACACACACACACACACACACAGGCTACAGAGACAGACACAGCTCCATCTGGGTTAAAGAGGTGACGAGGAACAAAGTCTCCATTGTTTTCTGCTTTATTTTAGGTCCATCTCTTATAATCCTATTAATGAATACATGATATACTTTAGGTATCGTCTTTAAAATCAACCATTGGTTTTTAAGATATCAGTTGAAAATCTATGGCGCAAGTTTTTTCTAATCCATTTTTTCCTCCTCTCTCTCTCTCTCTCTCTCTCTCTCTCTCTCTCTCTCTCTCTGCCGTCTTTCGTTGAAAGATTAGCCTTATAAATTATGCATCGGTGGATAGTGAGGGTAATCCTAAGAAGAGATAAAGATCGCTTAAGTGTTGAAGGGGCATCAGAGAGGAAGCGCCACGATCATAAATATGAAACAGATGTTGGGTGACATTTTAAAAAGTGAATCAAATCCCCTCCTCTGCTGCATCTGGTATTTCAGATGGAAAGAGAGGAACTTGTCATCTATTTTTTCACTGTTTCTCTCTCTATCCTCCCTCTCTCTCTCTCTTCCCCATCTCTCTCTCTCGCTCTCTCTATATATATATTTTTCAGCGATAATCCCATGCAGCCAGTGATGCATAGATTACACAGTCTCTCTCCTTCTTCAGCATGTGCCTTACTTGTGTGTTTGAGCCAGCTGAACCCTGGGTAATACACTCCTCAATGAACTAGTCCCTTCAATAGCATATACAATTCCAGGCCTATCTATCCACAATGATATTGGTTAATTTCCACAAAGGAAGCTGTAAGATGCTGTAGGCCTACATACAATATGTTGGCATGTCTATATGGTGTAGCTACAGTGTGTGTGTTCTGTGTGTCAGCATCATGTATTTAGGGCTGAGTTGACGCAGTGCCACAGCATTAAGATCGCAATGTGTGTGTGTACTGAGTTCTTAGTGGTGAATTGAGGTAGGATTGTTTGGTGCTGGCACAGGCCCTGAGGACTACTCATCGCCGTCTTTCATTGTCGGGGGCCAATACATAGTCTCCGTACTCATCCCCTACGTTTTGTCTCCTCTGCTCAGTTTCTTTTGACCAGCCCCGACTCTATTCTGTCGCATTGATAAAGATGAGTGTTGTTTTGTATTGTTGTCTGTTGTGGTGAATTTGTGTGGCAAAAACGATCGGCTACTCTGAAGTGGAAAATACTGTTCTCTTCGTCTCTCTCGATTACTGTCTCACACCTCCCATTCTGTCTGTCTGTCTGTCTGTCTGTCTGTCTGTCTGTCTGTCTGTCTGTCTGTCTGTCTGTCTGTCTGTCTGTCTGTCTGTCTGTCTGTCTGTCTGTCTGTCTGTCTGTCTGTCTGTCTGTCTGTCTGTCTGTCTGTCTGTCTGTCTGTCTGTCTGTCTGTCTGTCTGTCTGTCAGTCTGTCTGTCTGTCTGTCTGTCTGTCTGTCTGTCTGTCTGTCTGTCTGTCTGTCTGTCCGTCTCTCGCTCTCTCTCTCTCTCTCTCTCTGGTCCTAGATACATAGCTCCTAGTTACAGAAGAATGACTGACTCAGGGTGAGGGTCATAGGTCAGAGGTCAACCAATCAGGAGCTAACTGAGGGAAAACATGAACAGTGACAGTTTCCAGTTACAGTACTGTGGGGGAGTAGACACACCTGAGTGTTCTGTTACCATCACGTATCTCAATGAGAGGGAGAGGAAGAGAGAGACCGATACAGGGAAGGGTGGCTGGAGAATGAGGTAGGGCTCCATATTGAGAAAGAGAGGGGAAAAGACGGAGAGAGAGATTGAGGGAGATAAATAGGGGGTGATGCTGAGATGGAGAGACATTTAAAAAAAGGAGAAAAGGCAGACTGAGTAGTAGTGAAAGACAAAAAGAAAAAGACAGGTATTTGAGAGGGAAATAAATGAGAGGGAGGCATAGAGAGAAAGAGGGAGGTAGAGAGGGAGAGTGATGGAGCGTGTGATAGAGGTAGAGAGAAAGACAGAGTGATGGAGGTGTATGTCTTGGGGCTGTGCAGTGCCCTCCCCTGCCTGTCCATCAGAGTGGAATGAGGAGGGCCTTATCTCCTGTGCACACGTAACCCCTAACCTGACCTCCCCCTCTCCCCCCTCTTCTCTCCCTCCTCCCACCCCCTGCTCCTGCCCACGCTCATGATTCATCTCATCCCCGCTCCCTCCAGCCCTCCCTCGCTCCCTCTCTCCAGCCCTTCTTATCCGCTCCCTCGCTCGTTCCAACCGTTCATCTCTCGGTCCCCAGACCCACTTAACTTCCTCAGCAGCTCTACATGCCCTCTAAAAGACAGACCCACTTAACTTCCTCAGCAGCTCTACATGCCCTCTAAAAGACAGACCCACTTAACTTCCTCAGCAGCTCTACATGCCCTCTAAAAGACAGACCCACTTAACTTCCTCAGCAGCTCTACATGCCCTCTAAAAGACAGACCCACTTAACTTCCTCAGCAGCTCTACATGCCCTCTAAAAGACAGACCCACGTAACTTCCTCAGCAGCTCTACATACCCTCTAAAAGACAGACCCACTTAACTTCCTCAGCAGCTCTACATGCCCTCTAAAAGACAGACCCACTTAACTTCCTCAGCAGCTCTACATGCCCTCTAAAAGACAGACCCACTTAACTTCCTCAGCAGCTCTACATGCCCTCTAAAAGACAGACCCACTTATTAACTTCCTCAGCAGCTCTACATGCCCTCTAAAAGACAGACCCACTTAACTTCCTCAGCAGCTCTACATACCCTCTAATAGAAGCTGCTGAAGCACCTGAGCAGAGAGGAAATGATCAAAATCTCAGAAAGAGGGGAGGAAACGAAAAAGGAGATGTGAACATCATTCAATTTATCATTTTTGGTCTCTCTCTTTGTCGACTGTGGTGAATTGACAAAGTGCCTCTGCACTCCTGCTAGAGAATGATAGTAACAAGAGAGGGAGAAAACCATCAGGCTAGTGTTGTCATACTGGTGACAGCAGGTTTGACTGAGAGTTCACCTGGCTGTGAAGTCGTCCTTGTGTTGACACTGGCTAAGATGGTTACATAGATAGACATACTTACCTGAGAGAAATGACTACACACACACACACACACACACACACACACACACACACACACACACACACACACACACACACACACACACACACACACACACAAACATGCTCTCGTACACACACACACACACACACACACACACACACACACACACACACACACACACACACACACACACCTAGCTAAAACAAACAGGCTGAGGATGCACCTGAGGCCTTGGGATAACTACGGCAACCCACCCAACATGGAGATACATTCTGGCATGTCACTCTAACAGCTCATCCTCAGTATCTCTCTCTCACACACACACACACAGACCGCACACACGCTGAGCTGTAAATGTATAGGTAAACCATGGTATCATCCCAATCAGGTGTTGTTTATGTGGTTCCAGGGGTGGTGTGGCACCAGCCTCTCTCGCTAAAAACAACCACTCAATCACACCTCTCCACAGCTCTGACATGGTGTCAAGGGTGTTAGGGTTTCTGAATGTCACCCACCTCACCTGCATGCTCACACTTTCCATGTAGCACACACACACACACACACTCTCTCACACACACTCTCTCACACACACACACACACACATGCACGCACGCACGCAAACACGCACGCACGCACGCACACACACACACACACACACACACACACACACACACACACACACACACACACACACACACACACACACACACACACACACTTAAAATGACATACAATCCCAAATGCATAAGCACATATCATATACTCTTATCTGACATGATCACTATCACATGATGCTACTGTGGTTACAGCACCCTACATATCTCTTTAATACATTCCACTCCTACTTCCTGATTGCCAGATAACTCACCCACCAGCCATCTTGTCCCAGCATCCCTGCAGTGGAGAGAGTGGGTGTGGTCTCCTGAGAAGCCGTCCTATCAGCAGCCTGATCTGCTCCTAATTAGACAGAGGGAGGGTGGCGATTAGCCCAGCCCAGCAGTGTACATAGTGTACATAACCTCTAGCCCAGCAGTGTACATAGTGTACATAACCTCTAGCCCAGCAGTGTACATAGCTGCTGGGAACAGATCTTTCATCTGTCCATTGATCACACTCTTATCGTCACATCTCTAAACTTGGCCGTCAGATGAAGAGGCCTCAGCCACTGTCAAGCTCCCAGACAGACAGAAGGACTGATCGACGGACGGAAACTCACAATTTACATTTTAATGTTACTTTATTATCCGTTCTAATGGCTTAATATGATCCACAGTTTATGCCCCTCGAATTCCTAATCTGTTTTGCTTTGTGTTCATTGTGACCTTACAGTTTTGTGAGGTTTGCAGTGTGTCTACCTTGTGTGATCAATTGGAGGTGTTAGTTCACTGCAGAAACTCTCTGTTTTCTGTTCCTGCTTGCTCTTCATGATGTTTGCATCTTGGTTGGTACTGGTGTAAATCTCAGAGAGGTGTGCACCCTGATAACATCAGACAGTTTCCCTCCCTCTCCCTCCTCCCACTGGAGTTAAGATAGCTGCTATTGTTTCCTGAGAAACACACATGCACACATGCACACACATATACGTACACACACGCACACACAAATACGCACACACACATGCACTTCCTGGGCTGGGCACTTGCAGGTCTGTGTTTCAGGTTGTGGCGACTGAGGGAAATTCCCCAGTCAGCTATAGCTGGTTAATTAGGGACATAAATCTGTCTAATTGCGTCAAATTATGGCCTGTCTGTCCCCAGATCACTCTCAGAACACTGGCTTTTAGAAGAGAGAGAGAGAGATGGAAGGAGGGAGGGCAACAAAGAGTGATATTATGTGAAAGAGAGATGAGGGCAGCTAAGAGTTTGCACAGTGATGGTCTTACACTGTGAGAATGTTCTGTAGTTTGATGCATGTTTTATGTGTTTTGTTTTGTAGCTCAATGTAGGAGGAGGATTCAGCTGGGGATAAAATAAGGTCATTGCTGGAGAGGAGGTTCAACCAGTTTGACCTCTGAGGAGGTGGGGCTTAGGGACAGGTCAGGGGGGGTCAGGTCTGCTTCTGGAAGGTTCTAGACTTTAGACTTATTACAGGTCAAATCAAATCAAATGTAATTTGTCACATGGGCCGAATACAACAGGTGAAACGCTTACTTACAAGCCCTTAACCAACAATACTTTAAGAAGTTAAGAAAAAAAAGAAAAAATTAAGTGTTTAGTAAAAAAGAGATAAGTAAAAAATAGAAAATAGAAAATAAAAGTAACAAATCATTAAACAGCTATCAGTAAAATAATAAGCGAGGCTATATACAAGGGGTACCAGTACAGAGTCAATGTGCGGGGGCACCAGTTAGTTGAGGTAATTGAAGTGAGTTAAAGTGACTATGCATAGATTTTAAACAGAGAGTAGCAGCAGCGTAAAAGAGGGGTCTAGGTAGCCATTTGATTATCTGTTCAGGAGTCTTATGGCTTGGGGGTAGAAGCTATTAAGAAGCCTTTTGGACCTCGACATTGCACTCCGGTACCGCTTACTGTGCGGTAGCAGAGCGAACAGTCCATTGGGTGGCTGAAGTCTTTGACAATTTTTAGGGCCTTCCTCTGACACAGCCTGGTATAGAGATCCTGGATGGCAGGAAGCTTGGCCCCAGTGATGTACTGGGCCGTACGCACTACCCACTGTAGTGCCTTGCGGTCGGAGGCCGAGCAGTTGCCAAACTGCTCTACCCTTTGGCTCAGTGTGGACGTTGCCTGCAATCCATGGCTTCTGGTTGGGGTATGTATGTACGGTCACTGTAGGAACGACGTCATCGATGCACTTATTGATGTGGTGTACTCCTCAACACCATAGGAAGAATCCCGGAACATATTCCAGTCTGTGCTAGCAAAACAGTCCTGTAGATTAGCATCTGCTTCATCTGACCACTTTTTTATTGACCGAGTCACTGGTGCTTCCTGCTTTAGTTTTTGCTTGTAAGCAGGAATCAGGAGGATAGAATTATGGTCAGATTTGCCAAATGGAGGGCAAGGGAGAGCTTTGTATGCGTCTCTGTGTGTGGAGTAAAGGTGGTCTAGAGCTTTTTTTCCCTCTGGTTGCATATTTTAAATGCTGATAGAAATGAGATAAAACTCATTTGAGTCTCCCTGCATTAAAGTCCCTGGCCACTAGGAGCGTCGCCTGCGGATGAACATTTTCCTGTTTGCTTATGGCCGTATACAGCTCATTGAGTGCGGTCTTGGTACCAGCATCGGTCTGCGGTGGTATATAGACAGCTACGGAAAATATAGATGTAAACTCTCTTGGTAAATAGTGTGGTCTACAGCTTATCATGAGATACTCTACCTCAGGCGAGCAAAACCTTGAGACTTCCTTGGATTTCGTGCAGCAGCTGTTGTTTACAAATATGCACAGGCCGCCGCCCCTTGTCTTACCAGAGGCCGCTGTTCTATCCTGCCGAAAAATCTTATATCCCGCCAGCTGTATGTTAATCATGTTGTCGTTCAGCCATGACTTCTGAAGCATAAGATATTGCAGTTTTTAATGTCCCATTGATACGTGCTTGTAGTTTGTCTATTTTATTACCGATTGATTGTACATTGGCTAATAGGACCGATGGTAAAGGTAGATTACCCTCTCGGTGACACCTAATACACTTAATTACTGTTAACCCTGGGATGAAGCTCTGCGGTCTGTGTGTGTGTGTCTGTGCAAGTGTAAATTGATAATACTTATATTGTACACATTCTCTCTCCCTCTTCCTCTCTTTCTCTACCTTCAATTTGGTTTAGAAACGCTGTGCATTAGGAACAGATATGTTAATACATCGTTCACTCACACTGCCTCTGCTCATTGTTGCATCGTTCTGTAATGATTATTCAAAACTATTTTTCTATCGCAGAAATTTTTTTGAACAGTGGCGGAGTTATCCATCCTAGGCGTCGTGTAACGATGATTGAACACTGAAACTCAGCGGGAGTTTGTCTCCGTTCTCTCTCCACTCTCCCCTCCCTGTAAAACAAACATTTGAAGGCTTTTGTGTCGCCTGTCTGTATTTTAACATTTCAAAACCTTGTCTTCTTACGGGTGATCTAAAAAATAATCACCTTGACATCCGTCAAGCTTTAGCATGAGACAATACCGCCCGGCTGCTCTGAACTGCACATCAATAAGCTTAGAGGCAACGTTGCCTTTTACCCAACGCCGATTTACACTTTAATGGAAATACCAGGCTTTGTACTATCCGTATGAAAGGTGTTATTAAATCTTATTTTGCATTATTCTGGGGTTGGGGGATAAATCTATCAAAGGGTTCAGAATTCAATAACTTCATTTTTTGTGTTGTTTTTATTTATTTAAAATGTTAATTAAGTTTTTTGATTCCGAGGCGTACGTCGGGGGTAAATTGGCGTTTAGTGACAGAGGAGAGAGGGAGACATCCCTGTGAAGATTTTCTGTGCTGTGTAGCCCCCACCACCCCTCCTCTCTCATTTACCGACTGTCAGCAGCACAGCCCAGTTTCAATGGAAGGAGTCTTCTTCAAATAAAGGTAGCTGGTAGTGGAATATCTCAGGTATTTGGGGGTGGATGAAGTGTGTACGGGGGTGGATAGGAATTCTGGAATGCCCCAACCCGCTCGCAGTGGAGTCTGCCTGAGGAGGTGAGGAGGGTTTGTGAGGGGTGGAGGTAGGAGGGTGAGGAGGGTGAGGAGGGTTCCAGCCAAACCAGGCTTACCCCTCTAACCCCCTTACACCCCTCCAGGTCAAACAGGGTTAACCCCTGTGACCCCAGCTCATCACGTTTAGAATCCACGGCTCCCTGTTCTGTCAGCAAACTCCACACATAAGACATGACCAGCCCCAGCCCCAGCCCCACCCGCCTGCCCGCCTGGCTGGCTGTCCTGCTGCAGGACTCCACAGTGATTTACTGTCCCTATGGGATCACTTAGTAGTTAGTCTGACTTAAATGACTTAAATGGCCTGGCTTTTATGGGGACTGACTTCAAAGTAATATGATGAGAAATGGTGTTCAGTGATTCACTTCGGGGGAAATACTTTGCCATTTGTACATTGTAAACTTAAAGGATTTCACGTACTTTCTCTTCACACTCCCCATTCATAGGTATGATGATTATTGTGGCTTAGTGTATAGATATAGAAAAGTATTAAGCCAGAAGTAAATCCACGTACAGTGTGTTTCCCAATACTTAAACCTCAGCACTGTGTCTGACTGTGATTTAGGCCTGTATGTCTGTCTGACTGTCTGACTGCGTGACTGTGTGACTGTATGACTGTATGACTGTATGACTGTATGACTGTGTGACTGCATGACTGCGTGAATGTGTGACTGTATGACCGTATGACTGTGCGACTGTGCGACTGTATGCCTGTGTGACGGTGTGGCTGTGTGACTGTGTGACTGTATGACTGTGATTGTGTGACTGTATGACTGTGTGACTGTATGACAGTATGACTGTATGCCTGTGCCACTGTGCGACTGTGTGACTGTGTAACTGTAACTGTGTCTGTGACTGTGTGACTGTGCCACTGTGCGACTGTGTGACTGTATGACTGTGCCACTGTGCGACTGTGTGACTGTATGACTGCATGACTGTGTGACTGTATGACTGTATAACTGTATGACTGTGTGACTGTATGACAGTATGACTGTGTGACTGTATGACTGTGTGACTGCGTGACTGTGTGACTGTGTGACTGTGTGAATGTATGACTGTGTGACTGTGTGACTGTGTGACTGTGTGACTGCGTGACTGTGTGACTGTGTGACTGTGTGACTGTGTGAATGTCTGACTATGTGACTGTGTGACTGTGTGACTGCGTGACTGAGTGACTGTGTGACTGTGTGACTGTGTGACTGCATGACTGTGTGAATGTATGACTGTGTGACTGTATGACTGTGTGACTGCGTGACTGTGTGACTGTGTGACTGTGTGAATGTATGACTGTGTGACTGTGTGACTGTGTGACTGCATGACTGTGTGACTGTGTGACTGTGTGAATGTCTGACTATGTGACTGTGTGACTGTGTGACTGCGTGACTGAGTGACTGTGTGACTGTGTGACTGTATGAATGTCTGACTGTGTGACTGTGTGACTGTGCGACTGTGCGACTGTGTGACTGTGTGACTGTGTGACTGCATGACTGTGTGAATGTGTGACTGTAAGGGGGTCTGAGTGGAGATGTCAGATGTTGGCAGTGGCCTCTATAAACAGCCCTAAAAGCCTTGTGCTTTCAATTAAAACATCCATCACGGATTACTCACACAAAAGCATACCTTCAGCCTCTGTAGAGTGGAGCCTGTTACTTACAAAGGGCTTACAAATCCCACCTCGCTGCCCTGGGCTATGGCATCTCACTAACACATTCACACACGCCTCTCTCTCTCTTTTTCTCCTTCTTTCTTTCGTCCTCTCTCTCACTTTTCATCTCGCTTTCTTTATACTCTTAAAAAAAGGCTACTTCGGCTGTCCCCACAGGAGAATCCTTTTTTGTTCCACGCAGAACCCTTTTGGGTTCCATGTAGAACCTTTTGTGGAAAAGGTTTTACATGGAACCCAAAAGGGTTCTACCTTGAACCAAAAAGGGTATTTCAAAGGGTTGTCCTATGGGCACAGCTGAAGAACCCTTTTAGGGAGAGAAATGGACCCTTCCTCTTCATTTAAGAAATGATTAATAGAGAAGGATATTCTTGAAACTGTTCTTGAAAAATGTATGTGTTGTTCTCGATCAATATGTAGTCTATCAAATGTAATATATCAACATGTTTTGTTCTTTTCTTTTGGAATGTATTAATCAACTCCTCAGAACACAGGGTAATGCACACCACTTTATAGACAATAGGCTATCATCTCTCCTTAGAGAAAACATTATGTTCCTGGTCGTACCAGACCGACAGTTTAGAGAAGAGAAACCAGACCCCAGTCAGTTTGTGTCTGTGTGGTAGACATGTCTGGCGTGGTGGCGGCCATATTGTGTGTTTTCACACGAGCTCAGGTAACCTCTCAAACTCAGGAACGCTGATTTGAATAAGCCCCTTGTGTCTCTGGGGCCTAAGAAGTTGTTAGTTAGGGCAACTGAAAAAGTGAGCGGGAGAGGAGAGCGAGAGGGGGAGGTGCAGGGAGAGAGACACACAATGAAAGAGAGAGAGAGACAGAGATCTGGTAAAGTGGTGCTGAGTTTGCACTATCCATTTTTCCCCCCTGTTCCTTGTCATATTCATTTTTAGATAAATATGCTCAGAGGGTACAGTTGGTTTGGAGATAAATTCTGCGGCCGCGACCGACGATCCATTCTCCCCATAAAATCTCACTACTCAGATCTGCCGTGTTTACATAGCATTACCATATATTAAACCCTGCATTCTCATGCATAGTATCCCATCGTGATGGTGTCAGTGAAGGAGGGTTATACAGTTGATAAAGGCCCAAAGGGATGCGGGAACAGAGAACAGCCCCTATCCAGCGCCATTGATATTCATTACAGTCGATCTACAGGCCTCAGAATCTCTCCTCTCTCTCTCCCCTTGGGGACAGAAATACTTTATGTGCTTATCAGTGTTTGGAACAAGGATTTCCTTCTCTGCTAACAACAACAGCTGGAGCAGAAGCTACAGTTGTATTTTTCTCCCTCTCTCTCTCTCTCTCTCTCTCTCTCTCTCTGTCTGTGTTAGCAGCAGGCAGTCAGAATCCACTAGGCCTGGTAGGTTGTTTAATCTCCCTCCAGCACACCTCAGTTGGAGATAACAGGGGGTGTCTGGAAATGACCCCCCCCCCCCCCCTTCCAACACACACATCCCTTGATAAACCACCCACACTCCCCCCAGTGCACCGATCACCATACCAATCTCCCATAACCCAAACACATACGAACACACACATAAACCAACCACTATCGCCCCATGTTGATGGTAGGATTTGATCTGCTGCTGGTCTTTTTCCCCTGTCGTGACAAACACACTGACTGGCCAAGCCAGGTAGTGACCATAGGAATGTGGGCTGGAACGTTTGGGTAATGTTACATCACTGATTCCCGGTCAATGTAACAAAGGTCAGGTCTGCCCCTGCAAGGTGAGAGCAGCAGCACTTTGACAGGCTTATTCTCCCTCTCTGTCTTTGGCTCTCTCTTATGAAGACCTTTCAACTGAAACCACATAAAAAATGAGCTGTATATATACAGTTGAAGTTGGAAGTTTACATACACCTTAGCCAAATACATTTAAACTCCGTTTTTCACAATTCCTGACATTTAATCCTAGTAAAAATACCCTGTCTTAGGTCAGTTAGATCACCACTTTATTTAGGGGAATGTGAAATGCCAAAATAGTAGCAAAGAGATTTATGATTTATTTCAGCTTTTATTTCTTTCATCCCATTCCCAGTGGGTCGGAAGTTTACATACACTTAATTAGTATTTGGTAGCATTGCCTTTAAATTGTTTAACTTGGGTGAAACGTTTCGGGTAGCCTTCCACAAGCTTCCCACAATAAGTTGGGTGAATGTTAGCCCATTCCTCCTGACAGAGCTGGTGTAACTGAGTCAGGTTTCTAGGCCTCCTTGCTCGCACCTGCTTTTTCAGTTCTGCAAACAAATTTTCTATAATGATGGTCATTATGGCCAAACAGTTCTATTTTTGTTACATCAGACCAGAGGACATTTCTCCAAAAAGTACGATCTTTGTCCCCATGTGCAGTTGCAAACCGAAGTCTGTTTTTTTATAACGGTTTTGGAGCAGTGGCTTCTTCCTTGCTGATCGGCCTTTCAGGTTATGTCGATATAGGACTCGTTTTACTGTGGATAAAGATACTTTTGTACCTGTTTCCTCCAGCATCTTCACAAGATCCTTTGCTGTTGTTCTGGGATTGATTTGCACTTTTCGCACCAAAGTACGTTCATCTCTAGGAGACAGAACACGTCTCCTTCCTGAGCAGTATGCCGGCTGCGTGGTCCCATGGTGTTTATACTTGTGTACTATTGTTTGCACAGATGAACGTGGTACCTTCAGGCGTTTGAAAATTGCTCCCAAGGATGAACCAGACTTGTGGAGGTTTACAATTTCTTTTGATTTTCCCATGATATCAAGCAAAGAGGCACGGAGTTTGAAGGTAGGTCTTGAAACACATCCACAGGTACACCTCCAATTGACTCAAATTATGTCAATTAGCCTATCAGAAGCTTCTAAAGCCATGACATTATTTTCTGGAATTTTCCAAGCTGTTGAAAGGCACAGTCAACTTAGTGTATGTAAACTTCTAACCCACTGGAATTGTGATACAGTGAATTATAAGTGAAATAATCTGTCTGTAAACAATTGTTGGAAAAATGACTTGTGTCATGTACAAAGTAGATGTCCTAACCGACTTGCCAAAACTATAGTTTGTTAACAGGAAATTTGTGGAGTGGTTGAAAAATGAGTTTTAATGACTCCAACCTAAGTGTATGTAAACTTCTGACTTCAACTGTATACTGTAGTTGTACAGCTTCATCTCCTTAATCCAATAATGACAGGATACGACACAATGACTCATGTAATGAGTCAAGTAAGTGTAAAGTCTTTATATGACAGCTGGCGTGTTTATGGGCCTATGATACATACAGTGGAGTATGCCAGAGTTGTATGTGTGTGTACCATGGGTGTGTGTGTGGTTTATCTGTTAAGCCCCAAACAGAGAAAGTTCAGCCTCTATAGATCATATCTGACAGTGTGTTGACAGCGTTGAGTCTTGGGTAAGCTGCAGTACGACCACGTGACAATTAACTTGACGACTCTGTGTTATTTCTAGCCCTATACCCATAATGAATCATATTGCTCAGGTTGGTTTGCCTTGAATAGCAGCGCTTTGCAGTTACTACAGAGGTAGAGGAGTCTTATGTTGTGTGGTGTGGTGATACTGTGGTGATATGTACGCTAGCACAGTGTATGTGTGACTGTTCAAAGGCTAGTGGTTTAGCTAAGCGGCTGACATGTATTTTTGTTTTAGGTACAGGTTGTGACCACTGACAAAGTCCGACGGTTTGTGAACCATCTGGATTGCGATAATCTTTGTTTATCTTCTCTTTTGATTTACTGAATCTGTAATTGCAATGTTGGATCCTGTATCAGAAATCATACAAGAGCAAATCCTCATAATGATCGCAATTGCTAGGTGTAACGGTGCCAGGAACATGTTTTTCTTCAGTACCGTTCATCCCTCTCTTCTCTCTATCCGTTCATACATACCTGCAGGGGCCCTGTCCAGACACAGACAGAGGGGAGACTCTTCTTTAAAGAGGAGGATGTCTACCTTTTATTTGAAGGCAAGACCCAACACTTATTGTCTCCCTTCCAGTGACAGCCTAAAATGACTGCTGTCTCCCCAGGTCGCAGTCCACATCACATCCACACGCATGAATGAAGAGACAAGCTCTCTCTCTCTTTTTCTGTCTCTCTCTGTTTCTCTCTCCCTCGTCTGTTTCGACCCAACGTATTTACCTTTCAGTTCTAGCCCCTGGCCCCTGGGTCTGAGCGGTGTCCACCTGTCCCCCAATAGGATCTACCTGGTCCTGGGTAACCCTACCCCCGACAGGGTCCGGCCTGGGCGGCCCTAATTGGCTCTGATGTGGAGCCTCGGTCTGCACCACTTCCACTGCTGCAATTAGGCCTAATGGAGGGCGCCGGAGCCGCAGCCAGGGGTCAGTAGCCAGTGGGCCAGTGGGCTGTGGCTGGGCAACCGTGCGACTGGGAGGAACAAGGAGCCCTTTGGGCGGCCGGGCAGAGCCTGAATGGACACTGGTAATGGCTGTAGTGACAGTCATGTCTGTGGGGGAGACCATTTGAAGGGGGGCGACGGGGATTGAAGTGCAGGGTGGCGATGAGAGACACGGTGCCAAAAATATGCCTCCCACCCCCCTCGGTGATGTGTATGTCTATCCTACTGTTTTCCTACTAGACATGTTTACGGCAATCTCTCATTTAGACCTGAGGATTTCCAATTGTCCTTAATCCGTATGCCCACTTGAATGAATGTGTGTGTGTGTTTGTGTGTGTGGTGTGTCCATGGCGCACCGGCAGGGAATATGAACTGATAATTAAATGGCAGGAACGTGCACCCACAGCCAGAGTGTTTTGTAATCTAAGAGGTTTAGCCCAGCATGTGACTTAAATGCGGCAACATCAGTGTGTCTCAGTCACAACCCTGGATTTCATCTCAGCCATTTCCGCTTAAGTCTTACTTATACTTAGAGGAGAGGGAAAATGACTAGACTGCATATTTACCCCCATACCCCCACTATCTTCCCCCTCTATTCCTCCATCCTCCCCACCTCCTTCACAATCTCTTTCTCTTTTTTTTCAGAAGACTGCAATATCCAATTTCAATTAGCTTTTCTCTCCTCTGCCCCTCTGTAATGGTCTCTTGTCTTCCGTCATCACCTTTATTGCCTCACCTGCCCATCACCACGTAGACAGCCCTTTGACTGGCAGCTAGGCTACTGCAAGGGGGGGGGGGGGGGGGGGGGGGGGGTCGGGGCAGACAAGGGGACAGTGGGTTAATCTGGGGTCTCTCTCTCCTGTTTCACTATGTTTCACTATGAGTCTGGATGGCCATAGCTACTCCTCATAATAACCGTCTTCTATTGTTGGTGTCTGTGGACCGTGGTATGTCTGGCAGGTGATGATCAATAGAATACGCATATTGTAGACTTCTTAAAAATAAAAACCTCAATGGTGATCCATTCGACACAAAATGATGACATATAGCCAATGGGAGAAACCACAAGACACATTAGAGATGCTACATATGGTGTTTACACCCTTTTGTGTATCCTTTGCTGCAGGGGTTGAGAATGCAATGCATGCTTAGTCCACTTTGATCACTGATATGAGGATGGGATATATACTGTATGTGTAGGCTATTGGGGGAAGGAGAGATGCAGGGATGTTAGCTTCTATATCAGCAAACTGCATTGGTTGTGAGTTTCCTATTGTGCTTCTGCTGGATCTGTAGCACTCATCATGTACTGTATGTAATCATGGTGGACTCAGAATAAAACAAGTGAGGGAATATATTCAATTATAGTGACTATCAGTCTAAATTCACTCTCAGTTGATTCAATGCTTTTTGTTGAGCACGGCATCGTTTATCATTCTTATATTGAATTTCATAAGCAGAACAAGCAGAGAGGAGGAACAAGTGGTTGGAACATGCGGACAGAAATACAGAGACGACAACAAAAAAGAGGGACGAGGGAAAAAAGAGGAGAGAACAGAATGCTTCCCTGTGTCTTCTGACAGATTTAGCTTTTGTTTGAAATGAAAATGCATAGTGTTTGAGGGATTACAGTGGATTGGCAGGCCCAAGGGAGCCAAGCAGTTATCTGTACACCAGTAATAAGGAGTATGGCAATCAATGCTCACTGTGTGTGTGTGTGTGTGTGTGTGTGTGTGTGTGTGTGTGTGTAGAAAGAAACAGTTTGTGTGTTGGGTAGTAGTGTGTGTCCGTGTAGCAATGGTAGAACATTCAGTACAGTACAGAGGACACAGCTGTGTCAGTCACAATAAGCATCTTAACACCATGTGATTGATTGCATCATCCATCTAGTTAAGCTAATACTATTAACCAACAATACTGACAGAACAGTAATATAATCTTCGGATGGAATTCCTCATCATCAAATCTCTTCCATTAGCAAATACCCTCTATGGCCTTCCTTTCTCCCTTTTTCATTCATTCATCCATCTATCCATCCATCCATCCATTCGTCCTTTCTTCATTTGTCTTCATCTCTGCTAAGTGCTAAGGAAACCAAAGCCACGCTTCATTAGTCTTGAGAGAGAGTCATTTTTACATTTCTCCTGATGAATGTCCTGTATTTTGACTTGTAATGTATAAGCTTTTGAGTGTTTGCCCGGGGTGGGGTGGGATGTGGAGGGGAGGGGAGGGGTGTGGCTCTCTTCCGCTGACTGCTGGCTCACCTTGTCCATTAGCCGGGTCAGGGAGAGGTAATGTTGTCGTTAAAACATACCTGTCCGCCTGACCCCAGCCGTAACGTAAACACTGGCTTTGTGATTCACACACCTGACATTCCACAGCGCTCAGCCTGGCTCCGACACACGGCGATAAGCTCCGAGGCGTTAGTGTGTGTGTGTGTGTGTGTGTGTGTGTGTGTGGTAGATTGCGACTGTGTGGAGCAATACCATCAACTGTATTCCTAGTGTCCCTTCTCTGTGTTTGTTGTAACAAAGACAGGACAGTTGGATGCTGCCAAAATCCCACTCATCATTCAGTTCAGTCAGGTAACATTACTTCCATTGTTCTGACTCAATGTGTCCTTCAGTATTTGTGGCAAAACATTTTCAGGCACTGCAAAATACAGTTTGTGCACAATTTTGCGATCAGTCGACCTGCCACTGAATATTTATGTAATGCCTCCATATGTGTAGTTATAACACTGATCATATCCAAACAGGTGCTCAAATATTTTTTATTTTTCTTAAAACGGCATTGTTGGTTAAGGGCTTGTAAGTAAGCATTTCACGGTAAGGTCTACACCTGTTGTATTCTGCGCATGTGACAAATAACATTTGATTTGATTCCACACCCTACCTGTTAGCACTCAAAGCTTTTTGTTACTTGTGTTTTTTTGTTTGTTGTGGATGCCAGGAACATTAGCTGCTGTTCATGCAAAGCTAATGGGTATCCAAATAAACAAATAGACAGGACTGCAATGTGGAAGTGGGGTAACCAGGAACAACTCAAACAAACGATAAAAGAAGAAAGAGAGAGAGAAAGAAAGAAGGAGAAAGAGGTTACATTAAAGCAGCAGTTGCTGTAATTGCTAATTATAGGCCTTGTATTTGGAGCCAGGGGTGTGTGTGTGTGTGTGTGTGTGTGTGTGTGTGTATGTGTGACTTGCAGTGCAGTCTTAATGAGTAACTGTTTCTCATTCTGCCTTTTCGAGTGTTTGTTCCTGTGAGCGTACCTACGATCATAAGACGTTTTTTTTTTTTAATTTACAAATCAAATCAAATGTTATTTGTCACACACTCCGTAAACAACAGGTGTAGTGAAATGCTTAGTTACGGGCCCTTCCCGACAACGCAGAGAGAATGGAAACAGAAAAGTAAAAAGCGTCATAATAACAAAAGTATTAATAGAGACACAATAAGTAACAATAACTTGACTAAATACATGGGTACCAGTACCGAGTTGATGTGCAGGGGTACGAGGTCATTGAGGTAGATATGTACATATAACTAGGAATAAAGTGACAGATAATAAACAGTAGAAGCAGCGTATGTGATGAGTCCAAAAAGTTAGTGCAAAAAAAGGTCAGCGCAGATAGTCCGGGTAGCTATGTGGTTAACTATTTAACTACTTAGCATTCTTATGACTTGGGGGTCGAAGCTGTTCGGGATTCTGCTGTTCCAGACTTGGTGCATCGGTATCGCTTGCTGTGCGGTAGCAGAGAGAACGGTCTATGTTCTCTGTGTGTGTCTGAGTGTGTGTTCTTGTGAGTGTAGCTGTGTTTCCTGGTCATTAGACGTGTGCCGGTGAGCACAGGGCTGATCAAAGAGTGTGGCTGTGGGCTTGACGGTGGGGCTGGTGGGGTGGCCAGCCTCAGACACAGACTAGCCCTCTAATTGGCAGAGAAGGAAACTTGTAATGAAAGGTTATTAGCTTGGCCAGGAGCCTCCGAGCAGCCGAGCGCACAGCCACAGAAATTGCTTTTGGTTAATGGACAGTTTCTGTACCTCTGTCTTGTTCCTTCTTCCTCTCTCTTTCTACCTCTTTCTCCCCATTTGCACTCCCTCTTTCTCTCTTTTTTTTCCGTCCAAACTCTCTCAAAAGCTGACTGTAGTCAAATTATGATGGTCTTAAGCCAGAATATAAAGAAAAGCATTTTTTTATCCAGAGACTGCGTAGAAGGTGAATGTGCCTATGTGCCTGTGTCGGTGGACGTCATTTAAGGTAAAATAACCCGTCTTCTTCTCTCTTCTCTTTTTCAAATTCTCCTTTTTTTCACGGTTTTGTCTCATGATAGATGTGCTTTATATCTTCCATTTATTTGACCATCCTAAAAATGTAACTCTGAAGTAGACTCTGAATGGAGGGACCCTCCTGTTTCTTTACTCTTAAAGGAAAGAGAGAACAGATAGAGATGAAGGACAGATGAGTCTGGTCACCTAGTGGCTGCTTCTTTGTGACTTCTCCAGCGCAGACAAAGGCCTGAGGAACAGAGAGAGAGAGAGAGAGAGAGAGAGAGAGAGAGAGAGAGAGAGAGAGAGAGAGAGAGAGAGAGAGAGAGAGAGAGAGAGAGAGAGAGAGAGAGAGAGAGAGAGAGAGAGAGAGAATACTGTTCAGTCTGGTGGTCTGCTCTTGTTTCTGTAAGAGTTATACATCATGTACGCGATGCATGAAGTTCACCCTGTCAGAAACACCCCCAATTCTACCCCATCCCAGACGGGTGTGTGCGTGTTTGTGTCTGAGCACGCGTGTGTGTGTGTGTCTGTTTGAGAAACCACCAGCGTAAGGAAGATCATGGAATGCATAACACAGCTCAGGTGTACTCCTCTCCTGTCATCCTCAAAAGAGACCCTAGCCACAAATCTACATGACCCTTTCTATTGCTAACTGTTTTATTTCACACTTGCGATTTTCTTGTCTTTTCCCCTCCCTGTCTTAGACTGGGGGCTACATGCATGTAATCTGTGTTCCATAGAGATCTTCACAGTGGCTGATGAAGCACAATCCTGTTCTCTGGTTCTACATTGCCCAGGGTCAATTTAAGACTTAGTAGTCATATCTCACTGTAGAGCCAAGATGGCTTCTCTTCATCTCCATTCAAAGATGTCCAAGCGTAATTTACACCGAAAGATTTCACTTATATACTTTTACTCCATTTGATAGATTACTAAAGTCTTGAGATTAAATTTCAGAAATAGAGTCGTTTTTTTTTTCTCAGATTCTAACATTCCCGTCAGTGTCGTCTTCTCTTGACTTCCTTATCCTTGTCAAGTTTTTCTCCAGCTATCAGGAAGACAAGCTGAACACACTCCACACAGTTCATGAGTTCTGCTGCAGAGATTCATATGGCATTGCTGCTGTGGACCTGCGGCAGGCTCCCTCAATGACAATATTTACCTCATCTCACACATACACACATCACACACATAC
Source organism: Salmo salar (assembly GCF_965601325.2). Lineage (NCBI taxonomy): Eukaryota > Metazoa > Chordata > Actinopteri > Salmoniformes > Salmonidae > Salmo > Salmo salar. Next base: position 47,946,038 of record NC_138297.1, read on the forward strand.
ACACAGACATACTCACACTAACACACACATAGACCCAACTCAAATACCAAACCACAACAACCCCTTCGATTCCCTCTCAGAAATAAAGCCGTATTGGAGCCCCTTTCAGATGGAAATATGTTTGCGGGTTATCCCGCTGCACAAAAGGGGGTGTCTGAGAGACGGGCTCCGACCAGTGATTACCTCTTAAATACATATAGATCCATCTCTTTGAATGGCGGGCCATTGAGCGGGAGATTGGGTTAAATTAGATGCTAATCATTTTCCGTTTTCCGCTGTTGGTGAACTGATAAGGCCTTCAGGACCACCCCTTCGTCACAGACCACGAGAGATACGCCGGAAAATGCTCTCCTCCCTTCTTTCTCCCCCTCTTTTTTTATGGTAATGCAGGGAGTGTGCCTCCCCATTTAGATTTGCCTCTCACTCTCTCTGTCACCGGCTCGTTCACTCGCTGCATTTAATAACAAGAAAGAAGAAGAAGAAGATAAGTTGTGAGGCTGAGACTGAAAGCAGGCTCGGAACGCATTTACTTTTTCAGCAGGGTTGAAATAGCTCCAGTTAAACCAGTAGGAAAAAACATCACAACCCACAACCCTCTCTTTTCAAAAAGAAATTAAGACACGAGAGAGAGAGAGAGAGAGAGAGAGAGAGAGAGAGAGAGAGAGAGAGAGAGAGAGAACTGTCGTGCGAAATCCTTCAACTTCCCAAAGACTCAGAGAGTTAGACAATTGTTCACATGGATGCTATTCCATGACAGGGGCATAAATGTGTCTTCCCTGACCAAGGAAAGACTTGTGTATCAGGATGTGTGTGTTCAACCTAACTTCATTGTACATCTATTAATGTATATCATGACACGAGATAGATTCATGGACTTGTTGGGATTGTTAAGCTTTCTTACACCAGTATGATGAACTGAGAGTATGTTTGTGTATTGACATTTTAAGGTTTTGTAAATTAACGATTTTCTTCACAATGTGAGGTAAAAAGCTTGATAATATGATTGCAATCTGGAAAGAACATTCAGCTGTTGGAAATGTTTGTGCTGGCATTTGAAGGTGACTGTTACAACATGGTTACTGTAACCAGTGTATGGACATGAAAGCAGAGCAAGACAGGTGCTGGGGCAAACTTAACGAACCCAGCCCCCACGCATCCCTTAATATCTACTGTAAAGATTCCTGTGTGTGTGTGTGTGTGTGTGTGTGTGTGTGTGTGTGTGTGTGTGTGTGTGTGTGTGTGTGTTCTAAAACGGTTCTTTCTCCATGACTTCATATACTGTGGTGCGACTGTTTCAGGTTGGGGGGAAACAGATAAAGACCATATGTTTGCCTTAGTTCCCCCATATAGCCCCCAGATAGGCAGAATGACATGACTACAGTAAGCCATTATTTACATTAGCTGTAATACTACAGGTGATCAAAACAAGATGGTCGCCTCCTATGATTATCCTGTTAAGCATAGATGTGTTATGACAACCCCACTCCCACTCTCTCCTTCTCTTCTCTTCCCCACCAACGTCTTACTAAATATAGGTGGTCCAAGCTTTAGTATTACTTATAGACAGTGGTGTAAAGTACTTAAGTAAAAATACTACTTAAGTAGTTTTTTAGGCTATCTGTACTTTACTTTACTATTTATATTTTTGACTACTTTTACTTTTACTTCATTACATTCCTAAAAAAAAGATGTGCTTTTTTCGCCATACATTTTCCCTGACACCCAAAAGTACTCATTATATGTTGAATGCTTAGCAGGACAGGAAAATTGTCCAATAAACACACTTATCAAGACAACATCTCTGGTCATCCTTACTGCCTCTGATCACTAAACACAAATGTTTAATTTGTAAATGATGTCTGAGTGTTGGAGTGTGCCCCTGGCTAACCATAAATTAAAAAAACAATAAAAAGGTGCCGTCTGGTTTGCTTAATATAAGGAATTTGAAATGATTTATACTTTTACTTTCACTTTTGATACTTAAGTATATTTAAAACCAAATACTTTTAGACGTTTACTCAAGTAGTATTTTACTGGGTGACTTTCACTTTTACTTGAGTAATTTTCTATTAACGCATCTTTACTTTTACTCAAGTATGACAATTGGTTACATTTTCCACCACTGCTTATAGAAAGGGTGAAATACAAATAAAAATTATAATCTATGATGAGATGAATAGTTTGTCAAGGAAATATATTTCTACAAATTATTAGTTGTGAAGTTATTAATGCTTTAGAGTTTAACAGTGGTGTGACCATGACAATTCACTTTCACCCTTTAAGTTGTTTGATGTGGTGGCTGAGACATCTTTATTTGGGAGGCTGAACATGTTGTAGCATTGACAATTCACTCATAAAGTCACTGATGATCTAACCTCTCATTTAATATGAACGGTCGTCGTCGCCATGTACATGATAAGAGAAAGAAATAAGTGATTTCAAAAAAGAGTCCTAATGAAGGAAGTAGACTTCTGACGCTCACATGACCAGATACAGAATTTCAATTTGAGTAGCGGAGGCGTGGAGGGGATGGAGAGGAGAGGAGAGGCAGTCTGTCGGTGTTGTGTGCCTTTGATACCCCACTAAGCACAGCCTTCTCCCGGCTGTGCTGCCTAATTTGTTCCCCCTGCCGTATCTCGCCCCCTCCGAGTCCCCGTTTAGCATTATTAATGAAATTACACCCACTAAACTTTATTTCCCTGTTTTAATGAATTTCTCCCTACTCCGTTTCATTTTAACTATTTTAAAAGTACTTATTGTGTACGCATATCTTGCTCTCTTCTCTTCTCGCTCTCTTCTCGCTTTCTTTCCTCTCTCTCTCTCTCCTTGTTCGTTCTCTTCCTGTGCTTGTAAGTGCGGGTGAAACATAACAGAATGAAAGGGGAAAACTTGCCATTTAGAAACAGAAGCATCAGGTTAATGATTACATTTTTTCAATTAAGATAAAGGACCAGTCTGCCTGTTGACCTGGGGGCCCCGCCGCACATCAAAGAAACACCACCTACTGTTTGTGTACTGAAGAATGTCATTTCAAACACATTTATACATTTGTGAGGGTGTGTGTTTCTCTCCCTCTCCATCTCAGTGCTCTGATAGTTAGCGTGCTCTTGTATCCAGACCATTATTAGCTGTGTAGATAAGTCATTTACCCAAGCACTGGAGGCCTTGCTCCCTCTACCCACAGCAACCCCGCCACAACCCAGAATACAGCATTCTCAGTTCAAAGTCGAACCAGCCAAATGTCAAATTTGCTCAAACCTGATTAATCTAATTTACTGTCGGTATTTCTCCTCCCCCTCTACTATTTCCATATTCTCTCAGTTCAGTTGAAACTATGTATGAAATTACATGCATTTCGTTACACCCGCATTAACATCTGCTAACCATGTGTGTGTGACCTATAACATTTGATTTGATTTGAAATGACCTCGTGTTGGATCAAAGTAATTAGGTAAACTACTTGAATATGCTAATTAAGCGAAGATTACAAAGCTGCTGATGAGTATGAATATGTTGTGTGTAAAGGGAAGATTACAAAGCTGATGATGAGTATGAATATGTTGTGTGTAAAGGGAAGATTACAAAGCTGATGATGAGTATGAATATGTTGTGTGTAAAGGGAAGATTACAAAGCTGATGATGAGTATGAATATGTTGTGTGTAAAGGGAAGATTACAAAGCTGCTGATGAGTATGAATATGTTGTGTGTAAAGGGAAGATTACAAAGCTGATGCTGAGTATGAATATGTTGTGTGTAAAGGGAAGATTACAAAGCTGATGATGAGTATGAATATGTTGTGTGTAAAGGGAAGATTACAAAGCTGATGATGAGTATGAATATGTTGTGTGTAAAGGGAAGATTACAAAGCTGATGAGTATGAATATGTTGTGTGTAAAGGGAAGATTACAAAGCTGCTGATTAGTATGAATATGTTGTGTGTAAAGGGAAGATTACAAAGCTGATGATGAGTATGAATATGTTGTGTGTAAAGGGAAGATTACAAAGCTGATGATGAGTATGAATATGTTGTGTGTAAAGGGAAGATTCCAAAGCTGATGATGAGTATGAATATGTTGTGTGTAAAGGGAAGATTACAAAGCTGATGAGGAGTATGAATATGTTGTGTGTAAAGGGAAGATTACAAAGCTGCTGATGAGTATGAATATGTTGTGTGTAAAGGGAAGATTACAAAGCTAATGATGAGTATGAATATGTTGTGTGTAAAGGGAAGATTACAAAGCTGATGATGAGTAGGAATATGCTGTGTGTAAAGGGAAGATTACAAAGCTGATGAGTATGAATATGTTGTGTGTAAAGGGAAGATTACAAAGCTGATGAGTATGAATATGTTGTGTGTAAAGGGAAGATTACAAAGCTGATGATGAGTATGAATATGTTGTGTGTAAAGGGAAGATTACAAAGCTGATGATGAGTATGAATATGTTGTGTGTGAAGGGAAGATTACAAAGCTGATGATGAGTATGAATATGTTGTGTGTAAAGGGAAGATTACAAAGCTGATGATGAGTATGAATATGTTGTGTGTAAAGGGAAGATTACAAAGCTGATGATGAGTATGAATATGTTGTGTGTAAAGGGAAGATTACAAAGCTGATGATGAGTATGTATATGTTGTGTGTAAAGGGAAGATTACAAAGCTAATTATGAGTATGAATATGTTGTGTGTAAAGGGAAGATTACAAAGCTGCTGATGAGTATGAATATGTTGTGTGTAAAGGGAAGATTACAAAGCTGATGATGAGTATGAATATGTTGTGTGTAAAGGGAAGATTACAAAGCTGATGATGAGTATGAATATGTTGTGTGTAAAGGGAAGATTACAAAGCTGATGATGAGTATGAATATGTTGTGTGTAAAGGGAAGATTACAAAGCTGATGATGAGTATGAATATGTTGTGTGTAAAGGGAAGATTACAAAGCTAATGATGAGTATGAATATGTTGTGTGTAAAGGGAAGATTACAAAGCTGCTGATGAGTATGAATATGTTGTGTGTAAAGGGAAGATTACAAAGCTAATGATGAGTATGAATATGTTGTGTGTAAAGGGAAGATTACAAAGCTGCTGATGAGTATGTATATGTTGTGTGTAAAGGGAAGATTACAAAGCTGATGATGAGTATGAATATGTTGTGTGTAAAGGGAAGATTACAAAGCTGATGAGTATGAATATGTTGTGTGTAAAGGGAAGTTTACAAAGCTGATGATGAGTATGAATATGTTGTGTGTAAAGGGAAGATTACAAAGCTGATGATGAGTATGAATATGTTGTGTGTAAAGGGAAGATTACAAAGCTGCTGATGAGTATGAATATGTTGTGTGTAAAGGGAAGATTACAAAGCTGATGAGTATGAATATGTTGTGTGTAAAGGGAAGATTACAAAGCTGATGATGAGTATGAATATGCTGTGTGTAAAGGGAAGATTACAAAGCTGCTGATGAGTATGAATATGTTGTGTGTAAAGGGAAGATTACAAAGCTAATGATGAGTATGAATATGTTGTGTGTAAAGGGAAGATTACAAAGCTGCTGATGAGTATGTATATGTTGTGTGTAAAGGGAAGATTACAAATCTGATGATGAGTATGAATATGTTGTGTGTAAAGGGAAGATTACAAAGCTGCTGATGAGTATGAATATGTTGTGTGTAAAGGGAAGATTACAAAGCTGATGAGTATGAATATGTTGTGTGTAAAGGGAAGATTACAAAGCTGATGATGAGTATGAATATGCTGTGTGTAAAGGGAAGATTACAAAGCTGATGATGAGTATGAATATGTTGTGTGTAAAGGGAAGATTACAAAGCTGATGATGAGTATGAATATGTTGTGTGTAAAGGGAAGATTACAAAGCTGATGAGTATGAATATGTTGTGTGTAAAGGGAAGATTACAAAGCTCATGATGAGTATGAATATGTTGTGTGTAAAGGGAAGATTACAAAGCTGATGATGAGTATGAATATGTTGTGTGTGAAGGGAAGATTACAAAGCTGATGAGTATGAATATGTTGTGTGTAAAGGGAAGATTACAAAGCTGATGAGTATGAATATGTTGTGTGTAAAGGGAAGCAAGCCGAGTGCTACGGCTCACTCAGCACTATTAAATTCCTCTTTTTTTTTAGCTACTGCCTCGTCGTCCACTTTCATCTCTCTGCTATGGTTCTTGTCTCAGAGAATTACTGATCTTTTATCTGTTGAGTCAAACAGATAGGCTAATTCATACAGCATGGCTTATTGTTCAAGTGTTCTATTGAGACAAAAATATTCATTGTATCCTTTTACTCACCTTTCCACTTACATTTCCTCATCAAACAAGCGATGATTGAGATGATAAAAATCATTATAGTAATTATAGTAATAATGACAATGGTGATTATAGTGTGCTAGTAATACTAATAGTGATTATGGCTGTAATAGTTAGTAATAGTAATTGAAATAGTAGCAGTAGTGATGGTCTCCTATGAGTGTGCTTAGTGCTCAGTGCAGTGTGTCTTGAAGGAGCCTATCTCAGTCTTTTCTGTTGGTAGCCTAGCATTGCCCCCTACTGAAACCTCAGCTGCTTCTCTTCTCTCTGTCGCTCCTCATCCTCGTCCTCCTCTTGTCTCTGTCGCTCCTCATCCTCTACCTCTCTCTCTCTCTCTCTCTCCTCATCCTCCTCTTCTCTCTCTCTCCTGTTCCTCCTCTTGTCTCTGTCGCTCCTCATCCTCTACTCTCTCTCTCTCCTCATCCTCCTCTTCTCTCTCTCTCCTGTTCCTCCTCTTGTCTCTGTCACTCCTCATCCTTTACTCTCTCTCTCTCTCTCCTCATCCTCCTCTTCTCTCTCTCTCCTGTTCCTCCTCTTGTCTCTGTCGCTCCTCATCCTCTACTCTCTCTCTCTTTCCTCATCCTCCTCTTCTCTCTCTCTCCTGTTCCTCCTCTTGTCTCTGTCGCGCCTCATCCTCCACTTCTCTCTCTCTCTCTCTCCTCATCTCCCTCTTCTCTCTGTCTCTCCTCATCCTCCTCTTCTCTCTCTCCTGTTCCTTCTCTTGTCTCTGTCGCTCCTCATCCTCCACTTCTCTGTCTCTCTCCTCATCTCCCTCTTCTCTCTCTCTCCTCATCCTCCAATTCTCTCTCTCCACGTCCTCCTCTTCTCTCTGTTTCTCCTCATCCTCCTATTCGCTCTCTCTCTCTCTCTCCTGTTCCTCCTCTTCTCTCTGTCTTTCCTCATCCTCCTCTTCTCTCTGTCGCTCCTCATCCTCCACTTCTCTTTCTCTCTCCTCATCCTCCTATTCGCTTTCTCTCTCTCCTGTTCCTCCTCTTCTCTCTGTCTCTCCTCATCCTCCTCTTCTCTCTCTCTCCTCATCCTCCTCTACTCTCTCTCCTCATCCTCCTCTACTCTCTGTCTCTCCTCATCCTCCTCTTCTCTCTCTCTCCTCATCCTCCTCTTCTCTCTCTCCTCATCCTCATCTACTCTCTGTCTCTCCTCATCCTCCTCTTCTCTCTCTCTCTCTCCTCATCCTCCTCTTCTCTTTCTCTCCTCATCCTCCTCTTCTCTCTCCTGTTCCTCCTCTTCTCTCTGTCTTTCCTCATCCTCCTCTTCTCTCTCTCTCCTCATCCTCCTCTTCTCTCTCCTGTTCCTCCTCTTCTCTCTGTCTTTCCTCATCCTCCACTTCTCTCTGTCTTTCCTCATCCTCCACTTCTCTCTCTCCTCATCCTCCTCTTCTCTCTCTCTCTCCTCATCCTCCTCTTCTCTCTCCTGTTCCTCATCCTCCTCTTCTCTCTCCTGTTCCTCCTCTTCTCTCTGTCTTTCCTCATCCTCCACTTCTCTCTCTCTCTCCTCATCCTCCTCTTCTCTCTCTCTCCTCATCCTCCTCTTCTCTCTCTCCTCATCCTCCACTTCTCTCTCCTGTTCCTCCTCTTCTCTCTCCTGTTCCTCCTCTTCTCTCTGTCTTTCCTCATCCTCCTCTTCTCTCTTTCTCTCCTCATCCTCCTCTTCTCTCTCTCTCCTCATCCTCCTCTTCTCTCTCTCTCCTCATCTTTCTCTACTCTCTGTCTCTCCTCCTCCGCTTCTCTTTGTCAGTAGTTCCTTACACATTCTCCATGAGGTGAATGGAAAAAAGGAAACCCAGACACAGCCCTGTCTGTGATGACCAGTTCACCCTTTACCCAGGGAGAGGCAGAGAACGACACATGTTGACATTCCTGAATTATTACACCACTTCATATGTTCAGTCAGGAGCATTCCTCTCTCTCTCTTCCCTTCTCTCTCTCTCTCTCTCTCTCTCTCTCTCTCTCTCTCTCTCTCTTCCCTCCTCCCTCCCCCTCTCTCTTACCCCCTCGCTCTCGCCTCTCTCTCTCTCTCTCTCTCTCTCTCTCTCTCTCTCTCTCTTCCCTCCTCCCTCCCCTCTCTCTTACCCCCTCTCTCTCTCGCCCCTCTATCTCCCTCTCTCTCTCTTTCCATCTATCCATCTCTCCCTTCCCTATGTATCAATGCTTCAGCTGAAGTATTTGGTATTTTTTTGTTTGTTGTCATTTCATTAGGATCCCCATTACCTGTTGCAAAAGCAGCAGCTACTCTTCCTGGGGTCCACACAAAACATGAAACATGACATAATACAGAACATCAATAGACAGGAACATCTCAAGGACAGGACTACATACATTTAAAACAAGAAGATATAACTAAAATGTTCTGTACTGACTCAATACTGAGAAAAACAAAGAGAGACCTTCAGGCCTTTATCATTTAACATGTCATATATATCACATTTACTTTCGGGGACTGTGAAAAGACCCCTGGTGGCATGTCTGGTGGGGTAAGTGTGTGTGTCAGTGCTGTATGTATGTTTACTATGCAAACAATTTGGATTTTTCATATACATTTTTTTAATAAAAACACTTTTTACACTACTTTTAGTCAAGAGAGACTGGCATGCATAGAATTTTTGATATTAGTTCTCTGATTTCATTGAAGAACAAGACGTGCTGCTCTGTTCTGTGCCAGCTGCAGTTTTTCTAGGTCCTTCTTTGCAGCACCTGATAAAACTAAAGCCTGCAGGACTTCCTTTGTGAAGTGGCGTCTAAAAAGGAAAGGCTGAGCATCTCTTCATCACGGACAGACCTCGTCCCATCTTGACAAATATTGAATCTATATGTTTTGACCATGACAGTTTACAATCCAAGTCATTTAGTCTCCTCAACTGCTCAACAGCCACATTATTTATTATCCGATTCAGCCGAGGTCTAGAACTTAGGGAATGAGTTGCACCAAATACAACGCTTTTCCTTTTAGAGATGTTCTGTACTTGAGCTTTGACAGCTATTGGAAGAGAGAGAACAGAGAGAAGCATCAACCCTCCTTCCTTTGTCATCACTAAAGTGAGGTCAGACGGGGTCATCCTTTAATGCTTTATGTGTGTGTGAGTGTGTGTGTGTGTGTGTGTGTGTGTGTGTGTGTGTGTGTGTGTGTGTGTGTGTGTGTGTGTGTGTGTGTGTGTTGGTGGTTGTGTTTGATCAGAGTCCTGTGTAAAGTGTGTTGGTCTTCGCTATCACAATTTGTTTGTGGTTGTATTAAGATGTGAACCTTTACATATTACAATGAGTGTTATAAATACTTGCGGATTGGTTAACAGTATGCCTATGAGTGTGCCCGTGGTGGTGTTCCATCTCTCTCCCCTGGCGTGGGGTGCGTCTGGGCCGCCCCTGGGTTTTGGGAGGCTGCTGTTTAAATCCTCAAAGTCACTGGGCCGCTCCGTGCCAAAGCTGGCCGCCTCAGTCCAGAAGTAATCCAGCGCAAATTCCTTCAGCCTCAGTATCACAGGCCCCGCGCTGTGGAAAGGCAAGCTGCCAGGGTGTGTAGTGTGTGTAGTGTGTGTTTGAGTGTGCTTGTGTGTGTGCATATGTGTTTGAGTGTGTGTGAGCGTTAGAGTGTGTGTGTGTGGGTACACACTCAAGTCTGTGCTTTTGTGTATGTGTGTGTGTGTATGCTCTTATGTTTGTATATGTGTGTGAGTGTGTGTTTGTGTGTGTGCGCGTGCGTTTGTGGGTGTGAATGTGTGTGTGTGCACCTGTATATGCCTGTGTGAGTGTCTGTGTAGCAGAGAGCCTCTGCTGCTGCTTGCCAGGCTCCAGCCAGCTGACATTCAGCGGGACTTTCTTGCCTCTCCTCCTGGCGTGTCTCCCAGGCAGCCAGCGATTTGTTGGCCACAGAGCCAGGAGAAAGAGGAGGCCCTCCATTCTCCTGGTTGAACATCCCCGTGTGCTCATCCCCCAGTGATAAAACATTTGTCTCTTTACGAGTGGGTTAGGTTCTGAAGGGAGGGAGGAGAAGGAGGGAGAGGAAGGATGTCAGGGAAGGAAGAAAGGGATTCTACACCGTTTTTCACAGGTTTACCACTGTCTTCCTCTTTCTGGTTTTCTCTCCTTCACCTGTAACACACTTCCCTTTTAACTCAGGATGGTGCCACTTGTGTTTCTGGAGGGGTTATGTTGGTCTCCTCTTGCTCAGGATATCAAACTCAGAGCAGCGTCTTTTCACTCATACACTCAGATCACAATGCTGCTCTGTAATTCATGATCTCTGTGCCTTTAAAGACCAACGCTACACACCTATAATCAGACTGTTGATCTAACTGAACTGTAATGGGTAGAAATGCTGAACACGACATAATGTCTTCAACGTTGACATTTAATGAGTTGCCTGTCTGTTTTTCCCTCATTCTCACTTTGACGTTAATAAACCTGAACATTATTAAATCCTATTTAAAGAGGGCTGGGTTTGAGAAAGGCTTTGGAGAGACAATAAAACCTTCCTGCTTCTGTACTGTTTTTAATGTTCACAGCATCTCGCTGACGTTCATGTTTAAATGCTATCTGGAATGAATTGCTTTTTCAAAGCTGTGTGTGTGTTTGTGAAGGGTGTGTGTGTGTGTGTGTGTGTGTGTGGTTTGTCTCTGCATGGTAATGTGTAGCTGAGGTGTACATTGTGTGTGATTGGGAGTGTGTATGCCTGAATGTTTGGTGTACATTGTGTGTGATTGGGAGTGTGTATGCCTGAATGTTTGGTGTACATTGCGTGTGATTGGGAGTGTGTATGCCCATATGCTTGGTGTACATCTGTGTGTGTTTGGTGAATGTGCTTGTAATGTTGTGTGTAGTAGAGGTGTCCATTGTGTGTGCACGTGTGCGTGGGTGTGTTTGTGTGTCCCAACATCAAACGACAAACAGCCAGGAGACGCACAGAAGCAATTGTATCCTGATTAAAATGATGCGTGTTTGTCCTTGTGTGTTTGCGGCGGAGTGGAGTATTATACTGCTACAGTATGTGAATCAGGTTTAAGCCGATCCACACTCCCTTTCCATCTATTTAAAAATGATGCGCTATCATTATATCAGCTTTTCCTCCATGTGAAATAGGATATACTGTACACTCTTCTATTCCCCCGTGGAGATGCTCCGTACACATTAGATCACCAGGGGCCATTCGTGATGGGACTCAATGGGCAGCGGGGTCAACATCCAAACAGAAAGAGGAGTTAGGACGTAAAACCCCGGGAACAGAACCAACCCAAACACATTCTGGTTAAAGAGTCTGCATCCCAAATGATTCCCTATCCCCTTCGTAGTGCATTACTTCACCCTATTCTCCCTGGGCAACGGTAGTGCGCTGCATAGCAAATGGGGTGCAATTTGGGACAGCTTGCTCAGACGGTAAGTCAGACGCGCCATTTTCACAATTTTTTGTATAAAATGTCAGCTAATGCAGTGTGTACTGGCGCCAGCGGTGTGTAAGGCTGTACGGTGCTACTGTCAGTAATGTGTTTATATAATATCCTTCACATTCCATGCTAAGAGCCTCCAACTCTACCAACTTCATTCAAGCAGGACACGCAGTCACACACACACATGTAAGCACACGCACGCGCGTACACACACACACACACACACACACACACACACACACACACACACACACACACACACACACACACACACACACACACACACACACACACACACACACACACACACACACACACACACACACACACACACACAAAAATACAGAATTGTGTGCAAACACAGACGAGAGTGAGCGCACACAGACACACGCACACGCACACACACTTCCCCATTCTCATTTACCTGTTGTGCCCCAACATTACTGAGGGGATCGCTACACACAACACTACTCCAGTCATAGCCCTGTTATAGACCTGTGTTCTAGTCCTGTGTTATAGACCTGTGTTATAGACCTGTGTTATAGACCTGTGTTATAGCCCTGTGTTATAGACCTGTGTTATAGCCCTGTTATAGACCTGTGTTATAGCCCTGTTATAGACCTGTGTTCTAGTCCTGTGTTATAGACCTGCGTTCTAGTCCTGTGTTATAGACCTGGGCTATAGCCCTGTTATAGACCTGTGTTATAGCCCTGGTTATAGACCTGTGTTATAGCCCTGTGTTATAGACCTGTGTTATAGCCCTGTGTTATAGACCTGTGTTATAGCCCTGTTATAGACCTGTGTTCTAGTCCTGTGTTATAGACCTGTGTTCTAGTCCTGTGTTATAGACCTGGGCTATAGCCTTGTTATAGACCTGTGTAATAGCCCTGTTATAGACCTGTGTTATAGCCCTGTTATAGACCTGTGTTATAGCCCTGTGTTATAGACCTGTGTTATAGCCCTGTTATAGACCTGTGTTATAGTCCTGTGTTATAGACCTGTGTTATAGCCCTGTTATAGACCTGTGTTATAGACCTGGGCTATAGCCCTGTTATAGAGCTGTGTTATAGCCCTGTTATAGACCTGTGTTCTAGTCCTGTCTTATAGACCTGTGTTATAGCCCTGTGTTATAGACCTGTGTTATAGCCCTGTGTTATAGACCTGTGTTATAGTCCTGTTATAGACCTGTGTTGTAGTCCTGTGTTATAGACCTGGGCTATAGCCCTATTATAGACCTGTGTTATAGCCCTGTTATAGACCTGTGTTATAGTCCTGTGTTATAGACCTGTGTTATAGTCCTGTGTTATAGTCCTCTGTTACAGTCCTGTGTTATAGCCCTGTGTTATAGTCCTCTGTTACAGTCCTGTGTTATAGCCCTGTTATAGACCTGTGTTATAGTCCTGTGTTATAGACCTGTGTTATAGCCCTGTTATAGACCTATGTTATAGTCCTTTGTTATACACCTGTGTTATAGTCCTGTGTTATAGACCTGTGTTATAGCCCTGTTATAGACCTATGTTATAGCCCTGTTATAGACCTATGTTATAGTCCTGTGTTATAGACCTGTGTTATAGCCCTGTTATAGACCTGTGTTATAGACCTAGGCTATAGCCCTGTTATAGACCTGTGTTATAGCCCTGTTATAGACCTGTGTTCTAGTCCTGTCTTATAGACCTGTGTTATAGCCCTGTGTTATAGACCTGTGTTATAGCCCTGTGTTATAGACCTGTGTTATAGTCCTGTTATAGACCTGTGTTGTAGTCCTGTGTTATAGACCTGGGCTATAGCCCTATTATAGACCTGTGTTATAGCCCCTGTTATAGACCTGTGTTATAGTCCTGTGTTATAGACCTGTGTTATAGTCCTGTGTTATAGTCCTCTGTTACAGTCCTGTGTTATAGCCCTGTTATAGACCTGTGTTATAGTCCTGTGTTATAGACCTGTGTTATAGTCCTGTGTTATAGTCCTCTGTTACAGTCCTGTGTTATAGCCCTGTTATAGACCTGTGTTATAGTCCTGTGTTACAGACCTGTGTTATAGTCCTGTGTTATAGTCCTCTGTTACAGTCCTGTGTTATAGCCCTGTTATAGACCTGTGTTATAGTCCTGTGTTATAGACCTGTGTTATAGCCCTGTTATAGACCTATGTTATAGTCCTGTGTTATACACCTGTGTTATAGTCCTGTGTTATAGACCTGTGTTATAGCCCTGTTATAGACCTATGTTATAGTCCTGTGTTATAGTTCTGTGTTATAGACCTGTGTTATAGTTCTGTGTTATAGTCCTGTGTTATAGTCCTCTGTTACAGTCCTGTGTTATAGCCCTGTTATAGACCTGTGTTATAGACCTGTGTCATAGACCTGTGTTATAGCCCTGTTATAGACCTGTGTTATAGCCCTGTTATAGACCTGTGCTATAGTCCCGTGTTATAGTCCGCTGTTACAGTCCTGTGTTATAGCCCTGTTATAGACCTGTGTTATAGACCTGTGTTATAGCCCTGTTATAGACCTATGTTATAGCCCTGTTATAGACCTGTGTTATAGACCTGTGTTATAGTTCTGTGTTATAGACCTCTGTTATAGACCTGTGTTATAGCCCTTTTATAGACCTATGTTATAGCCCTGTTATAGACCTGTGTTATAGACCTGTTGACCTAGAGCCGGTGACCGTGTTATAGTCCTGTGTTATAGACCTGTGTTATAGCCCTGTTATAGACATGTTTTATAGTCCTGTGTTATAGTCCTCTGTTACAGTCCTGTGTTATAGCCCTGTTATAGACCTGTGTTATAGACCTGTGTTATAGCCCTGTTATAGACCTGTGTTATAGACCTGTGTTATAGCCCTGTTATAGACCTGTGTTATAGCCTTGTTATAGACCTATGTTATAGTCCTGTGTTATAGACCTGTCTTATAGTCCTGTGTTATAGACCTGTGTTATAGCCCTGTTATAGACCTGTGTTATAGACCTGTGTAATAGCCCTGTTATAGACCTGTGTTATAGACCTGTGTTATAGTCCTGTGTTATAGACCTGTGTTATAGCCCTGTTGTAGACCTGTGTTATAGCCCTGTTATAGACCTGTGTTATAGCCCTGTTATAGACCTGTGTTATAGTCCTGTCTTATAGACCTGTGTTATAGCCCTGTTATAGTCCTGTGTTATAGACCTGTGTTATAGACCTGTGTTATAGTCCTGTGCTATAGTCCTGTGTTATAGTCCTGTGTTATAGACCTGTGTTATAGTCCTGTGTTATAGTCCTGTGTTATAGTCCTGTGTTATAGTCCTCTGTTACAGTCCTGTGTTATAGCCCTGTTATTGACCTGTGTTATAGTCCTGTGTTATAGACCTGTGTTATAGCCCTGTTATAGACCTATGTTATAGTCCTGTGTTATAGACCTGTGTTATAGTCCTGTGTTATAGACCTGTGTTATAGTCCTGTGTTATAGCCCTGTTATAGACCTATGTTATAGTCCTGTGTTATAGACCTGTGTTATAGCCCTGTTATAGACCTGTGTTATAGCCTTGTTATAGACCTATGTTATAGTCCTGTGTTATAGACCTGTGTTATAGTCCTGTGTTATAGACCTGTGTTATAGCCCTGTTATAGACCTGTGTTATAGTCCCGTGTTATAGTCCTCTGTTACAGTCCTGTGTTATAGCCCTGTTATAGACCTGTGTTATAGTCCTGTGTTATAGTCCTGTGTTATAGCCCTGTTATAGACCTATGTTATAGCCCTGTTATAGACCTGTGTTATAGACCTGTGTTGCAGTCCTGTGTTATAGACCTGTGTTATAGTCCTGTGTTATAGACCTGTGTTATAGCCCTGTTATAGACCTATGTTATAGCCCTGTTATAGACCTGTGTTATAGACCTGTGTTATAGTTCTGTGTTATAGACCTGTGTTATAGCCCTGTTATAGACCTGTTTTATAGTCCTGTGTTATAGACCTATGTTACAGTCCTGTGTTATAGCCCTGTTATAGACCTGTGTTATAGACCTGTGTTACAGTCCTGTGTTATAGCCCTGTTATAGTCCTGTGTTATAGACCTATGTTATAGCCCTGTTATAGACCTGTGTTATAGCCCTGTGTTAAAGTTCTGTGTTATAGACCTGTGTTATAGTTCTGTGTTATAGTCCTGTGTTATAGTCCTCTGTTACAGTCCTGTGTTATAGACCTGTGTTATAGACCTGTGTTATAGACCTGTGTTATAGCCCTGTTATAGACCTGTGTTATAGACCTGTGTTATAGACCTGTGTTATAGCCCTGTCATAGACCTGTGTTATAGACCTGTGTTATAGACCTGTGTTATAGACCTATGTTATAGTCCTGTGTTATAGCCCTGTTATATACCTGTGTTATAGACCTGTGTTATAGACCTGTGTTATAGCCCTGTTATAGACCTGTGTTATAGCCCTGTTATAGACCTATGTTATAGTCCTGTGTTATAGACCTGTGTTGCAGACCTGTGTTATAGACCTGTGTTATAGCCCTGTTATAGACCTGTGTTATAGTCCTGTGTTATAGTCCTCTATTACTGTCCTGTGTTATAGCCCTGTTATAGACCTGTGTTATAGTCCTGTGTTATAGTCCTGTGTTATAGTCCTGTGTTATAGTCCTCTGTTACAGTCCTGTGTTATAGCCCTGTTATTGACCTGTGTTATAGACCTGTGTTGCAGTCCTGTGTTATAGACCTGTGTTATAGTCCTGTGTTATAGACCTGTGTTATAGCCCTGTTATAGACCTATGTTATAGCCCTGTTATAGACCTGTGTTATAGACCTGTGTTATAGTTCTGTGTTATAGACCTGTGTTATAGCCCTGTTATAGACCTGTTTTATAGTCCTGTGTTATAGACCTATGTTACAGTCCTGTGTTATAGCCCTGTTATAGACCTGTGTTATAGACCTGTGTTACAGTCCTGTGTTATAGCCCTGTTATAGTCCTGTGTTATAGACCTATGTTATAGCCCTGTTATAGACCTGTGTTATAGCCCTGTGTTAAAGTTCTGTGTTATAGACCTGTGTTATAGTTCTGTGTTATAGTCCTGTGTTATAGTCCTCTGTTACAGTCCTGTGTTATAGACCTGTGTTATAGACCTGTGTTATAGACCTGTGTTATAGCCCTGTTATAGACCTGTGTTATAGACCTGTGTTATAGACCTGTGTTATAGCCCTGTCATAGACCTGTGTTATAGACCTGTGTTATAGACCTGTGTTATAGACCTATGTTATAGTCCTGTGTTATAGCCCTGTTATATACCTGTGTTATAGACCTGTGTTATAGACCTGTGTTATAGCCCTGTTATAGACCTGTGTTATAGCCCTGTTATAGACCTATGTTATAGTCCTGTGTTATAGACCTGTGTTGCAGACCTGTGTTATAGACCTGTGTTATAGCCCTGTTATAGACCTGTGTTATAGTCCTGTGTTATAGTCCTCTATTACTGTCCTGTGTTATAGCCCTGTTATAGACCTGTGTTATAGTCCTGTGTTATAGTCCTGTGTTATAGTCCTGTGTTATAGTCCTCTGTTACAGTCCTGTGTTATAGCCCTGTTATTGACCTGTGTTATAGTCCTGTGTTATAGACCTGTGTTATAGCCCTGTTATAGACCTGTGTTATAGACCTGTGTAATAGCCCTGTTATAGACCTGTGTTATAGCCCTGTTATAGACCTATGTTATAGCCCTGTTATAGACCTGTGTTATAGACCTGTGTTATAGTTCTGTGTTATAGACCTCTGTTATAGACCTGTGTTATAGCCCTGTTATAGACCTGTGTTATAGACCTGTGTTATAGCCCTGTTATATAGACCTGTGTTATAGCCCTGTTATAGACCTATGTTATAGCCCTGTTATAGACCTGTGTTATAGACCTGTGTTATAGTTCTGTGTTATAGACCTGTGTTATAGCCCTGTTATAGACCTGTTTTATAGTCCTGTGTTATAGTCCTCTGTTACAGTCCTGTGTTATAGCCCTGTTATAGACCTGTGTTATAGACCTGTGTTATAGCCCTGTTATAGACCTGTGTTATAGCCCTGTGTTAAAGTTCTGTGTTATAGACCTGTGTTATAGTTCTGTGTTATAGTCCTGTGTTATAGTCCTCTGTTACAGTCCTGTGTTATAGACCTGTGTTATAGACCTGTGTTATAGACCTGTGTTATAGCCCTGTTATAGACCTGTGTTATAGACCTGTGTTATAGACCTGTGTTATAGCCCTGTCATAGACCTGTGTTATAGACCTGTGTTATAGACCTGTGTTATAGACCTATGTTATAGTCCTGTGTTATAGCCCTGTTATATACCTGTGTTATAGACCTGTGTTATAGACCTGTGTTATAGCCCTGTTATAGACCTGTGTTATAGCCCTGTTATAGACCTATGTTATAGTCCTGTGTTATAGACCTGTGTTGCAGACCTGTGTTATAGCCCTGTTATAGACCTGTGTTATAGTCCTGTGTTATAGTCCTCTATTACTGTCCTGTGTTATAGCCCTGTTATAGACCTGTGTTATAGTCCTGTGTTATAGTCCTGTGTTATAGTCCTGGGTTATAGTCCTGTGTTATAGTCCTCTGTTACAGTCCTGTGTTATAGCCCTGTTATTGACCTGTGTTATAGTCCTGTGTTATAGACCTGTGTTATAGCCCTGTTATAGACCTGTG
The DNA here is from genome assembly GCF_965601325.2 of Salmo salar. Taxonomy (NCBI): domain Eukaryota; kingdom Metazoa; phylum Chordata; class Actinopteri; order Salmoniformes; family Salmonidae; genus Salmo; species Salmo salar. Next base: position 47,964,413 of record NC_138297.1, read on the forward strand.
TTATAGACCTGTGTAATAGCCCTGTTATAGACCTGTGTTATAGCCCTGTTATAGACCTATGTTATAGCCCTGTTATAGACCTGTGTTATAGACCTGTGTTATAGTTCTGTGTTATAGACCTCTGTTATAGACCTGTGTTATAGCCCTGTTATAGACCTATGTTATAGCCCTGTTATAGACCTGTGTTATAGACCTGTGTCATAGACCTGTGTTATAGCCCTGTTATAGACCTGTGTTATAGCCCTGTTATAGACCTGTGTTATAGTCCCGTGTTATAGTCCGCTTTTACAGTCCTGTGTTATAGCCCTGTGATAGACCTGTGTTATAGACCTGTGTTATAGCCCTGTTATAGACCTATGTTATAGCCCTGTTATAGACCTGTGTTATAGACCTGTGTTATAGTTCTGTGTTATAGACCTCTGTTATAGACCTGTGTTATAGCCCTGTTATAGACCTATGTTATAGCCCAGTTATAGACCTGTGTTATAGACCTGTTATAGACCTATGTTATAGTCCTGTGTTATAGACCTGTGTTATAGCCCTGTTATAGACATGTTTTATAGTCCTGTGTTATAGTCCACTGTTACAGTCCTGTGTTATAGCCCTGTTATAGACCTGTGTTATAGACCTGTGTTATAGACCTGTTATAGACCTGTGTTATAGCCTTGTTATAGACCTATGTTATAGTCCTGTGTTATAGCCCTGTTATAGACCTGTGTTATAGACCTGTGTTATAGCCCTGTTATAGACCTGTGTTATAGACCTGTGTTATAGCCCTGTTATAGACCTGTGTTATAGCCTTGTTATAGACCTATGTTATAGTCCTGTGTTATAGACCTGTGTTATAATCCTGTGTTATAGACCTGTGTTATAGCCCTGTTATAGACCTGTGTTATAGACCTGTGTAATAGCCCTGTTATAGACCTGTGTTATAGACCTGTTTTATAGTCCTGTGTTATAGACCTGTGTTATAGCCCTGTTGTAGACCTGTGTTATAGCCCTGTTATAGCCCTGTGTTATAGCCCTGTTGTAGACCTGTGTTATAGTCCTGTCTTATAGACCTGTGTTATAGCCCTGTTATAGTCCAGTGTTATAGTCCTGTGTTATAGACCTGTGTTATAGTCCTGTGCTATAGTCCTGTGTTATAGTCCTGTGTTATAGTCCTGTGTTACAGTCCTGTGTTACAGTCCTGTGTTATAGTCCTGTGTTATAGTCCTGTGTTACAGTCCTGTGTTACAGTCCTGTGTTATAGTCCTGTGTTATAGTCCTGTGTTACAGTCCTGTGTTACAGTCCTGTGTTATAGTCCTGTGTTATAGCCCTGTGTTATAGCCCTGTGTTATAGTCCTGTGTTACAATCCTGTGTTACAGTCCTGTGTTATAGTCCTGTGTTACAGTCCTGTGTTATAGCCCTGTGTTACAGTCCTGTGTTACAGTCCTGTGTTACAGTCCTGTGTTATAGTCCTGTGTTACAGTCCTGTGTTACAGTCCTGTGTTATAGTCCTGTGTTATAGTCCTGTGTTATAGTCCTGTGTTACAGTCCTGTGTTATAGCCCTGTGTTATAGTCCTGTGTTACAGTCCTGTGTTATAGCCCTGTGTTACAGTCCTGTGTTACAGTCCTGTGTTACAGTCCTGTGTTATAGTCCTGTGTTACAGTCCTGTGTTACAGTCCTGTGTTATAGTCCTGTGTTATAGTCCTGTGTTATAGTCCTGTGTTACAGTCCTGTGTTATAGTCCTGTGTTACAGTCCTGTGTTACAGTCCTGTGTTATAGTCCTGTGTTATAGTCCTGTGTTATAGTCCTGTGTTACAGTCCTGTGTTATAGTCCTGTGTTACAGTCCTGTGTTACAGTCCTGTGTTATAGTCCTGTGTTACAGTCCTGTGTTATAGTCCTGTGTTACAGTCCTGTGTTATAGTCCTGTGTTACAGTCCTGTGTTACAGTCCTGTGTTATAGTCCTGTGTTACAGTCCTGTGTTATAGTCCTGTGTTACAGTCCTGTGTTACAGTCCTGTGTTATAGTCCTGTGTTACAGTCCTGTATCGTGGTCCTGTGTTATACAGGCTGTAGTTGAGGAGAGCTCTGGGAATGGGACGTCAGTCTCCAAGAGGTTTGGGTGTTGTTTTTAACCCCATCCATCATCGTCATGCCTCCTCAGACAACTGACTGTGGCGCTAAGGGCCTCTCCCTCTGATACCATTACAGCTCTGTTGTATACTTCTGGACATTACACAAGGGAGAGGGGGATGGGGGATGGGGGAAGGTTTGAGGGGCTAGTATGACAGAACCATTTGCTATGTGCCATAGTGGACTTGGAAGTCCATTTTCCCCTGATATTCATCAGAACACTTCACCTACAGGTGATAATGGAGGACTGAGTTTGAATAAAAGATGAGAATCTGATAAACAGTAAAAAGGGGGTATCACATACAATGTGATCACATCTGCCCATTTTTCTAGTATCCCCAGTATCTTTTCTGCAGTACAAAGTAGCCCACAGACCCATGCAGACAAAGCCCATGTTAGGCTGCATGCCAGAGAGTTGTGGAGCAGAGCTGGATGGAGAGGGGCAGCTCTTTGTGGCGCTGCCAGTATCCGACTCTCTCTCTCTTCCCATCTTGCCAATGCTCCTGCCCACGTCTTGCCAGCGCTGCTCCTCCTCTCCTCTTCTTCTCTTCTCCTCTTCTCTCCTCCAGCCACCGCTCCATCTGTTGCTTTGGTATGGACATCTTCCCTCCTCAATGTGTCTCTGTGCCACAGCAGTAGAAGCTGTGACTCCATCTTGGATCTAACTGCCTCCTGGCTGCACTGGAGCAGATGTCAGAGAGGCCCGCAGAACAAGGAAACAACGGCACAGTCGCCGTCTCAGGATAATCCGCTGTGGAAATTACCTTTAACTGAAAAATGTTTATTTTTCCAAAGTGTGATAAATAACTATTTTTCAATAAAGCTTTTCCCCCCCTATAGATGGCCTTTACGGCGATAAATAAAATAGGAACGTGACAATGGGAGTCTGAGGCCTCTATGAAGGGAGAATCAGCAGCGAAGTCAAAAGGCATTGAGCTTCACTGGGTGCCATTGTCTGCGTTGACACCCTAATCCTTGCCACAGCCATGCAGGTGTTGTGCACCGTTCAGGTGCTTTGAGGCAGCTTTCAGCGCGGCGTGATTGCTCCTCTGTATCCCCACTGATGTCTCTACAAGGAAACAGTGGATCAGTGTTTCACTGTTTCAGCGGCCCGCTGTCATCTGTCACACAGCCGCCGAGAGAGCCACATTTACAGCACAAAGATCCCCTTAGACTGCCTTTGTGATGGCATTGTGCCGGAGCCCCTTTCTCACCAGCACCATAATGATCTGCGATTAAGTCCTTTACAGGTGTTAGAATGGTGGGTGTCAGTCGAACAGTCGAGCGGGGGCAACAGGTAAGCCCCACAAGCCACAAAGATGAGCAGGGGTGGAGGAAGTAAAGTATTTCTGATTTGTGTTTATCGCAATGCAAGAGGTGTCAACCTCAAAGAGACAGGGAAGGAACGAGAGGGAGAAAGAGAGGCATATGCAAAATATATATCTGTTTATTCTATTATTCCCACTGCGTCTTATTGTCACCTTGACACGCTTAGAATTCATGTGAGACGAAGGGGTTGGGGTTTGTTTTTTTGGGAGCTTACAAAACGCAATCTGTTTACCTTTTCCCCAAAGCGTGGGGTTGAATACCTGTGTGTCTGCTCTAAGACGTGGCTTATTCAATTTGATGAGTAAAAAGTGTCTTAACGCTTTATCTGGTCTTTGTGTCGGCCCGTCGGTATCTGCTCCCAGCCAGGCAGACGCTCTCCTCCTCAGGAAGCCAACAGCGGAGAGAAAGATAAACAGCGACGCCATGTTTTCCTCCCTTCCCTCCCCCCTCCCCCCTCTTCTTTCTCTCTCTCCCTTTTTTTTAGGATATGCAGTCATACACCCATAGCCTTTGATAATTGTGTAGTCACTCAAAAATCCCAAATGAAACCTCTGAGTTTGTCATATCCCCGGTCGGAGTGACAAGAGGGAAACATGTTTCACATTGCTGATCTCTGTGTTGCTGTTTTCTCTTTTTTTGCGGATCTGGGGGAATGATGGATAGGCAGTTTGATCAGTTTGATCTGATGGTTTTCTTCCGCATATTTTGATTAAACAGAAACATGTGAAAGAAAGTAGCCAGACATGTTTTATCAGTAGGGATGGACACATGGAGCTGGGGCCCATCTCTCTGACTTTGTAGCACAGGGACATTATTGCCTACTGGGAAACTATAACTATATGCAAAGAAAAGTATTTCTCCTTGTTGACCATATTGAATATGTAACCTATGACGTAATCTGTCATTTTTTTTTCATTTCTTGTTGATACCGTACCTGCTTTTTACATTTCTTATCTTACACCACTTTCATGCAGGTTTTGTAGTTTCCTTCTAGAGGGTGTATGGAAATTCTGTGTCTCTCTGACATTGGGCTTTTTCCAGTTCTAGTTGTGAGATGTATATTTGTGATTTATCTTTCATAATAAGACGGTTCCTCTGGGTTAGATACTGTGGTTTGTATTCCTCTACTTTCCTTCAGAAGAACTGTGCGTTAGATGGACCAAAGGAGAATCAGGATCCCAAGTTATTGTTATTCAAAGCTACATCCAAGGGCATTGAGACGCAGAGACAAAGTTAGCCAGAGAGAGATCTCTGTGCTGTGTCAGCACTGAGCTTAAACGACTGCAAAGATTAATCAAAGGAAAACACACAGGCGTGCAGGCAAACGCACACACACACAAACAACACACCAGCTCATATGCACCACCCCCCCCACCCACCCCCCCCCCACCCCCCACACGTGCACACACACACAGCGCACGTACCCCACAGTTGTATATCTCAGCTTCCCAGCAGTTCAAAGTGTGGTTGGTTTGAAACAGATTAAAAACTGTCTATGAAGTGATGTATTGCAATTGTCATAGCGAGGGAGGCAGATATCTTTTTTTTGGAATAAAAAAATCCCTTCTTCTTCCCACCGCTATCAGCATGAGATGGAAAACTCACTAATCCTGCCGTGGTCGCGTTTGCATCGGTGGCAAATAAACAAAAGCACACCATTTTTCATCTCTGGCTGCTCTATTAGACAGGGATGGGGAGGAGAAATGGGGAGGAATAGAGGGGAAGAGAGAGAGGGAAGAGAGAGAGAGAGAGGGAAGAGAGAGAGAGAGAGGGAAGGAAGAGAGAGAGAGAGAGAGAGAGGGAAGACAGACCTGGTGGTGTCAGAGATATGACAGGTGATGTTTGGCATTGGTTAAAGAACACTAGTGTGATGTGTTCCTTTAATCAATTCATCCTGTCTGTCTCTGTCTGTCTGTCTGTCTGTCTGTCTGTCTGTCTGTCTGTCTGTCTGTCTGTCTGTCTGTCTGTCTGTCTGTCTGTCTGTCTGTCTGTCTGTCTGTCTGTCTGTCTGTCTGTCTGTCTGTCTGTCTGTCTGTCTGTCTGTCTGTCTGTCTGTCTGTCTGTCTGTCTGTCTGTCTGTATGCAGTCCTGAGGTTGGAGATGCTAAGTTGTCCTCTGAATATGAAAAAAAAAAACATGTATTTTATTGTACTTAGATCATTTTTCATACAAGGAGTACTAGTGAAGAGAGTTATACGTACAGTATATGAAGTGAAGTTGAACATTTACCTGAATCCCTCTTCAATCTGAGGCCTGTAGCTACTACGTGTCATCCAGGCCTGCCCCCAGCCACAATGATGTTGATGCTCTGTGTAGCAGCAGGTACAGCACGTCCTGTGGGGTTTTGGTGTGCGTAAAAGTTGGTGCTTTACTGATAACCATCCTCAGAAATACCTTAGTGGACAATGAGTCAAATTGTCCACCCTTGTCACTAATTTCTTTGCGGTATCCTACTCCTCCAGAGTTGTTTTGTTTTCCCAAATAACATCACCTCTCACATCATAATCATCATCTGCAAGCAAGATGTGGCCGTGTCGAAAAACTGCTCGGAGAAACGATTTCACATCTGACGCTATCAGACGGCTCTTCCGCACACGTTGAAAACAATTTGTCGATTAGCTGTGGGTAAACGTGTGGCCCTTCCTCTTTCTTCCCTCTGACCCGTGTGAAATGAGATTAGCCATTGAAGGCGGGCAGCAGTGACAATCAGAGCATCAGATCAATACTACTGCTTATCTCTCTGCTTCCTCTTCTCTGCTTTACACTCAAATACAGTAATGCACCTGGAGCAGAGACCGCGTGTGTCCTGATTCGATTAGACATGTTACTGTACACACACACACACACACACACACACACACACACACACACGCACACACACACACACGCACACACATGCACACACACGCACACACGCACACTCGCACACACACACACACGCACACACGCACACACACGCACACACGCACACTTGCGCACACACGCACACTCGCACACACACGCACACACACACACACGCGCACACACGCACACACGCACACTCGCGCACACACGCACACACGCACACTCGCACACTCGCACGCACACACACGCACGCACACACACGCACACACGCACACACGCACACAAGCACACACGCAGACACGCACACTCGCACACACACACGCACACACATACACAGAGAGAGAGAGATAAGAGATGCAGCAACACCTCTCCTCCTCCTGCCTTTTGGAGTAGAGAGGATGAAGACAACTAACTCTGTGTTTTGGATTTGGTTCTCTGACTGTCGTGGAGTACTGGATGTTTATTGGAGAACTGTCACTTTTCTAGAATATTAATTGGTCTATGGTATTTTCTGGCGTGTGGATATCTTCCTTTGAGCACTCTCTCTCCCTCTCTACCTCCTTCCCCGTCTCTCTCTGTAGCCGTTATGTATTTTATAAATGATGCTGCTGTCCCTGTCAGTGAGTGGCTGGGGAGCAGGCCCTCCTGTCCAGATGATTTGGGATGCAGTGAGGGGGCTGGGCCATCCGCTCTCTCTACCCGGTAAATAATTATAATTCCCCTGCTCACCGCAGTGGCTGGACACTTCCATAATTACATTGTCAGAGGGCTGGATGATTAGGGAGAGGCTGTGAAGAACGACATTAGGCTAACTGCACTGTGTCTGCATGCAGAGCATGACCCCCATCTAACTCTGTCTCCTTTTAATGTGATAGACTAAGCAGGCTGGCGGTGCTGGGATGATGATGATGATGATGATGATGATGATGCTGGTGTTGATCTGCATCAGCGTGAGGTGCACTTGTGGTTGTCGCCTTCTCAAGTTAGCTCTAGACAATATTCTAATAATCTGGTCAGGGTAATTTTAGCAGGTTGATTTATTAAGTCAGGTTCACTCTGCCGTAGACCAACTTCCCTCCTGACCTTGTAGCTGCATGGCTGCAGATGAGTCCTGTCAAACCCACTGCAGATAATAGACACATTTACTGGAGGAATAAACATTCCCACGCAAACAGACAGCCTGTGTTTTTCCTCCCGTTTATAGAGCTGTACTACTGATAAGTAATTATCCCTGCCAAAGGCAGATTGGGATTCACCACTGAGAAGAATCATCTATTTGTATGATATGTTTGCCATACATAAACCTTTAAAGCATGCATTGCAGACTTGAATTCTCCAGTCTAATAATTCAATTAGTGTGTGTGTGTGTGTGTGTGTGTGTGTGTGTGTGTGTGTGTGTGTGTGTGTGTGTGTGTGTGTGTGTGTGTGTGTGTGTGTGTGTGTGTGTGTGTGTGCATGCGTGTGTGTGGAATCCATTTGGAGTCTTGTATCAGAGGATTTCACTGATCTGCTTCCTCCTGCTGCTTTTCTGAATACTAACAATCTCATAACTAACATTTACTCTCATCACTTTGGATTCAGACGCTAAAAAAGATATTAGGATTGTAGATTATAATATTAACATGCCTTCTGGTTGGACAATCTTTTCCAGAAAGCACACACTCAATGTCAGCATGGATAGAGTAAAGGATGGTATGGGGAGATTGCTGAAAATCATTTTCATTTTAAGGCATGCATGAAAATCAAGTAGCAGATAATTGAAAGGATTATATATCTCGATAGAGGGCAGATAAAATGATACTGTTAATTCTGTTTGGAATCATTCAACAGCAACTAGCTCAAAAACACCGTAGGCCAGAGCCTGATTCCAAACCCATCCCTCCGATCTTACCCTTCCTACTTGACTCCCTCTCACAGACCTGTCCAGAATAGTAACAGCTCCACCGAAGCCTCTGTTATGTTTAAAGTTTCCCTCATGCTTCAACATCTCCTAACCAGTCAGTTCTAACAAATTCAAATAAGCTACAGAAAGGCCATGAGAAAAGGTTTGATTTATAGGTTTGGAACGGGGCCGAGGGAGGGCTGAGTGCTTGACTAGTCATGTAAGGCCTAGATCTCACCCGTGGACTAGTTTCCCCGTAGTGTCCCCCAGGTAAAGGCAATAGGGTGGGGCTACATGGCTTACGTGACTGAAGAGCAGGGAGGAATGTCAGGTATGGCTGCGAGGGAGCTTCTGCATGTTCAACAGCTGTGCGACATATAGAGCCTAGAGAGAGGGAGGAGGGGAAGAAGGGCATGATATGGAGGTGTGAACATGTGCATGCACGCGTCAATGCATGTGTGTGTGTGTGTTTCTGTGTGTGTGTGTGACTACATGTGACATACTGTACATTGGTGTGTGTATACCATATTTGAAGTTACCCGGTGACGTGCCCTTTGACTCTTATTTCCCCTCGGTAGTGAGATGAGAAGCACGCATGACATGTCTTTGTCTCATGGTGTGTCTTAACACACATAAGGATCATACCTCCATGAACACCTATAGCTGGGAGGGACGGCGAGGGTCGAGGTGAGACAGTGTATCCTGTAAACTGTCAAACACTTCAGTCACTCAGTTAGCCAGGAAGGTCATGATATTCTCAGACAGCTCACGCAATCAGTTCCTGACATGTGACACTGAAGGGAAGACATAATGTTTGATATCCTAAGTATGCTATTCTGTTTGATGACATCGGAGTAGTGTTTGTCTGAATTCCAAATAACTCAAATTACATGAAAGTATTATGGTAAAACTAAAAGCCCTGCCATCACTATGTGTAGACCTGAGAGAGTGAGAGGGAAAGAGAGAGGGAAAGAGAGAGGGAAAGAGAGAGGGAAAGAGAGAGGGAAAGAGAGCAAGGTATGTAGAGAGGGTGTTAGAATCCAGAATCCAGCAGCAGCAGCCGACGGCGAGGAGCAGTAAAATAAACAAACAGATTGGAAGCTTTGAGGATATTCTATCTGAAACTCAGTGGTGCTGAGTATAAATACAGCAGCCTGTAAAGCCGTGTAAATAGGCCTGTGTTTACCTGTCTGCACGGCCCAAATTAATCACCCAGCCTCGCCACCCGCCATGCCGTGGGCCGCCAAGGGAGGACAAGGAGACGAGGAGGAGGAGGGAGAGTGTAAACACGGCTAAAAGCTACTGGTTGGCACCATTTTGTTTTGGTTAGGATACAGCGTGAGTGATTAGGCCCCTCTGCCGCGGCGAAGGGATGGAGGATACTGGTTATGGTGGAGGGCTGTTGTGTGTGTGTGTGTGTGTGTGTGGTGTGTGTGTGTGTGTGTGTGTGTGTGTGTGTGTGTGTGTGTGTGTGTGTGTGTGTGTGTGTGTGTGTGTGTGTGTGTGTGTGTGTGTGAAAGTAGGGCCCGTGAGCCTGTTCTCTCTCACTTAGCACCCTCACGTCACTATTGTACCACACCTCAGCTGATAGAGTAAGTAAAGATAAAGTGATCTGTAGAGAATGGGGAAGGCCGTGAGGGTTACGCTGTCTCTTCTGCGTTTCCATTATGCGATTTGGTGTGGTGATGCTGTCACATTTCCATTGACATCATTTGAATTCCGCTGCATGCAGATCAGGCTCGCTGGGGCTTTCAAGTGTATAAAGGAGCTGGGTTTGGATTAGCTGTCCAACGTAACCGCTCTGTACAGGGAAGACTCTAAACGAACCTCATTATCATATGATTTCACATACCTGGCCCGATTAATGTCTCTGGGGTTTTTCACGCTTTTTTTAGAGAGGGGAGGGGAGGGGGGTAAAATTGTTTAATTTAATATATGCTTGGCTTTTAATCATAAGCCGTGCGTTGCATTTTAAGGCTATGCAGGATGATATTAGTGGCTACATGGATCATAGGCCGCGGTTCTTTGATTTTGCAAATTCCAATTTCTCAGGACGTTTTATGCGGTAGCGTACGTTAGCGGGGAACGATAGCGGCTCGCGGAGGAAGTCATCAAGGCCCACCCTTGAGAAGGAGGAAGAGATAGACGCTGGGAGAATAAACGTCTGGGAGAATAAACGTTGATCGCTCTATCACTCATTATCTATGGGTGGGATATATTCTTGTGCGCTCTCTCTCTCTCTGTCTCTCTCTCGCTGTCTCTCTCTGTCTCTCTCTGTTTCTCTGTCTCTCTCTGTTTCTCTGTCTCTCTGTCTCTCTCTGTCTCTCTGTCTCTCTCTCTCTTTCTCTCTGTCTCTCTCAGTCTCTCTCTCACACACACACATATCTGGAGACAGACAGCGATCAAAGGTTCTTGCCTTTCACTTGTTACTTGACATCTTTGGCTGCTTATTCTTCTGTTTTGTTTGCAATGGCACACCTGACTTACCGACTGAAATAGCTAGCCATGCTTCTACTCTGTCCTTGCTGAAACTGGTACTGAGCAGGGAGTCTCTCTGTTCTTTCAACGCAAACTTTGTGGATTTTGTCATTCTTATATGCAGCGCAATTCTTAGTGAACATTCTTAACAATAGGTCTGAAGAGAGTTATTAATGCCACGTCTCTTCTTAAACTCCCTCATGACATGTCTGTCTCGGACTAATTCCTTTCTAGTCTAAACCCCGACAACCTCGATCTGCAAAGTCAACCGCCCCTCTCACACCTCTTTTCTCTCGCTCACTCTATCTCTCCACTTTCAGAAGTCGAGGGGCCAAAGGTTTTCCTCCTTAACCACACTGTGAAATGCATCCTGTCACTATAAGAGACGGGTGAGAGGAAAGGGGCTTACAGGGAAGGCATCAGTACAGATGAGGTGTCTGGAAGAGGGGGAGGGAGAAAAAGAGAAAGCCTCTCACTTCATTGTGTCTCAGTAACTTTTATAAAGGAAAACTAATCCATTCTGCTCTTTAATTGCATGCCACGTCCCTCGATGTGTCTCTCCCTCCTCGGCACAATGCGGAAGAGGCACTTTTTAAACACCCTTTCCCGAGATTCCCATTTCAAACGCTGTAATGAGTTTTTAAAGAACATAATGGTACTATATTATATTAAAGAGAAAAAAAAATCGCCCTGCAAAAAAAAAAAAGAAGGGTTTGTCTTTTCAGGCATCTGGGTTGGAAGGTAAAGGAAATGTGTGTGAAGAACGGGGAGGGATGGATGTGAGAAGTGCTGAGGAACGAGAGGCAAGAGAGGGGAGAGACAGAGGCTGGAGGATTAAGGTCTAATTTCTCCCTGCTCCTTCTTTCATTGAGAGTCGGCAGTCCAGCAGATTTGATTGGGACTTTTAATTAAACATCGGTAATTATGGCCTGTAAATCTAAAGCGTCAGTAAAAGAAAGAATTAAAGTTCATTTCGTCTGGCTAATTATGGTGGACTTGTCCTGACGTGTGTGTACATGGAGTAAGCCCCTCATTCTCTTAGTGACAGGGGACCCCGGGTCTGAGATACAATGTAATTAAGCTGAAAAGGTTTGACAAGAAAAGTGAGGGTGAAGTTATTTAGAAGAAGGAGAAAATCACTAGTAACAGAGATGAAGATGATGGGTCTTTTTCATTGGCTCAAAATACCCCTGACTGAAGCAGTCCCTTATTCTCCACCTATCAGATTTTAGACATTCCACTCTGCATAAAACATTTCACATTCATCCTTCTCCACTCCTCTATCTGCATGAGAACAGTAGTTTGCGTAGATAATTGGTTAGATTTATTTTTTTTCTGTCCAGTTCATCTTTAGAATCCAATTTAGTTTCAGTGCTGACATGCGCTAGTTTATATTTTCCTGTTTTTTAAATGACCTGACATTAGCTTCACCAGGTTTAGAGGGGGAAAAGCCAATAGAGGAATCATTTTAGTGTGTAAAGAAGAGCTGTGATTTGGGCTCAGGACTCAATCTGTGGGCCGGTGGTGATGGTGGAGAGTTAGCGGTTGGCAGTGTGGTGATTAGGCCGTCTTAGTAGGAGGAAGTCATATGTGCTATTTCTCTGATAGGCTGGGAATCTGGATTTCCTGCTCCAGTGCGCTCGCCCAGCTAAACCCATCCAACCAAGGAGAGTAGGCAAAGTGGGGAAGGAAGGTGATTTCTCCGCCGTTGTGTGAGACACACACACACACACACACTTACACACAGACACACGGGCACACAAACCCCATGATACACAGCACCAGCACCATACCTTGTTCATGCATGTTTCAAAGCATGTATGCTATCCCCGGAAATTATTCAAATCCATCATTACTGTAATCAGTCATTCATATTGCATTAATTCAGAGAATATTACATCACTTGTATAGTAGGTTACCATCAACTGTTAGTGGAAGAGTTTTGGTTTCCCAACAGCTTGGGGTCATACAGACACTAGTCATCTCTCTCTCTCTCTCCCTGTCTCTCTCCCTGTCTCTCTCCCTGTCTCTCTGCCTGTCTCTCTCCCTGTCTCTCTGCCTGTCTCTCTCCCTGTCTCTGTCTGTCTGTCTGTCTGTCTGTCTGTCTGTCTGTCTGTCTGTCTGTCTGTCTGTCTGTCTGTCTGTCTGTCTGTCTGTCTGTCTGTCTGTCTGTCTGTCTGTCTGTCTGTCTGTCTGTCTGTCTGTCTGTCTGTCTGTCTGTCTGTCTGTCTGTCTGTCTGTCTGTCTGTCTGTCTGTCTGTCTGTCTGTCTGTCTGTCTGTCTGTCATCGGAGCCTGCCCACCGAAGAAGCTGCAGCCCCTGCTCCATTTAGCGGGTACACAATTACACCAATTGTGCGACCAGACAAATGGCATGTAGGACAGTCAGGGATGGTGAAGGGTGGGGGGTAACGCAATCCCCCAATGCCCTCCTTTCCCCCCGGTCCCCCTCTCCCTCGCTCCCTTCTCTCATCCTGACCTGTCCATCTCAGTCTGGGGAACAGTGGGTGAGCTGTGTGACTCTGTGGAGCGAAGGCTCTTCCCAACAATTACGGCTCAGTGCAGTGTGGCCTAGTGAAAGGCTGGGTCATTAGGAGGTTCTCTGCTATACTCTCTCTCTCTCTCTCTCTCTCTCTCTCTCTCTCTCTCTCTCTCTCTCTCTCTCTCTCTCTCTCTCTCTCTACCCCTGCTCAGGCCAGACTCCATGTGAAAATGACCCAAATAGCCCCTCTCTCACTTTACACGCCCCACAGCTCACCTTACACGAGCCTGCGCCCTGTCTCCACCCCCCTCCTCTAGACAGACTGAATACCTCACCAGCAACCCGCTTTAATTCACCTCTTTCCTTCCCTTCATTTCTCTCTCTCTCAGTTTCTCTCTCTCGGTTTCTCTCTCTCTCGGTTTCTCTCTCACACACTTTCTCTCTTTCTTAGTTGCTCACTTGCTCTCTTTCTCTCTTTTTCGCTTTCTCTTTCTCTCTCTCCCCCTCCTCCATCTGTGTCTTTTACCTCATTTGGAAAGATGGTTCCTCCGTGGGGAGCTAAACCTGTTTGTTGTGTAGAGGAGAGGAGGAGAGGTAGAGAAAGATAAATAGGAAGAGAGAGAGAGACAGAGAGGTGAAGAGAAAGAGAGAGAGAGAGAGAGAGAGAGAGAGAGAGAGAGAGAGGAGAGAGAGAGAGAGAGAGAGAGAATGAACATTTTAATAGGAATGCCCCCATTGGTCTACATATGCAGTAGTGTAAGTAAGAAAACACTGTTGTATTCAGTGTATGATGTGACAACTTGGCTTCATTTGAAATAATGTTCAACATAAACCCAGTAGATTCACTTTGTTTGGTCTCTTTATTACTAGATGCATCCTTTTTTTTTTTGCTCTGAGGGACTGGGATTTTTCAGAAGGGATTTGTGGACCATTTCTGGCTGCCCACCTTCCCCAGGTGACTTCAGCTCTCTATTGCTCTAAACATTACCTCGTTTTGTTGTGACACAGTAGCCTACATCATCACACTTAGCCTATGTACAGCATGTGCTAACACACCTAGCCTATGTACAGTATGTGCTAACACACCTAGCCTACAGTCCCATCTCAGGTAGTGTATTTCTGTTATGAAGCTAATTACCTGAGCATTTGTCCTAATGCTGCTTAGAGGATAGTGGCTACGTTGTGAGTCGTCAGTCTGTGTCTGAGACAGAGGTCCAGGTCTGAACAGTGAAGCACGGTTCTCTGTTACAAAGGGCTGACCACAGCCTTGCTGCTGTCCCACCATAGTCCCAATGTCCCTCCGCCTGCAGACCCAGGAAACCCCTCCAGGGCTCCCCTACCCTGCCTGCCCGGATCCAAACCTGGCCCTCGCCAACGCCATCGCTGTCTGCCGCTTGTCCCTCTCTCTTTCAAGGCCAGCCAAGACCCTCTCCTCTTCTCTCTCTCAGCCGAGAGGCTTCCCTGCCACCTGGCGCAGCATCCCAGCTCACTGCCGTGTGTGTGTGTGTGTCACCATGTACCTTTGGCTCTATGTGTTTCAGTATATGCCTGTTGTTTTGTTTGACTATGTGTATCTGAGAGCATTGTGTGTATATATTCTTGTCTCGCTTCATGTTTGTGTGTGCGTGTGCATGTGCGTGTGTGTGTGTGTGTGTGTGTGTGTGTGTGTGTGTGTGTGTGTGTGTGTGTGTGTGTGTGTGTGTGTGTGTGTGTGTGTGTGTGTGTGTGTGTGTGTGTGTGTGTGTGTGTGTGTGTGTGTGTGTGTGTGTAATTTCCCTCATCCAGTCCAACACCCAGGGCCATTCTACAACATGTCAGGCCTTTTGGAAGCTCTCCCCTGTGTGTGACAACACGGTTTGTTTTCAGCACACCAACACAGATTACCTCTCAGCCAAGGATGGCCAACCAGACACTTTCCCTGGATCAATCCCCCATTCTCACTCCAACACCAACTCTTCCCTCCTCCCTTCAACCTCCCCCCAAAACCAGTATCAAATACCGAACCAGAACTAGAGGAAGAGTGGATACTCCTTATTCCTGGAATCGTACCGTGTGACGTGTCTTAATGAGTTGTCTTCTAGTGGATGGAGAAAGTGACACATCTGCAGAAAGTGAGAGAGAGAGAGGAGAAAGAGAAGGAGAGAGTGAGAGAGAGAGTGAGAGAGAGAGAGTGAGTGAGTGAGTGAGTGAGTGAGAGAGAGTGAGAGAGAGAGAGAGAGAGAGAGAGAGAGAGAGAGAGAGGAGAGAGAGAGAGAGAGAGAGAGAGAGAGAGAGGATGTTGTTTTGATATATCATTTTTGTCCTCTGTAATGGACATTAGTTTTCCACCGTGTTAGGTCCATTCTGTTTGCCACCGTGTTAGGTCCATTCTGTTTGCCACCGTGTTAGGTCCATTCTGTTTGCCACTGTGGGGGCCATTCTGGGCTTTCTATGTTTTGTGTGTAACATTTACTGTAATGTTACATTGTGAAGGCTTCTAATGACCGCCACTGTGCACATACATAAAAAAATCCCAATAAATATTTCTTTGATGATATTTATTTTAAACATGTTTTTTTTTACCCCAAACACTTATGTGAAGGCAATTGAGAAATACATGCACCTTCTCAACTAAGAAAGCTAAATCATACTACTTTCTAAGTTCTAATTCAGAGTCTGACGGGAAACCTTTTTGGAAAACAATTAATGCACTGAAGCGTGGAAATTCCTCTCCCTCACTGCCTAAGCAAGTTGTGTCAGAGTCTGGCATCTATACAGAGAACATTTTGAAAAGTTTGCTCCTAATACTAGAACTGCTGATCCTCGATGGACCCCCCTTCAAACTAATGAGCAGTCATTCTGTTTGCAACATTCTAACAGTGTAATCACTACAAAAATAAAAAGATGGCTGTGTTTATGAAGGTCTTAGGTAACATTAGAATATAAAAAATATAGATATTTCAAATAACACAATAGCATTTTTTGTTAGTTTATGTTACTGTAGGCTTTACGTAAAAACAAACAAACAACAAATTTGAGCGTTCAATACCTTTATTTGTGGAGTGCCTTTATTACAACTATGACAAAGAAAGCATATGTACTAGAACACAGTAGCAGCTTCTCTTCTAACGACAAAATGAACAAAATACCCCAACCACCAAGACGCACGGTCAGCAAGACGCGCGGTCAGCAAGACGCGCGGTCAGCAAGACACGCGGTCACCAAGACGCACGGTCAGCAAGACGCACGGTCAAAGGATGAAAACATCAGTAGCCTAAACATCATTATAAGCGCCAAGTGTGTTTGATAAATAGTGAAAATCAGCACAAAAGCAATAGAGGCATTATAATGAAAATAAGTGTCGATATGACAGCCGTCAAAAATAGTCAATTACTGTCAGGTTGTGCTTACATGGTGTGCGTCTTCACGCAAGTTGGAGCATGTCCATGTCACATAAACAAGGAAACCTGGAGAGAGTGTTGCTGATGTAGTTTGTTGCTTGAGATGTAGGGTCTGCTCTCTCAGTGATGGTAGCACTGTCACCGGCTTGTTCTATCCAAACGGCGTCGTCCCTTCCTCTCTCCTATCACACCATTTCATTTGGTGGAGGCGCCGGCACCTCCTCAGTACGCACCGTTCTGGCTTTTTGTTGTTGTTGCGATTAGGCCTTGGAGGCGTAGGTTCAGGCTGATGCTCAAAATCTGAAGAACAATCATCAGAGATATCATGATCCATTTCTTCCCCACCGTCTGAGTCGTTTTCATTCAGATTTTGTCGCTTGGTCTTCTTGCCATTGTAAATTACACACACTCTCAATGTTTACTCCAAGTAGGCCATAGTAGACTGTGAAGACTGCTTGGATTCGGTGGACTGATGTAATGTACATACCATTTGGAGATGTATAATTAGAATAGATGAAAACAACTGAATGGCCGTGTTCTTCATTCACAATTGGTGAGTACATAATTATGCATCGTTCGCTTCCCCTCGCTCATCAATTCACTCACTCTCCCCCTTTCACCGTCATCATACTTGACTTAATTTATTTCATCTGATGTTATATGTGTGAAATTAGTGTAGGTATAGTTTAGGTTCAGTTTCGAGCAATTATCGGGGTGATTATCAACTGTCTACAGCACCTTCAACTGTCGGGAGGAACGGCGGAGCAGAACTTCCTGTCTAGAGGGGTGCACAAAGGGAAAACCATTTCATAAATGACATGCTCTACTAAAACTGGTTGTAACTCCAGATCTGTTTGTGATTAGAAGATTCTAACAACAACAGCGCGTCAAGGACTGAAGGGGGCATGACTTTAAAAATGGCAGAGTAATACTTTCTTTAAATTCATGAGCAGTCCAATTGACTGCTTTAGCGGTTCTAGCGTAAATCAACACGTTGTCTTTGCAGGCTTTTTATTTGAAAGAAATGGTGGTTTAATTGACCCTGGTCAGTCAATCGCCTGCTCGACCGTCTCCCAGGCTCTAGCTGGCAGGATGGAAGATCCGTCATCTTTTAGTGAATCTTAGTTTTCATTTCAACGACTCTCTTGTGATGTGCTAGACGCCCTGCTTAAAACTGCTGTAAAAAAAAAGCTTTCTGCTCCGCTAATTGTAGAATCATCTACACATATTGTTAATCAGAAAATGATCTCAGGTGCTATCCCTGTGGTCTGGAAGGCTGCCCATGTGCTCCCTCTCCACAAAGCTGGTGACCCCTCGGACATGAATAATTATCGCCCAATCTCTTAACTGTCTAGCCTTCCGGAAAGTTTCGAATCTTTCATCACCACTCAGCTTAGATCATTTCTAGCTTCAAAATGGGGGCGAAGGATGTCGTTGCTACTTAACGCGGACCCAAGTTCAGTTTTTAGATCCCCCGGTGTTATTGGCATAAGGTTAGCTGGATATTTCTGACTGGTTTTGGAACTGTAACAACAGGCAGCCTCTACCCACTTGGCACGATGGGATATGTAGTGATTTTGCCAAAACAGCCAGATATGTACACAGTCTTGTACCTTTAACTTTTAAAAAAGCACTATCGTATTTGTTGATTAAAGCAGACTTTATGAATGTCACAAGTTAATTGACATGAGAAAACTTGATAAAAAAGTCTAAAGAGCACAATGACTACAGTACATGGCTAAATTACTTCTGGACACAAAGGGTCCGTGGATCTCTTCCTCCTCACCACTCTATAGGGCTTGCCTTTTGTTAAATATAAGAAAACAAATTATTCAGTCGTCATTCATTCCGGCTTTAGATTATGGCGGTATTGTCTTTATGAATGCAGCTGCCACTGTATTGAAGCCATTGGACGCAGTTTATCATAGCGCACTGTGCTTTATTACGGGCGATAGGTTCAGTACACATCAATGTGTTCTGTATCAGAAAGTAGTCTGGCCCTCTCTTAAGTCTCATAGATCATTGATCTCCAGAACTCTCTAAGGTTGGATGTTTTGGTGCCGCTAGTGGCAGTTCAGATGGCTGGTTGATAACTTTTTTACTGACGAATGTGTTTGTTTTTCACTATCGTGTTTTGTAACGTACTTTTTTTTAAATTGCTTGTAAATATTGTATGTTTCTATTGCGTTGGAATGGTATATATTGTGAAATTTTATGAATGCGTGCAGAGATCCCTTACAGAAGCCTTGGTCTAAACAGGATTCCAGGATTCCCTGTTTAAATAAATCCTAATAGATAAACAATAAAAAATGTAGAAATGAAATATCAAAGTCTACCATCTCTCTCCATTCAATGACACAAATCCTTGTGTGTCAGCCGCTCCTGTCAAACCCATCATTTACCTCTGTTGTCCCCTACACCACCCACATTCTGAGCATGACATAATGCTCATTTCCACAGCCCAACTAAAGACAATGAATAACAACACCAATGTGCCTGACACACACACACAGCTTTGTTTTCCTGAAATCTCTGGACTTTTTGGGGAGTAAAAATGTTTGACCATTTAAAAATCCTATTTTCCCTAACCCCTAACATCCCGAGTGGTACAACGGACTAAGGCACTGTATGTCAGTGCTAGAGGTGTCACTACAGACTCTGGTTTGATTCCAGGCTGTACCACAACCGGCCGTGATTGGGAGTCTCGTAGGGCGGCGCACAATTGGCCCAACGTCGTCCGGGTTAGGGTTTTGCCGGGGTAGGCCGTCATTGTAAATAAGAATTTGTTCTGAACTGACTTGCCTAGTTAAATAAAGGATTTTTTTTCTCCAATAACCCTAACCCTAACATTACCCCAAAACCCTAACCCTTAAGCTTAAAATAGCATTTGAAAACATTCAGGACATGAAACAAGTCCTAACTTTTTAAAAAATAATGTCTTTCTACCTTTTCAGGACATTTGGGTGAATTCTTAGGACATTGGGGTCCTGATAAGGTAGAAAAACAAGTACACTCACACACACAAACATGCCCGCCCCCCCCCCCCCCCACACACACACACACACACACACACACACACACACACACACACACACACACACACACACACACACACACACACACACACACACACACACACACACACACACACCGATCAGTACACATCTGCCTGGAGAAAGGAAAGAGAAAGCAGTGTCTAGACAGAGGTGATACATCAATGCTTTTCAACATTAATAAAGACCATGCCAAAACTAGATGAATCATACCCTGTGTAAATAAGTTCAATACAGCCAGAGAGAATAGACAAACATCCATTCATTTGGCGTTTGGCGCTATTCCCATTGAATAATCTTAACATTTATTATGTTCTAAAATGTTTTATAGACGGGATATGTTATTTAGTTGAAAATAATGACAAACTCACTACCATACCATGAGTCAGATACGTGAACCCCCCTACAGTGATCAGTACACTCACTGATCCTGATTTACCCAATTCCTTGTTCTGTAATTCCATGGAAAATATAGAAAAATATTCCTTTGCAGATATTACAGTAATCCCAGCGTTTATGTTGGTAAACATTGTTAGACAATTTGAGATAAGGTCGTAGCTCCGTGTCCGCCCTAGACCCAGACGAAAACAAACCTCTTCCAAAAATGAAAGCGCTGAAGTGAAATAATATATGTGTTATCTGGGAAGAGGGGGGGGGGGGGGGGGGTGTGTGTGTGTGTGTGTGTGTGTGTGTGTGTGTGTGTGTGTGTGTGTGTGTGTGTATTTCTGTAGGCTAGTTGTGTGATTGTGTGTGGGAGATTTTTCTTGGATTCTTGGTTCTGTTCCAAGCTTTCTCTGTTTGGCAGCCGGTGATTTTGTGGTGTGTGATAAGCACCAAGACAGGAAAGTTGAGATGAAATCTGCCTGTGTTCTTCTTATTTTTGCTGTTTGTTTCAGGCGCGTCTGATAGTGTAAACACACAGTGAAACTGCGCCGATACGTTTCAGAGGTTATCTGATCAGTAATTGTCATGTCTCTTTTGAGAAGGCATGCCATTGATTCTCAAGTTCTATCTACCAAAGTAATCCGCACCAGTCAGCTTGCTTCGTTTAAACTGGGGTGGCTGTCCACACACACACACACACACACACACACACACACACACACACACACACACACACACACACACGCACACACGCACACACACACACACACACACACACACACACACACACACACACACACACACACACACACACACACACACACACACATACAAGCAAGCGCATTTACACAAGCACGTGCACACACACACACACACACACACACACACATGCTTGGATGCACGGACGCACACACACACACACACACACACACACACACACACACACACACACACACGCACACACACACACACACACACACACACACACACACACACACACACACACACACACACACACACACACACACACAATATAACGTCACCCCATTTAGTTCTCAGTGTGTGTGTTACCATGCATCACAGAGACACGATAAGATTTTAGTTGTTTTTCTAATTAGAAGTTACTGGAATTGTGATCATTATTTTTCCCTCAATTAAATGATACAGCCTTCCAGAAAAGCAGCAGCTAATCAGTTTGTAATTAATACTCTGGATTTTCTCTACAACATGCTGTTTTCCATTCACACAAAAAAAAACAGTATTTAAAGATGAGCCGATGCTTTTATGTGCTTGATAATCACACAATTGCTAATACCACCATTTCTCATGTTGTCCTAGCTGATCTGCAAAATACTGCTTTAATAAATATTGAACACATCATATTCTCAGTCTTTCTCTGTGTGTTGTATAACTTTGTTAGTGAAGTTGTGTTATTAGTTCTCAGAGATCTGTGTGTGTGCAGTATGTGTGCTTGTATGTGTGTGTTGATATGAATTATTTGGTGGTTCTGAGGTTGAGGGCATATTTAGTAGTAAACCGCGTGTAAACGGTCTAGTTGTTGTTTTCTGTAGCATACTTATACAGTACCAGTCAAAAGTTTGGACACCTACTCATTCAAGGGTTTTCTTTATATTTACTATTTTCTACATTGTGGAATATTAGGGAAGACATCAAAACTATGAAATAGCACGTATGGAATCATATAGTAACCAAAAAAGAGTTAAACAAATCAAAATATGTTTTAGATTTGAGATTTTTCAAATTTGTCACCCTTTGCCTTGATGACAGCTTTGCACACTGTTGACATTTTCTCAACCAGCTTCATGAGGAATGCTTTTCCAACAGTCTTGAAGGAGTTCCCACATATGCTGAGCACTTGTTGGCTGCTTTTCCTTCACTCTTTTCTTATTATAATTTTTTATTTAACCTTTATTTAACTAGGCAAGTCAGTTAAGAACTATTTCTTATTTACAATGACGGCCAAACCCGGACAACGCTGAGCCAATTGTGCATCACCCTATGGGACTCCCAATCACGGCCGGATCTGATGCAGCCTGGATTTGAACCAGGGACTGCAGTGACGCCTCTTGCACTGAAATGTAGTGCCTCTGCACCACTCGGGAGCCCAAACCACCTCAATTGGGTTGAGGTCGTGTGATTGTGGAGGCCAGGTCAGCTGATGCAGCACCCCATCAATCTCCTTCTTGGTAATATAGCCCTTACACAGCCTGGAGTTGTGTTTTGGGTCATTGTCCTGTTGAAAAACAAATGATAGTCCCACTAAGCGCAAACCGGATGGCGTACCGCTGCAGAATTCTGTATTAGCCATGCTGGTTAAGTGTGCCTTGAATTCTAAATAAATCACCAGAAAAGCACCCCCACACCATCACACCTCCTCCTCCATGCTTCACGGTGGGAACCACACATTACATTTTTTCACCTACTCTGCATCTCACACACACGGCGGTTGGAATTATCAGACCAAAGGACAGATTTCCACCGGTCAAATGTCCATTGCTTGTGTTTCTCGCAAAAGCAAGTCTCTTTTTTCTTATTGGTGTCCTTTAGTAATGGTTTCTTTGCAGCAATTCAACCATGAAGGCCTGATTCACACAGTTTCCTCTGATCAGTTGATGTTGATATCTGTCTGTTACTTGAACTCTGTTAACCATTTATTTGGGCTGCAATCTGAGGTGCAATTAACTCTAATGAACTTATCCTCTGCAGCAGAGGTAACTCTGCGTCTTCCTTTCTTGTGGCGGTCCTCGTGAGAGCCAGTTTCATCACAGCACTTGGTGGTTTTTGAGACTGCACTTTGAAAGTTCTTGAAATTTTCCAGATTGACTGACCTTCATGTCTTAAAGAAATTATGGACTGTCGTTTCTTTGCTTATTTGAGCTGTTCTTGACAAAATATGGATTTAGTCTTTTACCAAATAGGGCTATATTCTGTATACCACCCCTACCTGACTGGCTCATTAAGAAGGAAATAAATTCCATAAATTAACATTTAACAAGGCACACCTGTTCATTGAAATGCATTCAGGTGACTACCTCATGAAGCTGGTTGAGAGAATGCCAATGTCACAAGCGTCGTTGTAGGGAGCGGACCAAACTGCGGCAGGTATAGTGAACATATTTTTATTAGAAGGAAAAAACAAAATACACTTACACCAAACAAACGACGAAAAACAGTCCCGTAAGGTGCTTAAACTATACAGGGAAACAACCACACACAAACACAAGAGAAAATTAACCCACTTAAACATGGCCTCCAATTAGAGGCAACGACAACCAGCTACTCTAGTTGGAGGTTGTTCCAAAACCCCAACATTGAAATAGAAAACCCAGATAAACACATAGAAATAGACAATATAGAACATACACCAAAAACCCCGAAACACACAAAACAAACAACCTCTGCCACACCCTGACCACTCTACAATAACAAACAACCCCGTTTACTGGTCAGGACGTGACAGCCAAGAGCATGCAGAGCTGTCATCAAGATAAATGGTGGCTACTTTGAAGAATCTAAAATATATTTTGATTTGTTTAAAACCTTTTTGGTTACTACATGATTCCATATGTGTTATTTCATAGTCTTGATGTCTACAATGTAGACAATAGTAAAAAGAAAGAAAAACCCTTGAATAAGTAAATGTGTCCAAACTTTTGACTGATACATGTTTTGGGTTAAGGATGGAAAGGGAAACCAGTCAGTGGATCATTTTCAGGATATTCTGAAGATCTGAAAATTGCTCAATAAAGACAGGTGTTGTAATTTCAAACAAATATGCAGGAAATGCATTTCTTTCTCTCGCTCTCTCTCTCTCTCTCCCTCTCTCTCTCTCTCTGTTGCACTTTGTCGCTCTCTCATTCTCTCTCTCTGACTGGATAAGGATCAGGGATGAGCTCAGGTGATTACACTCTTTAGGCCATTGCTAATTGTAAGGTCTGTGCACTAAGTACTGTGAGAGTATTAATTAAAGCAGCCCATTAATCAAGCCCTTTGGCATGTCAAGCAGAGAGAGGAGAGAGAGAAAGCAATATTTCTGCTCTTCTTGTTCCTGTTCACCTCAAACCTGTGCGGTGTGTGTGTGTGTGTGTGTGTGTGTGTGTGTGTGTGTGTGTGTGTGTGTGTGTGTGTGTGCCTGTGTGTGTATATGTAATGATCTCACTTGTGTGCGTTTGTGATTTATGTTCCTCAGAAACGGCTCCCATGCCCTGCGGACAAGGAGGGGTAGGAGGACAGAAGGAGGTGGATGGGGTTGGAATGGAGATAAGCCCGCCCTTTCCTCCATGGAGGACACACACATCCATGTGTCCGAGTATGAACACAAGGAGTATCTAACTCAGTGCTTGTTTGATATTTGTTGAGCAGATTTGACGCCATTGACTCACATAACATGGTTTAACTCAAGTTCAACTAGTTCATGGCTGTTTGTCTAATTCTGCTTCCCTCATTTTCTCAAAACCATTGACATTCAATAGCAATGAATATGGAAGTGTTCAGTTGCCTATTCTACTGGAGTCAGGGTAAAGCAGACACTACTCTGTTTCTTTTATGAAGTCCCTTTTTATTGAACAAACACAGTCATGTTTGGTTATGTAAAATATCCACAGTTCAGACAACGCCTTGCACTTTGTCCTCATGCCAAACTCCATCTTACACTTCCAACCTCTTAAAAAGTTAAAATTATACATTGGTTTTATGTTAAAGCTCTCCGACAAGTGCTCTGGGTCTTTAATTTATACATATGCATGTATTTAAGCTTCTAAATATGCAGGCCGGTGTTTCAGGAAGTGAACGAGTGGGAATCCTATTATCTCGTAACTCTTAGATGTAGTGCAGTAAGCCCTGTGACTGGGAGCAGGAGTGGGGCTGGGGAAGACAAAAGGCTTCAATGCTAAGCGACCAAGGTGATTTTAATCGTGCGTTCTTAAAGAAAGAACGAAAGAAAGAAAAAGTAACATCTGAAAACCAATTCGCTGCACAAAGGGCCCGTGTGTTCCCCGATGGCAAGGATCGAAGGAAAAAAAGAGACAAAGAAGAATGATTGAAAGAATGAAAAGAAAGAGTTTTTTTATCAAGGTGTTCAGTTGGAGGACTAGGGGTTGGGGTCGAAGGAGAGGAGAAGGGGGAGCGAGGGAGGGTGGGATGGAGGGAGACGGGGTGGGTAGAATTAGGATCCCCCTTCAATCAGCCAAGCTAATTTATTTTTTCTTCTTCTCTCCATCGCCTCCCCCTAAACCGGAGGACGTCATTTTCATGTCCGTTCCCACTCTCTCTTCTTTCCCGTTGGCGGCAGCAGCAACCTCCCCCGAACAACCACACAACTCCCATCCTGCGACTGCAGCCTGCCGGCCTCCACTCATCTCCAAAATGGCTAATGGGGGTTGGAGGATGACGTTCAATTTGTACAGCGTCTAAAACTAAAAAGGGTCTATGAGAGATGGGCCAGACCCGGGTCGGGTTTCCCTAATGGCTGCAGTCGGATCAGGCTCCTGCACTCTGATTGGCCTGTTAAATTATTTCCTGGGCTCGCAGCCCAACCAGGACCCCTTCATCTCTTTGTCCTGCAGATAGAGGGATAAAACACTCTAATGAAGAGGAGGAGAAGGTCAGGATAGCTACGATACGGAAACTAATGAAGGAGATATGAAACGTTCAGTCGCTTGGTTCAGTATAAACCAGTGCTGTGTGGTTAGTGATTAGAAAAGGGAGATTCATATTCTGATTCACCCAGTAGATGTTTGACAGAGTTAACATGAACTATTCAGGTCTACTGGTAGGGGTTCACCCAGTCCTTCCATCTTCTTTTTTTGTTTTCCAAAAGACAGATAAAAAGGGAGAAAAGGGGAGTAGTGTTTTGGTACTGTATTGTATTGTATTTACAGTAGCCTACTTGAGTTTCACTGTGACCTGAGGATGGTCTAAACAGAGCAACTAGCTCTCACAGTCTCACGTCAGAATTCAATGTTTTTTTCATGTTTCTCAAACTTCACATTTTTAAGTTGTTGCAAATGCCACCTTTTTAAGGTTAGGGTTGAGTTTCGGCATTTACTCTGAAATCTTAAGGTTGGGCATTCATTTCGAATGGTTAAGGTTAGGGTTAAGGTTTGGGATAAGCTTAAAACAAACATCTCAAAAACAACATTCTATCGCTGGATTTGGACTTGAAAACTTTAGAATCAGAGGCAGATGCTTACACCCATCCAACATCCCCATCCAAATGCCCCAGCAAAACCAAAACCTACTTGAAGGTAACAGCACTCACTGTTGCCCCTAGTGGCCGGTTTCCACATCGTCTCCCAACGTCCTCAGACACGGATGGACGTCGAACACTTACTTGTATCAGGGTGACCTGCCGGAAACAGAGATATACTGTAGACTGGGTATTCATTAGAAATCAGTCAGATTAATGATAATGTTAGTGAAATGTAGAATTTGGTTTCACAAAGTAGGACAAGTCCTCTGCGTGCATTTCCTGTGCAGTTTATGTCCATGGTTTGACTGGTGCTTATCAGCTATAGGAAAACTAGTTGAATGGACACTTAGATACACATACACACTTTGAGAAAGTGTTTTGTGTTGTTGTGGCCAGATAGTTTATGTAGTGGTTTCTTGTGTCCTATTTTTCAAAAAGTAGTCAGATGTTAGTGACAACCATCAAGATACAGGTGAGATTATTGCCGCGATACAAGCTCCGAGGCTTGCTAGCGGAGAGACCAAGAGGGCCTTTCTGAAATCTGCCCTGGTTTTGCCATGAGAAATACAGACACATATACGAGCATTTCCACACTGCTCTACTAAAAGACAACAGGCAGGCCTGAAACATAGGTAAGACAGACGGGCGGTTTCATAGACCCTGATTCATTTAGGCTAAAGTAAGCTTAATTCAGTTCAATGTAAATGTCCTCACCGTTGATTTACTTGTGATTATATACAGTACTTCTGAATATGTCTGTGACTGGGACTTTTGAAATTAAGATTAACCATAGAACTGGACCAATTTTTCACCATGAAGCTAAAAGGATCCTAAATCACGATTAAAGAGAAATTTAGTCGAGGAGTGGTCTTGATGTAGGTCTGTGAAACCAGCCCCCATGCAGTGTGATTGTACCGTAGCGAAGAGGAGAAAATAGGAGGGTGGTGAAGGTAGAGGCAGTATAGCACGGCAGAACGTTGAGTTACAGTGGCAGATGAAGGTACATGAACTCCTTTTCATTACTGTTTAACTTATCCACGGTCTTTCACAATCCTTTTACCCAGGTCAATGAGAAATTAACTGGAAATGTAGACCTCCTCGGGCAATCGCTCCTCTCCAATTTTTCAAATGTGTTCTATGCTTACAATTGTGGGAGTGGAGAGAGAGAGAGAAGGAGAGAGAGAGGGAGAGAGAAAGGGAGAGTTGCGTTAAAACATATTTTTCTAAAAAGCCCTACAATTCTCGATAATGTTGAGAGTTTTCACTTAATTAAACTTGTGCACGCAGTGCAAAGTTTAAAAGGAAAAATTACACATGTCATGCCGTGAAAATGAACAAATTATCAAATACAAATTAATTAGTGTTTTGAATCCGTGTTCAGAGCAAAGAATTGCATTTAGAAAATTAAGAAGATATGGCTTCTCAGTCTCGTTGTGTGAGTGTGTATAATTTATTACTCCCGAGTTCAAAAAGCAGAAGAAAACACTTCATAAACAGAACCTCTCTAATTTTATACATTAGGATATTGGAATGATTTTTCATAATGGATATCCCCTAGAACTATATTCTGTGGAGTTTTTTAATTAAAATAAATATGGAAATAAGGGCAAGTGAAATAGATACACATCGTTCTTGACATCCAAGGATAAACCTAGCCACAGGTTATGAATATGCGTCTGTCTTTGAATAAATCATCAATTTTTGAGGTTTCTGGAGCTGGATTTCCAGAGCTCTTTCTTGTTTTATGTAATAAAGGTCTACTCTTTCAAAGGTGCTTCATCAAAGAGGATAAAGGGTTGTGGAGATAACCTACTTGACCTCTAACCTTGAACCAACCACCCAACCGACTTCTCAGGTCTTTGAGGCAATGTTTGCTTTATGAGGAACCAATTCGAACATGACTTTAGGATCGACGTTAACATAGTAATAATTGGGCCATAAGACTTTGGCTCAAAATGTATAAAGGTAATAAGGTCTATAGAAGTTTTAAAGGCAATGTTCACCTTTCTTTCAATTTTTTTTTAACAAGACTTCTTAACCACTTCCAGTCTTATCTGGCTTCCCCATTGAATAAACCTTCAGACATCGTGTTCATTAAAGCCTTTCATATCATTATTTCCTTCCTTTCTAACGTACATTCTGTCGCTCTCACAACTTTGGCCGGAAGGGTCTGTGCGTGTGAGCGTATGTGTGAGTGTACGCACGCTTCGTACTCCCTCACACTCTGCTATTATTCGCTCCTGAATGAACGTGCGGGCGTTAAAAATGGAGGGATGGAAAGAAGGAGAAGACGAGGCTGGGAGTTAATTAACGTGGTGTCGGAGAAACAGGCATAATACTACACCACTGTAAAAAGACTTGACATTGAGATGGACGGATAAGTCATTAATTGGTTTTCTTATTGGTACAATGGGCTGCATGCGGCAGAAGAGAAGAGAGGAAGGTCAAGGCTTTGACTTTGACAGGAACCACAACTATATTATGCGTCCTAGCAGCCAGGACTGTGTTGGCTTGTGTGTGTGGAAGAATATGAAAGGGGGGACAGATGCAAAGTTGATGGCAGATTGCGAGGCTGTGAAACAAAGTAATTACACCTAAAGGTGTGTTCTGGGGCCTGAGAATGGTGATGCCGGTCAGCACAGCCGGGCCTCCTCAATCTGCAACCCCCGACACACTAGATTTGTCTTCAAGCAACCTATGCCTGCTTGCTTGCTTGTTTGTTTTCTTCAACATTCCCTTCTCGCTTCTCTTCCTCCTCTTCCTCCTCCTCCTCTTCCTCCTCCTCCTTCTCATCCTCAGCTGCTCTCTGGAGGGAGGCTGTGGCACTCAGCTGAAACGCATATAATTTCGGGGCTGAGATGAACGCAGGCGATAGGGCGAGGAGGGGGAATACGGAGAGATAATTACGGGCGATACTCATGATTGTGAACGCGGCGGTGTGAAAAGGTGGGCCGCAAGATAAAACACTCATCAGAGAGGAGAACGAGAGAGGGCCGGGGTAAACAAACACAGGGAAGGAGGGAACAAGAGAGAGAGGGAGGGAAAGAGAGAGAGAGGACCATAGTGGAATAGAATGGCAAGGTTAAAGGCATTGAGATGAAGGGAGATTAAGGTTATGGCTTGAATCTAAAGGCATTCAGACCGTATTAGAAACAGTAGGGACAAATATAATATTAAGTCACATGTCCCCTGAATCGGCTCAGTGGACGTCTTCTATTGAAAGTGAACCAATCTGCAAGACAGAAATCAAGACAAAAAGGGCGTTTGAGATGGATGTTCATGTTTGTATTCACAATAATATAATACCATTTCACTGTTAACCTTTGAGACCAAAAACTGATGAAACAAAAAAAGAACTAGCAATCTTTTAAATTAAAAATAAGAAATTCATATAATTATCTAGTAAAGGGTAATCAAATGTTTTACTTATTTAGCATTGCTCACAAATCATGGGCCTGAAACCCCAAAAAGTATTTGCCTAGGATAAATTAGAGTGGCTATGATAAACCCCTGATATGTTTTATTTTACTGGCTTTTGGTGTGGAACACTTTGGGTACATCTGTAAATGACAAAAGCCTTCTAAGGTGTACATGCATGTGGTCAAAGTGTGTGTGATTTTTATCACTCTCTCTCTCTCTCTCTCTCTCTCTCTCTCTCTCTCTCTCTCTCTCTTTTTCTCTCCTTTGCTCTCATGCAGAGGTGTAGGTGATGACAGACACAGATAATGCTTCATGGCAGTAATGATAAGGAGCGTCCACTTGTGTCCCATCAGAAACCCCCCCACAGCAAACCCAAATGACTGCAGTCTTATCAGCGATCTCACACTTAATGCAACACCATTTTGAAGTAATGCGTGCCTTTTCATCCACAAATGGATTTGAGATTTCTCGCCTCTTAATATTGATTTATTTGTATACTTTGTCCTCAGAAGGATATTACTACCCGCATATCATCAGCGAAATGCTTTGCAAATGTTACACTGATATGGTGATAGTGTACTAAGAATTTTGAGTGAGTTCAAATATTGATTCAGTATATTTTATGTTATGTGAGGGTTGAAGGTAGGTTTTGCTTTTGTTATTTTACTGTTTGGAGACCCGTTTGGTATTGGTCTGTGGGTGTGCGCATTCGCCCATCACTTGTGCGCGTGGGGGCGTGTGTGTGTTGGTGTGCGTGTGTTGGTGTGTGTGTGTGTGTGAGAGAAAGTTAAAATATATGTGTGCTTGACCTGTGGCCTGCTATCTGATCAGTCCTTCCGCTGTAAAACTTTGTCTTATCTCTTTTTTAGAGAATTCACATGAAAGTCCCCATACCAGAACATTCTCAGAAATGAACCACAGTGAACACTTTTAACCGTTTACGTCATATTCAAATCATCAACAATTGAACCTCATGATAGTTATGGACATACCACAGTTGTTATAGAAATACCACCATCCTCTGAGCTGCATTGAGAAGTTAATTCTTACTTTTCTCACTTTTCAAGAAAATATGAGAAATAAACACTTTTTCTTCTGCTTGTATCATTTTTTTTAAACATTTTTCAGTCAAGATCAATTCATCTGAATCGTCTTGGAATGTATTCCTCGCCGATAAAACCTGAATTAATTTATCAAACTGTCTTTAAATAAATGCAGTTGTCAAGCGGGGCCCAGAGGACCGAGTCGGCGGAAGGAAGCGTGATGGAAGCGGGATTTATTAAAACTCTGTCTCCTCTCTCATCCCTCCTCTGTGAATGCATTCATCTTACTGACGAGGGAATATGAGTTAGATTCCAATCACTGCTCAAGGTGCTTTATTGGTGTGTTTTTTGAAGGTGTTTTTAGGTGAGCCTGTCTCTGTCTGCCACTGTATCAGACTGGGCTTTCACAAATAACTAATGGAATCTCCCTCAGATGTTCCACAGCCCATTTCATATCTATAATTGTACAGGTTATAAATCATATTGGAGGGATTTAAATGTTTGATTCTTTTTGATGTATACGCTGACCACGGAAGGCGATGAGGTGATTGGTGGGTTGAGATTGTAGTGTTATTAAAGAAAAATAAAATGCGTCTGAGTGCCAAAATTGCAAATGATGCTAGCAAAATGTTTTCATTCCTACAAGGACACACTGTCTGAAAGTGATGCAAAAAATGTTTTGGATGACACAAAATGGAATATTGTTCAGGCCAGTTATGTCACTGTATAAGACCTTTGGGGAAAATCGAAGCCTTGAACCTGGCCTTTTATGCCTAGAGTATTGACCCTTTCTCTTTTGCCTTTTATCCTCAACAGCAAGCAATGAGTGACTGCAGTGTAATACAGACAGGGACTGCCAAGAATTTGTGTTTAGGTGTGTGTTGACTCTTCCTATGTTGTTGTGAACCAATGAAGCTAGATGTATACATTGCTCCAGCATACGAGTCCACTTACTATAAACCCTAGATACAGATTTGTCTCGTTATGCAACTATGAACGTTCTCGACGTTATCTCTCCCAGATCCTAGACTCGGATGGTTCGAATAACAAGGCTCTTTTCCGACTTGTGTTTGGAGAGGGAATTGTGCCCGCCACGACTGGGCCCGACGTTGGAGCGCGGAGAGAGGCAGAGTCCACTTTGTGGAACACACTGGGCGGATATCAGGAGCAGATGTCCTGTCTGTCATGTAACATAGAGCTCTGGCCTGGGAGCTGCTTACAATGTCATAATGTAGTACTGCCCTACGAGGTAAATAACTCCACTCACCTTGCCCAGCTCCATTTCTGCTTCTCCGTTTTGGAGGGCAGGGTTAAATATGAATAACAATATTGTAAAGGTTGTGTGTCTATTTCTTGTACTTGGAGCAGGGTAGAAAGAGCTGGTTTCCCAGGCAGCGCTCCCCCAGCCCCTAGTGGTCAATGTGTGAATCTCTGCTTGGTTTCACCCGCACTGTATTTCCATAGAGAAAAGGAAGTAAAGGAAAAGACGGACTGAGAGAAACCCTATTACAGTTTTTTACAATCACTTTGGCACTAATTTCAGAACCTTGTGGTCATTTTTCAAAACCCCAGACACAAAACTCAAAATGGTCATCACTTGTAACAAAGGCTGTCCAATGTTCAAAACATTGCATTGTGCATTTATGTCTTTAAAGGAACCTTGCACTTGCAGAATCATTGGTTCAAATAACTAATTTATCATGAAATACCATAGGAAGATTCATTTAGATCACCCACACACAAGATACCTATAGTTTCACTGTGGAGTTGTTCGTACAATCATTAAATATTGTAGTACAAAATATGTGAATCATGTTCCATTATGCTACTACACGTAAATACATCACTGTAAAAGGACTAGTAGAGAGAATACTACAGACACAGTGGAATCATTGAACAAAATATGAAATGTATTGATGAAATACAATAAAATCACAACATAGGTTTCTTTGAATCAAAGCAAAAATAATTAGTTACAAAAAAGAAAAAACAGTAAAAGGTGAACTGCAGTGTTCCTCACCTGGCTTACTGTAAAAAGCTAAACAAAAGATTGATTACTGTACTTCTATATTCTATATTCAACTGCAGTGTTCCTCACCTGGCTTACTGTAAAAAGCAAAACAAAAGATTGATTACTGTGCTTCTATATTCTATATTCAACTGCAGTGTTCCTCACCTGGTTTACTGTTAAAAGCTAAACAAAAGATTGATTACTGTACTTCTATATTCTATATTCAACTGCAGTGTTCCTCACCTGGCTTACTGTTAAAAGCAAAACAAAAGATTGATTACTGTGCTTCTATATTCTATATTCAACTGCAGTGTTCCTCACCTGGTTTACTGTTAAAAACAAACAAAAGATTGATTACTGTACTTCTATATTTCCATCAACCCTGTCTTGTGGATTTGACCATAGGTTCTCATCCACATCACAATGGATGTTTTCATTAGCCAAACATCTTGGGAAGAATCTTCAGGCGAATCCAGGCCTGACACTGGTCTGCCGTGATGTCATTGCATGCGTCATCCATGGCCTGGAGAAGGGTGGCTTGTTCGTGAGGGCGCCTATCATATACCTTCCACTTCCATGTGGAGAAAAATTCCTCAATCGGGTGAAAGAAAGGAGAGTATGGGGGTAAGTACAGGGTGGTAAATTGTGGATGGGCCTGAAACCATGCTTGCACCATTTGAGCATGGTGGAACCTGACATTATCCCACACAATGACATAGGTCATGCCATCAGCTCTACAGAGCTGATTTAGCCCATCAAGGACGGTTACATATGAACAGCGAATCATGTGGCTGCCTGCAACTCAATATATAGAGTATATAGAGTAGAGAGCTTTAGATGTTGTTCGACCTAACATTAGAACGGGCAAGATACGTAATCTAAGCAACTTTGACCGTGGTATGATTGTTGATGCAACAAATGGTGATTCCAGCATCTCAGAAACAGCTGCCTTCCTGGGATTTTTACGCACTACAGTCTCTACAGTTTACAGAGAATGGTGCGATAAACAAAACACATTCAGTGAGCGGCAGTTCTGTGGACAAAAACAACTTGTTAATGAGAGAGGTCAGAGGAGAATGTCCAGACTCATTCAAGCTATCAGAAAGGCCACAAATGCTCAAATAACAGCTGTTTAAAACAGTGGTGTGCAGAAGGGCATCTCTTAATGTACAACACCGTGAATAATTCAGGCTGTTGTGGAGGCAAAAGGGGGTTCTACCCAGTACTAGATAGGTGTGCCTAATAAAGTGGCCGGTAAGTGTACAGTAATGTCAAATCTGAAAACATGGTCTGGAAAAGTGGTACATGGGACCATAGAAACAGTGTCTGATAAAGAATGATGATGAAATATTACATCCATAGATAATGTAGTCCAATTGGTTCATGTTCCACGGTAATGGTGTCAATGGATCTCGTTATCCTGAAGCTTTCATGATCTAAACATGGAATATTGTTTGTCAGTTTCCATAAAACTATGCATTAAGAGTAATGCAACAGTTACTCATCATTTTGATCAGTTGTATATATTGATAGTTAGATCATTGTAATGAAATGAATAGACAGTCATCTCAGATTTAGTGTGTGAATTGCATTTTGAAATGGTAATACTTTGATGTTAAGTTGTGTCATTTTGAACAGGTGATTTTAGTTCAATGAACAAATGATCTTAACTTTATGTGTATTGTATCCAAGCAATTGGAAAAAGTGTTAGAGTTTAGAAAAATGTGCATTTTGATCATTGGTTGTGAGTTTTGTGTCTAGAGTTTTGAAAAATGACATCAAGGTTCCGAAATTAGTGCCAAAGTGATTGTAAAAAACTGTATTTACCTCGTAGGGCAGTGCTACACTATGACATTGTAAGCAGTTCCCAGGCCAGACCTCTATGTTACATGAGAGAATAATGGCGGGAGAGGCACCTCATTTGAAATTCAGGTCTGCCCTCCAAGCATCTCTCCTTCTGCTTTAAAACAGTTCTAGGCCAATCTCTGCATCCCAGGGTTATTGTAGCTGCAGGGGATTGTTTAACAAAGGTGACGGTCTGAGCACAACTAAACAGACTCTAGTGCTATTCTCTGGTTAACTCTTGATACAGTTGCTTGACATACACAGAGGATATCGACATCTCATCAAGACTCAGGACACGAGTTGAGCTGAATAATAAGTACAGCAGATAGGACACTTTGTGATGATCAGTCTCTCTCTCTCTCTCTCTCTCTCTCTTTCTCTCTCTCTTTCTCAGTCTAATTAATTAAAGCCAGTGGTTTCTGTCCGTTTCTCTCTCTTTGTTTTTCTCACTACAGCCTGTCACCAATCCCCTCTGAGACACCAGTGCTTCAACTCCCTCCATCCCTCCTCTCATCCCTCCTTCCCTCCCCTCAGCCCTCCATCCCTCCTCTCATCCCTCCCCTCCTCTAGTCATTTAAACTTTTTTAGAATAATTGAGATGTTATCTGGATCATAATTGCGGTATAATTAGAAGAGGTAATTCTCCCATGGAGCTCAGTCAGGTCTGATGTCGTGGCGTGAGCAGCATGTGGTTGGAGGTTAAACTGCTGCTTTGATACTGAGAGCCAGAGAGATGTGAGTGACTGGCAGAGTGAAAGGGGACTGGGTTGCAGTGTAGTTCATTGGACGCATTGCAGAATTTTCAATAGAGGAATATCGGTCATTTGTAAACCTAACACGAATTTGCTTTCACTAGTTTAACGATAAAACGTGTAAAAAAGTAAATGGCACGTCTGAATGAGTTATTTTGGAGTAACAACATTAGTGAAGTGCATCTGTGAATTGAATCAACCATTCAACTGTCAGATTCACTGTGAGGCCCTTTTGGTTTTCTTCGTATTAGGTCCCTCAGATGACAGTAGGTTACAGTTATCTCTGTCCTCCATAAGGGGTGTGTATACTGAGGGTCTGTCTCTTCGCGTGGTGTGGGCATGGTTACATAAACGGCTGTGTGATACTCTGTCTCCCGAGACTGTGACAGACAGCACGTTATCCCCGTGGCGACCGAGCTGGGCCGCCAGCTGTTGTGCAGGTGAGGGTTGCCGTGGTAACATGGGGTAACTCGACATGTGGAGGAAACTCAGGGATGGCCACAGGGTTAGGCCTCAGGCCCAGGGAGAAAACCACACCCAGGCACAAGCACTCGCTGTGGGGAGAGAGACAGCCAGGTTCCTCTGACTTCCACATCATACCTCCACACGCGCGTGGTGGGGACAGTGGTGCAACTGACAGTCTGTGTCTGTGTGTGCATTTATTGAGCTCTTCTGAATGTGTTTCCATGACTGTGTGTGTGTGTGCGCGTGCGTGCGTGCGTGCGCACATGCGTTATACTCTATCTGCATATACTTGTAATAATGTAGCTGTGGTACCATTTCCTGTATTTGTCTGGATGTTTAAATGTGAACTTGCATCATGTACTGTCCCCATTGATAATTCTTTGTATTTGTGAGGATGTCATTCTTAGAGAGCCTTTTGGTATTTCAGAGCTTTTTCAAAGTGAGAAAGATTTTACAGAGGGAAATTATTCAATTGGAAACATGAGGGTAAGAAAGAGTAAATTCTGTGAATCTCTCGCCGTTGCGCTCTCTGTTTGACTGCTGTGGCTCACCTTGACTATGCCGGCTGCGAACGTGTGTGGGAGTATGTGTAGAGAGAGACAGAGAGAGACAAAGAAAGAGAGAGAGTGTTTTCATGTGTTCTCCCCTAATATTACTGTCATGGTTTTGTTCTAAGAACCATGCTGAGTTCCCACTGCTGTTCTGTCTGATCTTGTACCCTTTCTCTGTGTTTGTCCCTCAGTGGGCATAATAACCCACATCCAGCCCAACACATTGGAAACTTTTTGCCAGAATGTCTGACTGCATCTCTATTTCTGTTCTCTCACTGCTTTGATTCTAAGACTGTGTCTGAATAGGTCCAAGCACAGAAACTCTTACATCAGATTGGGAGGTGAGAAAATCTACACAGATAAAGAGTTCTGCCGTTTCAAATCTACCATGTGTGTTCTGTTTTAGGTTTTGATTGAAGCCCTTAAATAGTTTGAATTTGTGTTGAGCTTTCATTTAGTTTGACGGATGTCTAGAGAAAGGGCCATATCTCCCCTTAAACAGTCCTTAGAAATGCAAAGGTAAGCCCTTGGATTTTATAATTTAGCTGCTTTAAAAAAAAAGTGAAGGAGGGCTTTGTTTAATTAAAACTACTGCAAATGTTTTGAGTGAACTGTAAATGAGGTAAATTAGAGAATTACAGATGCTTGTTATCTGTCAGTGTGTGTGAGAGGGTTTTTTAATCCTACCCTTAAGTTACTGCCAAGCTCAGCAATAAAGCTATGACTGTAGCCTACAGAGGTGGAAGTGGCAGTTGCAAGACATATTGTAGTGACTACCCTGTTCTAAACGGAATGGTCCATAGTGGACGTTAATTGTAAGTAGAGTGTTGGATGGTGTGGCAGCATGACTGGCTAGACTTCAACTATGGTATGTGATAGATAATACAAAGGCCCAGGTGTTGGTTTGTTTGAGAGTGTGAGCAGGAAGTCACTGTTGACCTAGATTAGGCCTTGTTGTGATACAGAGAATACTGAAACCACTGGAAATGGAAAGGAATTGACACTTGAAAGTATCTCTTCCAAATGGATTAAGTGTTCATTTTACACATTTTACGTTTACGTCATTTAGCAGACACTCTTATCCAGAGGGACTTACAGAAGCAATTGTTTTAAGTACCTTGCTCAAGGGCACATCAACTGTTTTTTTACCTAGTTGGCTCAGGGATTCAAACCAGCGACCTGTTGGTTACTGGCCCAACACTCTTAACCGCTAGGCTACCTAACGCCAAAGCCTGCCACGAGTCTACATCGATTGGATAATTTTTATGTGGTTATCCAATCAAAATGTTCAAATTTACTTTGCATGATCTTTGGTACATTATTTTAATATTATTGATATATTAACCTCAAAGTTTTACGATTGTCTGCACGAAGTGTCTGTTGTGAGATTTACTTTACAATTTGCTCTAAAATCATGTCCATATCCTTCTAAAATTGTAAACATAATTCATAATATATTTTAAAATGACTGTTTAGATACCTTTCTATTTCAATTACATTCTCATTTCTATACGTTTTTATATGCCTGTTCTCCTCTATTATTTGGTATGGAATGGACCAGATTTTACATATTGTAAAACCTAAGCTTGGATCATTTTATGGCACATTCAATATTGTGTCATTATTTCAACAAACTCCGATTTTCTGTAATGTAAACAAGAATTGAATATTTTTGTTTCCAAAGTTGAAAGTCTGGCACGGCATGGTGGGTTAAACTGTCTAAACATCTGACAGTTCAGTGGAAACAGAGAGGAGGGTATATTCTGCCTCATCAGCTTCTCTCATGTCAAATGTCAACTTGTATGACTGAGAGCTTTGATGCACCTACTGTAGGCAGACAGCCAGAGCCGAGGCCCTTGGTATAGTAGGTGTTCAGTTTAATGAACTGGGTCACTTTCTCTCCTTACTGTAGCTCGGAGTCAGAGCAACAGCTACGTCAGTGAACTGAGGGTTTCTGAATGTCTTTAAAAAGACAGGTAAGAAAAATGTCCCTTGGGCCAGGTAGCCTAGTGGTTAGAGCGTTGGATTAGTAACCGAAAGGTT
The DNA here is from genome assembly GCF_965601325.2 of Salmo salar. Classification (NCBI taxonomy): domain Eukaryota; kingdom Metazoa; phylum Chordata; class Actinopteri; order Salmoniformes; family Salmonidae; genus Salmo; species Salmo salar. The sequence goes on from NC_138297.1 coordinate 48,002,709, forward strand.
GCAAGATCGCATCCCCGAGCTGACAAGGTAAAAATCTGTTGTTCTGCCCCTGAACAAGGCAGTTAACCCACTGTTCCTAGGCTGTCATTGTAAATAAGAATTTGTTCTTAACTGACTTGCCTGGTTAAATATCGTATTAATTTTGATTGCGAAGAAAGGCAGAAGTAATCGACATACACACAAACGCATGCACACACACACATGCACGCACGCACACATACATACATGCACACACACACACACACACACACACACACCTCTTTCTTCCCACACAGCAGGCTGTCAGTCAGGTGGGAGAGACTAAAGACTGTAAATGTGTATCAGACATTTGTCCATCTCCACTGACCTGGTCTGTGAATGCACCTCCCTACTTCCCCCCTGCCTACCCCTAGCTCACCCCCCCCCCCTCACCTTAGCCCCAGCACCCCCTATCTCTCCCTAACCTCATCCCTACCTCCCCTCTAACTCAGCCCCAGCACCCCCTTACCTCCCCCTACCTCCAGCCCCGTTATCTGGCTGTTTGAGGATGCTCAGCTCCCCTCTTTGTGCTCCAAGGTGAAAGGCTGCAACTCGAGAAACTCCCATATTCACTTCCAACATTTGTTTCTCAGGGAAGCTCTTGTTGTGTTTTTGAATAAGCCTTAAAATCCATTGTTCCCACAATCCGTTTTTTTAAACACTTTGTGGAAGAAAAAGACACGGTTCTCACAGACAGCGTCCCTCCTCACCCTTCCTTGTCGTTTTACAGCAGGACTGTTAGTATAATATCACTAAATCAAGTGTTATTGCAGCACCATTGCGCCATATTTTTTCACATTTGTTTTACAATCTATTCAATCAATTATTTAATTAAATACAGAATAAAACATACATGATTTTTATATGGATATTTTTTTTCACGGTATCTCACTAATTATATTCCTTTCATCACGCCATTGAAAACGATGCTCTACCTCTTCTATCTAGACAGCTGTCTACAGTATCATTTTACACAAAGTGGTACAGCGTTTACATTTCATTCCTTTTCCAACCAGTATTTCCACACTAAACGTAAATAACGACTATTATTATTACAATATTACTACTATATTCATAGGATGTTTTTTGTTCTCGCCATCCGGCATCTGGACCAGTTCTTTTTCTGCATATCTTTCTGGAGATTTTGTGAGCAGCGTGGGGTTAAAGATGAGCAGATAAAGAGGGGGAAATAGCTCGAGAGATGGTTTAGCAAATGGAAAATAATGTACAGATAAGGGTGATGAGGGTCGTGATGGTGAGATATCAGTTTGAGGTCAGGCAAGGCTCAGGGCAATCTGACTTCTGCAAAACGTGGTTTTTGCAAGAGCGGAAAAAAAAGAGAGAAAGGTATTTTTGGGCATATGCATATGGGAAATAATGAATAACCTTGTTATGGGCAATAATGAATAACCTTCACCGTGTTGAATAAATCTCTAATTAATCGACTTAATCTTATTTATGGGATTATTATTCCCTTTTTATACATGGTTCATGTGCTGTATAGCCCCTGTCTTAAACAGTACTGTATTTCCATGGAGAAAGGAATACCAGAAATTCCACCAGCTCATTTGATAAGGTCTTGCTCCCTCCGTTATTTTTTCTCGGTGTCGCAATCGGTGATCTTCAGTAGAATGTGTCACGAAACCACAGAAGAGAACAGAGCGAAAAAAGAAAAGAAAAAAACAGAGTGGAGTGGAGCGAAGGTAGTTACAGTAATCATGCACGCCTGTCTTCCAAGGAGACCTTGTGACTATGTAGTGTTTTGACCTCTGCTCCGCTGCAGCGGGTCTCGTGTCCTTATCATCCTCAGTCGTAAATATGACAACCTTACAGTTTTATGAGTCTCTTACTTTGCGTTGGCAGGGAGAGAATTCTACTGTCACTGCACCAGTGGTGGAAAAAGTACCCAATTGTCATACTTGTAAATAGACCTTGATAGAAAAAAGTGAAAGTCACCCAGTAAAATACTACTTGAGTAAAAGTCTAAAAGTATTTGATTTTAAATTAATTGAAGTATCAAAAGTAAATGTAATTGCTAAAATATACTTAAGTATCAAAAGTAAAAGTATAAATCATTTCACGTTCCTTATATTAAGCAAATCAGACGGCACGATTTCCATGTTTTTTAAATTTACAGCCACGGACGCACTCCAACACTCATACATAATTTACACACAAAGCATGTGTGTTTAGTGAGTCTGCCAGATAAGAGGCAGTAGGGATGACCAAGGATGTTTTCTTGATGTGTGTGAATTGGACCATTTTCCTGTTCTGCATTGCAAATGTAACAAGTATTTTTGGGTGTCAGGGAAAATGTATGGAGTAAAAAGTACTTTATTTTCTTCAGGAATGTAGTGAAGTAAAAGTAAAAGTTGTAAAAAAATATAAATTGCAAAGTAAAGTACAGATACCCAAAAAAACGGCTTAAGTAGTAGATTCAAGTATTTTTACTTAAGTACTTTACACCACTGCACTGCGCTTCATTAGAGTTTTAACTCTGTATAACTCATATGAAGGGCTGTGTATTCCCACTACTACTCACCAGGCACTTAGTCGTTGTTGCTTCTTTAAAAAATATATTTTCAGAATTTTGGAATTCAGTTTGAGCAGATTCCTTGACTTTTTCAACATTTATTACTACACATTTTGCCCATTTTATTAGCAACATACTAATGTAATTTTAAGAAAAAAAACCAGCACCAGGGATAGTGACACCTTCTTTATTCTGAGTAAGAAACAAGTGATGCAAAGTGAGAATTGTTCACCTGGGTTTCAACCACCCGAGAATTCATAGAAAATCATGTCAGATCTGTTATGACAGCCCCTCTTTAACCACTCTAATTGACGCACATCTCTCTCTGAGTAAGCACAAAAGTGATCTTGTGCTTATCAGAGAGGAGAGACGTGTGTGTCAGGTAGCGTGTGTAAAGGCATGTGTATATATGTGTGTGGTTCTGTGCCTGCTTTTGTGTGTGTGTGTGTGTGTGTGTGTGTGTGTGTGTGTGTCACTTCCATGTGCCCGTATGTGTGTGTGGTTAAAGTTTAAGTTTCCAGTTTTATTAATCGTATGGGATACACATGGTATACGGGGGGGGTGTGTGTCTGTGTGCGTGTGCGTGTGTGTGTGTGTGTGTGCGTGAGTGTCTGTGTGTCTGCGTGCGTGCGTGCGTGCGTGTGTGCTGTGTGTGTGTGTGTGTGTGTGTGTGTGTGCGTGCGTGTGTGTGTGTGTGTGTGTGTGTGCGTGTGCGTGCGTGTGTGTGTGTGCGTGTGTGTGTGCAGGGGGGGGGGGGGGGGTTCCTGTGTGTTTTGGGTTACAGCACAGCGGCTGGTCGGCTGGCTGCTCCTGGCCTCCTGAAACGGCCCCAGATCACTATGCTTGTCATCAGGCACCATTATATCCCTCTCTCCCAGGCTCCTTCAAGTCTATCACTGTCTGTCCTACCTCACACAACTCTGTTCCTTCACTAAAGACACAAGACACTGTCGGCTCTATTCAGACCGTACTGATAACTGGTTTCTTCTGGGGTAGCACTCTCACAAAGCAACACTCTTTCACTGCCGCAAATGAATATGAACTTTTACTTTAAGATGAACATGGACAGTTTGTTTCTGTTGCAGGATCTAAATAGAATAGTATTGATTAAATGCACATTATCACAGAGGAACAAAAAACACAGCTTGATTGTTAATTCAGTGTTGTTTATCTTCATTTCACTAAATAATTGAAGGCCAGATGGTTTAATATGGCTCTGACTGACCCTAATCACTCACTTATAATCCACACAGGATGAAATATTCACCACGGCCCAGTGTGTGATTCGGTCCCGTAAAGACCTTATCACCTAAAACCGGAAATTGATATCCCCACTAGACATGCATCTGATATGCTACTACGTTTAAATAAGCAAATAAGACAATGTAAAAGCAAACTTGAATGTTTGAATTTCTGGGGGGAATAAGTCCACCTACTTAACACTGGATTGATTTGTAATTACTATACGGCTGAATTTAAAACTAAATCATGTGGACGGGGTTGCAAACAAGATGTCGAACAAGTACAGACAAAAATCACAAGTCAATGTACTGTTGCGTCTTTCAAAAAAAATTATTGATGTAATTATGATGGTGTGTGTGCGTGCGTGTGTGCCTGTGTGTAGGCCTAGAGTATCTGCTAATATTGAGGGTAGACTTGCATGGCTGCAGACTGAATCTTATCTGTGTGGTGTAAACATATTTAGTGTTTTATTTTTCTTCTTCTGTGGTGGTAGAGAGATGGGCGAGTGTCCAGCTATGCCAGCAGAGCTCTCTCAGATTACTGCTTGCCACGGCAGATACACTGCAGGCTGAATAGAATCCTACCTACAGAAACAGTATAGGCTAGTATAGCACTTTACCCCTGACATTCGATTGCACATGGATAACTTGTGTGATGACATCTTGAATGGTGATCATTTATATTGTATGTGTATGTAAGCGGACCATTTCTTATCACATTGCTTTGTAATACAGAGTATTGAAATATTCCAGCTACTATGTGCAAACGTCTTGAATTCTGCTAATTAGTATTTTGTCCATTGTCAAATTCACCTTCTATTTTTCATAATATATGCCCCTGGTAAAAAAACATTTTTGCCATAGAAAAGTGATAATTCTATAAATGGTAATACAGTACACAGCAATCCTCTGAGTTTTATACTGCAGAATACTTTGAGATTGTTGTAAACAGGTCATTGTTGACCTGTTCGAGGTGTTAAGTAGTCCTGTGAAGTTCTTATCAAAGTAAAGCACTGACACAGACATGGAGACCACAGTGGAGTCTCTCTGCGTGACTGACAGTGCAGCCTGCAGGTTGGAGCACAACGTAGCTTCTAGACCACAGACAGGACCTCAGGGTCATGCCAAGATGAGCTCTCTCTCTCTCACTTTCTCTATCCTTCATTATCTTTCTCTCCTCCTCTTCATGTCTTTCTTTCTTTCTCTCTCTTTCCTCCCTCGTTCACTAACTCTCACCTCTCCCCCTTCCTTCTCACCCCTTTCCTCTCCCTCGCTCTCTCTCCCTCTCTCTCTGTCTCTCTCTCTCTCTCTCTCTCTCTGTCTCTCTCTGTCTCTCTCTCTCTGTCTCTCTCTCTCTGTCTCTCTCTCTCTGTCTCTCTCTCTCAGCCTCTCTCTCTCTCTCTCTGTCACTCTCTCTCTCTGTCTCTCTCTGTCTCTGTCTATCTCTTCACCTCTCTCTCTGTGTGTCTCTGTCTTTCTCTGCCTCTCTCTGCCTCTCTCTCTCTCTCTCTCTCTCACTCTCTCTCTGTCTCTGTCTATCTCTTCGCCTCTCTTTCTGTGTCTCTGTCTCTCTCTGCCCCCCCCCTCTCTCTCTCTCTCTCTCTCTCTCTCTCTCTCTCTCACTCTCTCTCTGTCTCTGTCTATCTCTTCGCCTCTCTTTCTGTGTCTCTGTCTCTCTCTGCCCCCCCCCCCCTCTCTCTCTCTCTCTCTCTCTCTCTCTCTCTCTCTCTCTCTCTCTCTCTCTCTCTTTCTGTGTCTCTCAATCAAGGCGTACCTAAATCTGCATCAAGAGCGTTAAGATGGTAGCTGACCTTATAAGGCATCCTTCAGAAGAACTCAGGGACGTGTCCACTTAGAGATAAACGTCTTCTAATCTGTGAAATCAGAGGTTTTTTTCTTCTGTTATTAGGTGGTTAATGAGTGAGAGAGCAAGTGAGCACTGCTAGATGCTATCACTGGGACGCTGTGCTGTGGCTTCTTACTGCAGTGAGTGACACCCTGAACTCATCATTGATGGGGTTGTTTTGCACCAGGTTTGACAAACAGTGATACTGGAAATGCAAACCGGCACTGGAAGATCTGAGGTAACAGTACAGCCATCTTAGCATTACTAGCTCAAGTGTGTGTGTGTGTGTATGTGGACATATGGCCTTGAGTGTGTATCTCTCTCTGTGTGTGTGTGTGTGTGTGTGTGTGTGTGTGTGTGTGTGTGTGTGTGTGTGTGTGTGTGTGTGTGTGTGTGTGTGTGTGTGTGTGTGTGTGTGTGTGTGTGTGTGTGTGTGTGTGTGTGTGAGCGGCCCATATCTTATCACCGGGGCAGATTAAGCTCCTGCCTACGATAACGTCCGTCGGTAAACAGGCGACAGGCGACGCACAGCGACACAGGGAGCCCAAATGGGCGATTAGAGGTTCTCGGCGTAGCACCGGGGGTCGAGAGAGCGTCACCTCCGCCTGTACGATAACTCCCCCCTGTTATTTCCACCCAGCCTCCCTGGCCTTCTCATAAACACCAGACACCTTCAATCTCACCAGAGAGCACAGACCAACACAATGCCTGGGACTTTGGTCCCATATCTGTCCACTCTAACGTCAGTCCACGTCCTTTGAACCATATCTAGAAAGTACACTATTCAATATACTAGACAGAACACTAGACAGAACACTAGACAGTACACTAGACAGTACACTAGACAGTACACTAGACAGAACACTAGACAGTACACTAGACAGAACACTAGACAGTACAGTAGACAGTACACTAGACAGTACACTAGACAGAACACTAGACAGTACACTAGACAGAACACTAGACAGTACAGTAGACAGTACACTAGACAGTACACTAGACAGAACACTAGACAGTACACTAGACAGTACACTAGACAGAACACTAGACAGTACAGTAGACAGTACACTAGACAGAACACTAGACAGAACACTAGACAGTACACTAGACAGAACACTAGACAGTACAGTAGACAGTACAGTAGACAGTACACTAGACAGAACACTAGACAGTACAGTAGACAGTACACTCTGTTGTCACCTCTAAGACCATGTGGTACTTGATGTTGTGTATCAGTGCATCTTGGTGTAACATTTATTGTACTATAGGTGGTTTTAGATTCAGTTGAATGAAATAATGAATCATTATAGTGATGGGTCAGACTAATTACCATTTGTTAGCGCCATCTAATGACCCCTGTCCCTGCCTAGGTCTCTATAGCTACAGTAGGTCTCTATGGCTACAGTAGGTCTTTATGGCTACAGTAGGTCTCTATGGCTACAGTAGGTCTTTATGGCTACAGTATGTCTCTATGGCTACAGTAGGGCTCTATGGCTACAGTAGGGCTCTATGGCTACAGCAGGGCTCTATGGCTACAGTATGTCTCTATAGCTACAGTAGGTCTCTTTAGCTACAGTGGGGCTCTATGGCTACTGTAGTCTTCCCCCATACCCATAGGACAAACTACAAGTGTGAATGGAAGAAGCACACAAATACTGTACACTTTTCTCTTTAACCAGCATAATCTATTAAGACATCTATTGTCATGCTTGAATAAAGTATGCAGGTTATTGAGGATAATTGGGTCCATTGGCGATATTGTTTTCTTTCTCATCAATAACGTAAAACTCCTTGTCCCCGGTACACACTGATAGTGAGACCATATCTCAGCCTTGTCTGTCTCATTAGATCAGTGTTTGATAAGCCTCTTTCTCTTGTTCATCAACACATAGAGATCACACATGGCCATGTATTGGGGATTTCTGATAATTTAGTTATTCATTTTCTTATATTATGGTCATCTTCAAATTATCTACTATAAGTATGTGGAGGCTAGTGTTAGACACATGGGACTGATATAGTAGATAGCAGAAGTCATAGTAGTAGCAGTAGTAGCAGTAGTAGCAGTATCAGTAGTAGTAGTAGCAGTAGCATCAGCAGTAGTAGTAGCAGTAGCAGTAGCAGTAGTAGCATCAGCAGTAGCAGTAGTAGCAGTAGTAGTAGCAGTAGTAGTAGTAGCATAAGTAGTAGTAGTTTAATATTATTTAAAAAAAAATGTTTTACCTTTATTTAACCAGGTAAGCTAGTTGGCATGAGGAGGTATGGCAATAAATAGGCCATAGTAGCAAAGTAATTACAATTTAGCAGATTAACACTGGAGTGATAGATGAGCAGATGATGATGAGCAGATGATGGTGTGCAAGTAGTGAAACTGGTGTGCAAAAGAGCAGAAAAGTAAATAAAAACAATATGGGGATGAGGTAGGTAGATTGGGTGGGCTATTTACAGATGGACTATGTACAGCTGCAGCGATCGGTTAGCTGCTCAGATAGCTGATGCTTAAAGTTAGTGAGAGAAATGTTTAGTCTCCATATTCTGCAATTTTTGCAATTCGTTCCAGTCACTGGCAGCAGAGAACTGGAAGGAAAGGCAGCCAAAGGAGGTGTTGGCTTTGGGGATGACCAGTGAGATATACCTGCTGGAGCGCGTGCTACGGGTGGGTGTTGATATCGTGACCAGTGAGCTGAGATAAGGCGGAGCTTTACCTAGCATAGACTTGTAGATGACCTGGAGCCAGTGGGTCTGGCGACGAATATGTAGCGAGGGCCAGTCGACTAGCGCATACAGGTCGCAGTGGTGGGTGGTTTAAGGCGCTTTGGTAACAAAACGGATGGCACTGTGATAGACTGCATCCAATTTGCTGAGTAGAGTATTGGAAGCTATTTTGTAGATGACATCGCCGAAGTCGAGGATCGGTAGAATAGTCAATTTTACTAGGGTAAGTTTGGTGGCGTGAGTGAAGGAGGCTTTGTTGCGAAATAGAAAGCCGACTCTAGATTTGATTTTGGATTGGAGATGTTTAATATGAGTCTGGAAGGAGAGTTTACAGTCTAGCCAGACACCTAGGTATTTGTAGTTGTCCACGTATTCTAGGTCAGAACCGTCCAGAGTAGTGATGCTAGTCGGGCGGGTGCGGGCAGCGAACAGTTGAAAAACATGCATTTGGTTTTGCTAGCGAGCAGTTGGAGGCCACAGAAGGAGTGCTGTATGGCATTGAAGCTCGTTTGGAGGTTAGTTAACACAGTGTCCAAAGAAGGGCCAGAAGTATACAAAATGGTGACGTCTGCGTAGAGGTGGATCAGGGAATCACCCGCAGCAAGAGCGACATCATTGATGTATACAGAGAAAAGAGTCGGCCCGAGAATTGAACCCTGTGGTACCCCCATAGAGACTGCCAGAGGTCCGGACAACAGGCCCTCTGATTTTACACACTGAACTCTATTTGCAAAGTAGTTGGTGAACCAGGCGAGGCAGTCATTTGAGAAACCAAGGCCATTGAGTCTGTCAATAAGAATACGGTGATTGACAGTCGAAAGCCTTGGCCAGGTCGATGAAGACGGCTGCACAGTACTGTCGTTTATCGATGGCGGTTATGATATCGTTTAGTACCTTGAGCGTGGCTGAGGTGCACCCGTGACCAGCTCGGAAACCGGAATGCACAGCAGAGAAGGTACGGTGGGATTCGAAATGGTCAGTGATCTGTTTATTGGCTTGGCTTTCAAAGACTTTAGAAAGGCAGGGGAGGATGGATATAGGTCTGTAACAGTTTGGGTCTAGAGTGTAGTCGTAGAAGTAGCAGTAGTAGTAGTAGTAGTAGTAGTAGTAGTAATCGCAGCAGTAGTAGTATCAGTAGTAGAAGTAGTACAATACATTAGTAGTAGTAGTAGTAGAAGTAGTAGTACTAGCTGCAGTAGTAGTAGTAGTTGTTGTAGCAGTAGTAGTAGTAGTAGTAGTAGTAATAGTAGCAGTAGTAGCAGTAGTAGTAGTAGTAGTAGAAGTAGTACAATACAGTAGTAATAGTTGTAGTAGTAGTTGTAGTTGTAGCAGTAGTAGTAGTAATAGTAGCAGTAGTAGTAGTAGTAGTAGTAAAAGTAGTACAAAACAGTAGTATTAGTAGTACCAGTAGTAGTAGTAGTAGTAGAAGTAGTACAAAACAGTAGTATTAGTAGTAGCAGTAGTAGTAGTATGATAACCATCTTCAGTGTGAGTGGGCCCCGGCATGACAACACAACCCTCTCGGGCTGAAGGTGTTATCCAGTAACGTGGGATGTGGGATTATACCATAGATATATATGTTATTAACAATGTAACCCTTTTCTAACACAGCTACACATGTAGGATCTTAATTTAATCACCTTTTTGCTGGAGAACTTTAAAACGTAGTAGCATATTTGAGGTTTAAAAAGGCTTTTAAAGTTTGCATTTTCCACTTTGAAATTTCAGACTTGATCTTCTCTTACAAAAAAATGACCAGCCCTGACAAAAATGTCCATGAATCATAATTCAAATTTCCTGTTGCTGCTGTATTATTTTAGTGATATTACTGTATCAATGAAACAAATTAATATTACGCAATGATTCACAATTATCTATATTCAAGTGAAAACAATCTGTGTCCCATTCCGAGAGCTGGGTTATGTTTTTTGCAAACATGGAAAAATATTCATGATAAAACAACAAATTGCGTGAAAATGTTAATTTAAAGGGCAAACTAGTCATTTTGAGCCTGCCTGTTGTGTTCCTTTGACTGATATGTGCCTTTCCTTGTCATTATTGTGGTAGACACAGGAAACATCAGAGGCCAGGTATGTAGGAGGCAAACATTCAAGCCTGTGTCTTGGTTTAACACAGACCCCAAGAGGATGATATTCCAGTCCTCTCTCATGTAGGTCACATGTTATCTAAAAAACTCTCCTACTCTACCTTTTTACTTTGTATCATTTTCCTTCTAACACTGTCAAGAAGCAGAGTTGTTGTCCCCTTCTCTCTCTCCCTCTCGCTCGCTCTCTCTTCCCTTCTCTCCGTATGAGAGGTGGAGTCAGCAGGGCTAATAGAGAGGCCCTTCTCTCTCTCTCTCTCTCTCTCTCTCTCTCTCTCTCTCTCTCTCTCTCTCTCTCTCTCTCTCTCTCTCTCGCTCTGTCCCAAAGGAATCGCCATGGCGATGGTGATTATGTCACCACCTAGTGAACTAACTGACACTGATGGTTTGAAATGGACTCGTGGTCCCAGTAGGCCCACGCCCCCTCGCCTCCCCCCCAGCTGCCCTTCGCCCCTCCACCTCCCGCCCAGTCCCTCTGTCTGTCAGGACCCTCTGTGCAGGGTGCTGGGTTACCCCAGAGTGACGGCAAGGCCAAGTTCAACAGCAGACCCAGGGAGGGAGGGAGCAGGCAGGCCCTCTGAAAAACAGCTTGTTGGAAGTGGGGAGATGAGGTGGAAAAGGGGGAGATAGGGAGCCTCTCTCTAGTCTCCCTCCTGCCCTCCTCCAGATTCTCTACTCACTCTCCAGAACCTCTCTCCCTCCTGGCGTCCTCCAGATTCTCTACTCACTCTCCAGAACCTCTCTCCCTCCTGCCGTCCTCCAGATTCTCTACTCACTCTCCAGAACCTCTCTCCCTCCTGCCGTCCTCCAGATTCTCTACTCACTCTCCAGAACCTCTCTCCCTCCTGCCGTCCTCCAGATTCTCTACTCACTCTCCAGAACCTCTCTCCCTCCTGCCGTCCTCCAGATTCTCTACTCACTCTCCAGAACCTCTCTCCCTCCTGTCCTGGCCCTCGTCTACCACTCTTCACTTTCTCTCTCCTCTGCCCTTCTCCCCCTCCTTTGCTCCTCTCCTCTCTGCTGCCTTTCGCCAGCTCCTTGCCTACTTTCCATCTCCTCTCCTCTCTTTTCCTCTGCTCTTTCTCTCCTGCCCTTCTCCTTTGTCCAACAGCATTACCTGAGCTGCTCAGAGAGAAGACACCACAAACACAGAGACCTGGAGAGAGAAACCTCTTCATCACATTTTAACAGTCTCTACTGAGGATCAACTTTCTTCTGCAATAGTTCTACTCACAGTTTCCTTCATCTACACTTTCTCTCATTTTAGTGTCATATACATAATGGAAATGGTTGCTTTGGTTGACCTTTAACCTTTCAATTAGATATTACTTGATGTACAGTAGTATTTCACTTTCAAACTGTTGATAATACTAAGGGTGATGCTGTTGCAATTTGATTTAAATGTAATAAAATGTCATCGATACTTATTAGATTCCCTTCAATTAAAACCAAGAGTGTAACTCAAGCTACCGTTGCCCCAAACAGGCGAAGAGAGGGGCCTAATGTCCTTTGTCTCAAGTTATTGTCAATTTCCATTAAGCCATTCGGAATTGTCATTTGTGATGAGCCAAATATGAAGTCACCCCCCCCCCCGTCCCCCGTCACCCCGTCACCCCATCACCCCCCCCCCCATCCTTTCTCTCTCTTGCTCTTCATCCCTCCATCGGGGAGTGGTGGTGGTGCGCAGACAGACATATGTGTTTAGTCTATTAAAAGAGACAGCCGGCGTGCTTTGGGGAGGTGACCCCAGAGCTCTGTGACAGCTTCAGTTACACTAACACATGAGCTCCCCTCGCCCCCTCCCTCACCCCTCCTCACCTCTCCCTCACAGAGGTCGCACACACCGTGGGGAGCGGAGTGCACCTCTCTAAGCTGCCAGCCTCGCCTCACCCCTCCTCCTCCTTCTCTTCCTCCCACACCTAAACCCCTGATCTAGGAGTGTGTGTGGGTGGGGGGGTGGGGTGGGGGGGATTTACCAGTTTATCCCTTTGAAGGGGGTAAATTGGAAATTAAACTACTGGGGAGACAGATATGTAGATGGCTGCAGCGATAGGGCCACTTCTTTCATTCTCTCTCTCTCTCTCTCTCTCTCTCTCTCTCTCTCTCTCTCTCTCTCTCTCTCTCTCTCCTCTCTCTCTCTCTCTCTCTCTCTCTCTCTCTCTCTCTCTCTCTCTCTCTCTCTCTCTCTCTCTCTCTCCTCACTCTCTCTCTCTCTCTCTCTCTCACTCTCTCTGTCCCACTCGTCTTTCCATTGCTGATTTAATTAAGTTTAGGAAATGATAGAATAACTGTGTCCACCTGCGTTGGTTCACGCTAGAATAATCTCTTCGTTTAGCTCCTAACCCCCAGTCTAACCCCCAGTCTAACCCCCAGTCTAACCCCCAGTCTAACCCCCAGTCTAACCCCCAGTCTAACCCCCAGTCTACTGGTATCTCTGTTCACACTGTGGCTGACCTCTCCTTGCTTCACTCACTCACTCACTCACTCACTCACTCACTCACTCACTCACTCACTCACTCACTCACTCACTCACTCACTCACTCACTCACTCACTCACTCACTCACTCACTCACTCACTCACTCACTCACTCACTCACTCACTCACTCACTCACTCACTCACTCACTCACTCACTCACTCACTCACTCACTCACTCACACGTGCATGCATGCATGAACGCATAGCGGTCCGAGGTGTTGAGTGCTGTTGTGGAGTTTAACAGCGAGTGTTGTGTGTGTTATTGACACGTTCACTTTATTGCCCGTTTAGTGTGTCACCATTTTGGTGTTAAATGATAACAAGCAAGAGATGCTTGTTCACTGGTGTACTACAGAGATTGTTGTACGGTGAGAGAGTGCACTGTGAGAGTGCTGAGTTAGTAGAGAGAGCAGTGTGTTGTGATAAGTACCCAGAGCAGTGTTGAGTGGCCTGCTGGCATAATGGACTGTGGCTGTGATCGGAGTGGAGATGTGACCTGGCAGAGACCTCAGTCCCTCTCTGTCCGTCCCCCCTCCCTCACGCCTGCTTCAGTTCTGCAACTAACTATGACCTCATCCTGCTGCTGGCCAATGGGGAAGGTGTGGTCAAATAAACCAGTTTGTGAAACAGTAGGAAATACCATTTTAGGGTGTCCTTCTATATACAGTATATTAGTGGTTTCAGAGTGCAGGTCTTATTTCCCCTCTAATTAGTTATATCCAATATTTGTATTCTCTTCTTACTTTCCAGTAATCTTCTCTCTCTCTCTCTCTCTCTCTCTCTCTCTCTCCCTCTTTCTTGTAATTAACATGCTGTTTGACATGTTTTACTGTACCTTAAGCCAGGAGGTTAGAAATGCTAAACTCTCCAACGAGGTTCTGCCGCAGGTGACAAAAAGAGAACAAGAAAAAAATGCACACAGAAAGACAACACTGCAGTAAAAAGCGAGGTTGTAATATGGACGGTGAAGGCTCTACTTTGCGACGGAAACGGAGTGTGGCTCTGCTCACCGGTTCTTGAGTGAGAAGGGCTCCGAAGGGTTTAGCGTTTCTGTGATGATGGGGGCCTACGTTTTGACTAGGAGAGAAGAGGCCAATTAGTCCATTAATGTGAGTGCTGACAGGCGGATTACTCCCCCGGCTCGCCCGCCCCTTTAAAAAACAGACCCGTAATAACAATAAGGCCAGCAATAATTCAGCTCCTAAAGGGGACTGTTGAAAGTTTTACCTCGCTAATGACCTACTCAGAGTCTTCGCTCCAAACGAACAGAGTACAATATAACATAAAACTCCAGGTCACGTCGTGAGGGGGACATTCAGGCTCGTCAGGCTAATGTGCTTGGCAGCTGGGGGCTGGGGAGCTGGGGAACTGGGGGCCTGGGGTTGGGACTGAAGCAGAGGCCGTGGTTCCGTGGTTGTGCTGTTTGAAGCTGCCGCGCTCCATTGTCTTCATTCTGGGCCCTTTGTTCCAGAGCAGGCCTGAGTTGCATGAGCCATTGTTTGTTCACAAAGGAAGTGTTGCGGTTTCCATCAGTGGAATAAACAGCTATACCATACAGCAGAGGTGATTTACAGATGCTATACCCCAAGGGGACTGGGGAAGTAGATGAAGGGGCGTTCTCTGTGTGTGTCTATGGTGCGCCTCCCACAGTCTTCAGTAGGTCTCCCCTCTATGTAGGTTTACAGTTACAGGTCAGGGGTCATAGGTGGAAGGTTGGAGCGGGGCTACACTGACAATGATGCAGGTGCTTCATTCAGCTCCACTCACCTGCAGCGTGTGGATGTCCGACCTTGTCACTCAATTAAGAGCAGGGATCCGTGCACACACACACACACACACAAAATCATCCCCACACACTTGCAGTCATGACCATTGCTTGGACCCCATGTAGTTGAGGGATTCTCTTACTGGACTGTGTGTGGAGGCGGGGAATACGAGCGGTGCGGTCGACGTGGAGACAAAAGGCCCGGTGGCCCCTGGGTTTGGGCTCAGGAAGCCCCAGGTGTGGCCCCTGAGACCTGGGGCCCCGGGGTCCCGGGAGAAGGGTCCTCTCTCTCTGCAACAGGTGTTTACAACAGGCCCCGCTTTGTAGAGCCATCCCTGAGAGGATGGGACATTGGGCAGGCCTGGGGATGGACGTTTAGTCTCTTTCCTCTCTTCCTCATCTCCCTCTCTCTCTCTCTCTCTCGCTGTATGGATGTGCAAGGTGGTGTTCTCTCGAGCCTTGACCCATCTCTCTACTTACAAGGACAGCAGACCTGGATCCTTGACATGATATGAGGGTGCATTACGAGCCTTCATGGGGCCTAACATAGCTACTGCACCACTATAGACACACCACCCATCCACACAGTACTAGACTGTTCATAGTGAAAGTGTTGATGTCAGATTGTGCTTTGCACCAGCTGGATAGTCTTGTTCTCTGTGGGAATTTGGGGGGAATGATGATGAAAAACAGTGTACATATAACTAGGGGTTTATACTGTGCGACTCCTAGGTCACTCCACAGTCCTTTGCAGGTAATGAAGTCACAGAGGACCTATGTCTGTGCCCTGGCTGATGTTTGCAGGGGTATTGTTGAGGTAACACGAGTGTGTGTGTGTTTGCCACAAAGCCCGCTCTATGTTGGGGCAGATGAGCAGAGAGAAAGTCCATACCTATCTCACAGACACCTGCTTCAGCTGTGTTGCCTCTGTCTCAGGCCTCAATACGGCTTTGACCTTCAATGAAGCAGAAATACACACTATAAACTCACACACACACACACACACAAACAATGTCCTTCATTGTTATTGAGTTTGAGGATTGCACAGTCAGATGGAACAGAGTAAATGGGTATATATATCGATGATGTCGCTCTTGCTGCGGGTGATTCCCTGATCCACCTCTACGCAGACGACAGCATTCTGTATACATCTGGCCCTTCCTTGGACACTGTGCTAACTAACCTCCAAACGAGCTCCAATGCCATACAACACTCCTTCCGTGGCCTCCAACTGCTCTTAAATGCTAGTAAAACCAAATGCATGCTTTTCAACCGTTCGCTGCCCGCACCCGCCGGCCGCCTAACATCACCATTCTGGACGGTTCTGACCTAGAATATGTGGACTGGAATAGGTGTCTGGCTAGACTGTAAACTCTCCTTCCAGACTCATATTAAACATCTCCAATCCAAAATGAAATCTAGAATCGGCTTTCTATTTCGCAACAAAGCCTCCTTCACTCACGTCGCCAAACTTACCCTAGTAAAATTGATTATCCTTCCGATCCTCGACTTTGGCGATGTCATCTACAAAATAGCTTCCAATACTCTACTCAGCAAATTGGATGCAGTCTATCACAGTTCCATCCGTTTTGTTACCAAATCACCTTATAACACTGCGACCTGTATGCTCTAGTCGGCTGGCTCTCGCTACATATTCGTCGCCAGACCCACTGGCTCCAGGTCATCTACAAGTCTATGCTAGGTAAAGCTCCGCCTTATCTCAGTTCACTGGTCATGATAACAACACCCACCCGTAGCACGCGCTCCAGCAGGTATATCTCACTGGTCATCCCCAAAGCCAACACCTCATTTGGCCGCCTTTCCTTCCAGTTCTCTGCTGCCAGTGACTGGAACGAATTGCAAAAATCGCTGAAGCTGGAGACTTATATTTCCCTCACCAACTTTAAACATCAGCTATCTGAGCAGCTAACCGATCGCTACAGCTGTACATAGTCCATCTGTAAATAGCCCACCCAATCTACCTACCTCATCCCCATACTGTTTTTATTTAGTTTTCTGCTCTTTTGCACACCAGTATCACTACTTGCACATTATCATCTGCTCATTTATCACTCCAGTGTTAATCTGCTAAATTGTAATTCTTCGCTACTATGGCCTATTTATTGCCTACCTCCTCATGCCTTTTGCACACACTGTATATAGACTTTCTTTTTTATACTGTGTCATTGACTTGTTTTTTGTGTTATTGGCTTGTTTATTGTTTATTCCATGTTATTCCATGTGTAACTCTGTGTTGTTGTCTGTGTCTCACTGCTTTGCTTTATCTTGACCAGGTCGCAGTTGTAAATGAGAACTTGTTCTCAACTAGCCTACCTGGTTAAATAAAGGTTAAATAAAATAAAAAATTATTTAAAAAAATAGATTTAGCCGGTGGTAACTTGTGGAATAGACACCGGCTGGAATGTGGTTTTAACCAATCAGCATTCAGGATTAGACCCTCCCGTTGTATAAACATGTAATTGATCATAGTAGCAGCGTTAGATCACCCTTGCTCCTGAAAGGGAAAAAAGATCCTGGGGAAATGAATTACCGGTATCTCAGTTATTATCATAATAAACAGAACAGAAGCATATTTAGATTGTTGTCCTGTTAATCAGAGATCTGGCATTTGCCTCCCACCATCCATCTTTGCTTACAATATACAGGAAGTGTGTGTGAGAGTGCGTGCACGCGTGCTAGCGTGAATGTGTGTGTGTATTGCTACATGTTTGACCAGTATATGCTTTGATCCTGTGCTTGACCATAAACCTAAACCTTACTGTTACTTTACATATAAGATACATTTCTGTAAAAATATAAAACACATCATATATTTCCTCATTATTTGAAATAAACTCCACATTTAGACATTGCCTTTACCCGCAGCCCTAGATGGATGTTAGCCGTAAAGCATGAGGCTTTTCCAGATTGCTTCTCCAGGAGTCTGTTTCGTGCAGACACACCGAAATCCCATATATTAAAAATAAATGATATCTGAAATATTTTAAAAGCCCTGACTTCCTCCTCTCTGGTTCCAGGAAAACATACATCACAGCTGGCGTCTGCAGCCAGAACCAACACGATCCATCCGTCTGGGACTCCACGCCACGGGTTTGGCTGGACCTCTGCCCAGGGTCAAAGGTCAGAAAGACATCAGTCCTGGTCCTCTATTGGTCCTCTGTTATGAGCCTAGTCCAGCCTGGAACACAGAGAGACAGAGTTGTTGTTTCTGTCTGGGCTGGTTTTGGGTGGCGCAGCATTGGTTGCTATAGTAGGCTGTGAATCTGTAGTTCAAAAAACTGGACAAGAAGTTCTGTCAAAGAACAAAATAGGGGAGGCATTGTTATAGAGCAGCTGTAATGCACGCGAAAACCAGTGTTGAATAAGCTAGTCTGGAAATATGCTTACCAAGCTACCAATTACTTTACACTGGATAAGGTTCATCTATACTAAAGATAAACTTAAGAAAAAATATAATTTACTTAACTAAAGTTACTTTTAAAAAGTAGTTCACAACATCCGAACTACATCATGACAAATCTGAAATGTCATAGACTGACTACAAATCGCAAGATCAGATCACTCTGGAGTCAGATGTTAAATGAAAGCGTAACTTAGCCTACTAACCCTTTACACGTGGAAATTGGCCTATATGGATAGGGCTAAACTGAAATGTTTCTTACAGGAGAAATATGAAAATAATATTTTTAACCATGGTACTGTAGCAATTGAAAGGGAAGAGTTTAGAGATAATGTGGAAATAATTCGACCAAAGGTGAGTACACAACAGTTCACCTGACACAAGGCTGAATCCAAACATTACACTATTGATTTCATGTGCATTTTACATTTACTGTACTTTTCACCGCATTTGTTAATAACGAAATCTAAAAATCCTCCGCATACATTCAGTAACATGACAAGAATATTCCTGAAAAAAATGTGGGGTGGGTGCAAGATGAGACAAAAATGACAAGGGTTTAAGTAAGAGGACTAACTGGTGTCTCCAAGTGGACACACCTGTCTTCTCCAAAGTTCTCACAGTTCCTAAGCAATTTCAATGCACTTTTTTGGAAGATCTTTTTTGAGTTTTCCTAGCTGTGCCGTCGAGGAACTAAAGCAAGCACACTTGTAGTTGTTTTGTTTCTTCACATTTAAACAATTCTCTTCACATTAAACACAGACAGGCTCATTCTGTTCAGAACAACCCAGGGTATGACAACATGCCCTCTTGTAACTCCACATCAAACACGATGATCATAAACATGGACACGTATACGATATAATATATATCGACACAATAAATGACATGAGTTTAACATGATAGAGATGTGAAGTGCACATTTGGACTCACAGGTGTTTGGCTTGCTTGTATGACATCAAAGAGGTATTTATTATAATCCTCAACGTTTCGTCTTTTAAAATACATAGAGTCATCTTAATTGCCCAATTCCCGGGACGGTATACAGGTATGAGTGTAAAGGGCCACATGCAAAACTCTGTTTCAGTGAGGATTAGGCAGGTCTGATGAAGAAAAAGAATAGAAATTCTAGCCTACTTCACACACGTATGTTATTTTGTTGTTTAAATAAAGTATTGTGGAGTCCCAACAGCTACTACCAACATTTGAATTGAGTTAAACTAACACCAAGCTACTGCAAAATGAAGTTAAATTACTAGTTGAACTACATGTCGTTCACTACTCCCCAACACTGCAGATAACAACAAATAAAATGGTGAGGGGGGTTTGTGCCTTACTTACAGTAAGTAATGGCACCGTCTTTGTAATATGACAAAGACACACGATGATCTCTCATACTGTCCTGTATGTCTCACTCTGGACCTGGCCCAAAGCACTATGGGACAGTGTTGAGAGTGAGAACCAGACTCAGCAGCACTTCCTTCCCCTCCTCACCTCTCTTCTCCTCCTTTTCTCTCTCCTCCATCCTCTGTTTGTCCTTTAAAACTCATCAGGCTGTGCTCTGTGCTCAGCCAGAGATAAGGGGCTCCTGGGCTCCTCACACCTGGGCTGGCTAGCGTGTCGTATCACCCCTAATTACATTAGCCTAATCAACTCCAGATCACTTCACCTCCACGCCGACCCCAGCACGACCCCGTGACCCAGCCAGGAAACCCGTTCAGGGGTTAATTTTAAACTTATCTCCCCTGTAAGCAGACCCCGCCCATAGACGCACTAGGAAAAACAGGGGGACAGGCGGATATGAAGGGATTCCTTTGAGATTTGCTTAAGATGACTGTTGTCTTATGACCCTGGTGTATGGAGTGACACTGTTTGAACTCTTCACACATAATCTAAAGTTGACATAACATTGTCATGGTAGAGCACGGCCATTTATGCTGACATGCACTTCAGATATTAGACGTTATCCCAATTATGAGGCACAATGCAATGACAATATAATGTTCCAGGAATACATGTAAGGTGTCAAATCAAAAATGTTGTTATTTGACCCTATGGTTAAAACACAGCTGTCCCTCAATATGGAGCTCTCTCTCTCTCTCTCTCTCTCTCTCTCTCTCTCTCTCTCTCTCTCTCTCTCTCTCTCTCTCTCTCTCTCTCTCTCTCTCCCTATCTCTCTCTCTTTCTCTCTCTCTCTACCCCTCTCTCTCTTTCTCTCTCTCTCTGGGCTGTGTGCTGTTCTGTGTCCTCACCTCGCTGCCTTCCTCATTTCTCTTTCTGTGAGATCCATCAGGCATCTCTGTTCCTGGCTGTCTCCCTGCTCCAGTCCCGCTGGATTTCTCCTCCGCCCGCAGAAAGGGCTTTGTACTGTGCCAGAGCCAATGTGCCATACAACTGCCAGCTTGATCCAAAGTGGAGTGCTCTCAATCTCTCTCTCTCTCTCACTTTCTGTTTACTCTTTCTTCAGCTCTCCCCTGTCTCTTTTCCTTTATCCATCTCTCTCTATCTACCTCTCTCCTTAATTCTGTCTATCTGCATCTCTCTCTCTCAATTCATTTCATAGACTGTATTGACATGAGAAGTTAAATTACTTACATTGTCAAAGTACACATATAGACCAACAGCAATAATAGTAGTAGTAGTAGTAGTGGAAATGGTCTCTCTCTCTCTCTCTCTCTCTCTCTCTCTCTCTCTCTCTCTCTCTCTCTCTCTCTCTCTCTCTCTCTCTCTCACTCTCTCTCTCTCTCACTCTCTCTCTTATTCTACCCATCAGTCTATATTCCCATCCACATGTAAAGCACAGTGATGTTGGACCCTCTCTCTGCTATCTGAGTTAACCGAGGGTCTCCCTGCCCATACAGAACAGAGTATCACAGCCCAGCTAAATGACCCAGCCAGTCAGCTGATTTGTGCTGTCCATGCCATAGCATCGTGTGGACAAGGCTTGCCAACCAAACACCACACAAAGTACTGTTGCTACCCCAGCCTATGGGACCGCTACACATCAGGTCAAAATACAGCGCAGTGCCCCCCTCTCTCAACCTCCCTCTCCTCCCCTCCTTCCTCTCTCCCTCTTTCCCCTGTCTCTCTCTGTTCTGTTTCAGTGTTGGTGTGAGGGGTCAGAGTGAGGTTAGTCAAATACAGTGGGCTTAGCCTCCCAACACTGTCCATTAACTACAAAAACATGTGTGAGAGAAGCCTTGATAGACAGCGCCCTGCTCTGGTAGCCATTGTGTTTCTCAATGCACATTCGCTACAACGCCTAATGTTGAATGCAGCATGTTGTAACTGCTATGAATTGTTTTCACAGTTGCTTCCTTTGGCTATTCAATTGAGCCAAGTCAGTGGTACCTACCAATGACCTGAGCCCCCTATGAGTCCGGTTCTAAAAGATGTATAGAGCCAGATGTTAGTGACTACTACCAAGGTTCTACCTACTGTTGTTTTCCTCTGAGCTTCAGCTAAATGGGATACCTCCTAGTACTGTATGTTCTAAAAGTACTCTCCTGGGGAACAACTCCCTTAGGTAGCAGTCTGTGATTCCCACATGTCCAGGATGTAATATAGTCTCTGCTGCCACATAGTTACCCAAACGTCATTCTTCTGTTTTCTACTACTATACTGAGAGACAAATAAATGTGTCTCTCGGGTAGAGGAAAAACATAGCTTCTGTTGAATTGAGAGATGAATGCATCTCTATACTTCCCTCCCTCAATTTATCTCTTTGTCCTCCCTTCAAACTTGCTCTCTATCCTCTGCCCCCCTTCCCTTCTCTCTATGTGCAGACAGACATGCCGTGCTCCCCAGACTGTCCGCACTTCCGATCTCTCTAATGTTGTTCAGTCATAATAAATCGGGCCCTGACTTTCTAAAGCAAACAATGCTGTGGGGACTGAGTCCTCCAATAACACTTTGTCAGTTCCAATCAGGCCTGAAATATGACTCAACTGTCTATGCCTCTCCCAGCCCAGCCTCCCCTGCCTCCCCTGCCCCCACTTCCTCTCTCTATCCATGTAGGCCTCTATCCCCCTCTCTGCCTGTCTCTCTTTCGCTTTCTCTCTCTCTGGCTGTCTCTCATCTCTCTCACCCTCCACCTCTCTTCCTGTCTCTCTCTCTCACCCTCTCTATCTGTCTTTCTGTCTGTCTGTCTCTCTCTACCTCATCTCACTTCTCCATCCATATCAATAATACTATTTATGGTGTTGGGCATCACAATACCAAAGAATCCTTCAGCCTCAGTTGTGACACTCTTTCAGGGAAATGAACCATATATTCTCATTTGACTACAACCAAACCATCAAAAGGACTATTTTTCAATTGTACTCCTCTTCTTAGAACCAGTTGAATGTGTTCGCCCTGTTCTTTATTTGTTGTACCTTGATGCCTTGTTGTGTTAGCCTATGGCTACTCTAATCAGTGGTACCACTCCCCCCACTCCAACACTGAGAGAAACATCAGCAGCGATGCCCGGTCGACCGCGGTGCGAGCGTGTTCTCTTCACGGCTGATTAGCGTTGTTCAGAAGCAGGAAAGACCACCTCAAAGAGAAAACTGCCCTGACTTCAAAGTTTAGTCAAACCGAGACAGACTCATTGTCCCCGTGTGTGCATTTCCTCCCTCAAACTTAAAAAGCACGGCCCCAAATACCACTGCAAATACACACACACACAGACATACACATACACACATACACATATAGATGTGTTATGAGCTCCTGGTTGTGACTAGAATTTGAGAATGATTGACTTGAAGCCATGAAGTGTAACACTCGTTCTTGTCAGACCCCACCACTGCTGTTTGTGTCTGCGATGGTGTTCACCCTACAGTTTGTCACCTCGACTTAGTGTTGAAAAACCAAACTTTACTCTGGAGAGAAAAAAATCACTGCCTTCTGGGAAATGATATGACTAAACTCTTTCACATTGGTGATTTGAGCATTTCCGTCTTGGTGGGGAAAACTCAACCAATTGTTTTAGATGCATGCCAGCAAAGCCAATACACTACACTAAACAATACATTAGTTGCACTATAACGGTGAAAAACGGTGCCCACAAACTGTTAGGGCCTATATAAAGCTGTCCCAACAGCAGAGCTTTCTTTTCAGCACCATGGAGTGAATCCTTACCACCGCTACACCTGGCTATCAGCAGAGCCTCATCTGGCAGCGAAACAGTTCATTCAGCCTCATTTACTGGCTTTTCAAAAAACATAGCTGATATGGTTGACTTGCTTAAATAAATAACCTATGGTTTCTGCAGACTCCTTGTGGATTTGTGTACCTCGATAATTAACGCATTGTCCTTTAATAATAACAACAAATGAGGACATGAATTCTGACCTTTGAACAATACACAAACATTATTACATTTATGTTCAGCAGATTCATAATGTTTGTTCTTAAATTATTAATACTAAGCCCCAAGTATAAGTAAGTGCAAGCAAACGAGATGCCACGAAGTAGGCCTTCGCTCAGCACTTTCAAAAGTCAAGTTCAGATAAATTTAGCAAGATGTTTAGACGTTAACTTCACCCTTCTTTAAGTCACCACAGAAGAGAGAGAGAGAGAGAGAGAGAGAGAGAGAGAGAGAGAGAGAGAGAGAGAGAGAGAGAGAGAGAGAGAGAGAGAGAGAGAGAGAGAGACGCGGTTAGCCTACCGTTTTAGATATTTTGTTAGGCCCATGTTGTCTAAAAAGGAAGGAAAATACAATCATGACGATCCACTTTAATTTACAGTATACCGACACACAGATAGTGCATTGCGCAAACAAAACAATCATCTCAAATATCAACTGCAATTACATGGGTCTATTACTAAACTTTCACTGGTAAACATGGTTACATACCCAACAACATTATACTA
The DNA here is from genome assembly GCF_965601325.2 of Salmo salar. Classification (NCBI taxonomy): domain Eukaryota; kingdom Metazoa; phylum Chordata; class Actinopteri; order Salmoniformes; family Salmonidae; genus Salmo; species Salmo salar. Next base: position 48,026,688 of record NC_138297.1, read on the forward strand.
TCCCTCCTCATGGTTACAGACCCAACAACATTATATAGTATCCCTTCCTCATGGTTACAGACCCAACAACATTATATAGTATCCCTTCCTCATGGTTACAGACCCAACAACATTATATAGTATCCCTCCTCATGGTTACAGACCCAACAACATTATATAGTATCCCTCCTCATGGTTACAGACCCAACAACATTATATAGTATCCCTCCTCATGGTTACAGACCCAACAACATTATATAGTATCCCTCCTCATGGTTACAGACCCAACAACATTATATAGTATCCTTCCTCATGGTTACAGACCCAACAACATTATATAGTATCCCTCCTCATGGTTACAGACCCAACAACATTATATAGTATCCCTCCTCATGGTTACAGACCCAACAACATTATACTATCCCTCCTCATGGTTACAGACCCAACAACATTATATAGTATCCCTCCTCATGGTTACAGACCCAACAACATTATACTATCCCTCCTCATGGTTACAGACCCAACAACATTATATAGTATCCCTCCTCATGGTTACAGACCCAACAACATTATATAGTATCCCTCCTCATGGTTACAGACCCAACAACATTATATAGTATCCCTCCTCATGGTTACAGACCCAACAACATTATATAGTATCCCTCCTCATGGTTACAGACCCAACAACATTATATAGTATCCCTCCTCATGGTTACAGACTCAACAACATTATATAGTATCCCCTCCTCATGGTTACAGACCCAACAACATTATATAGTATCCCTTCCTCATGGTTACAGACCCAACAACATTATATAGTATCCCTCCTCATGGTTACAGACCCAACAACAATATATAGTATCCCTCCTCATGGTTACAGACCCAACAACGTTATATAGTATCCCTCCTCATGGTTACAGACCCAACAACATTATATAGTATCCCTCCTCATGGTTACAGACCCAACAACATTATATAGTATCCCTTCCTCATGGTTACATACCCAACAACATTATATAGTATCCCTCCTCATGGTTACAGACCCAACAACATTATATAGTATCCCTCCTCATGGTTACACACCCAACAACATTATATAGTATCCCTTCCTCATGGTTACAGACCCAACAACATTATATAGTATCCCTTCCTCATGGTTACAGACCCAACAACATTATATAGTATCCCTCCTCATGGTTACAGACCCAACAACATTATATAGTATCCCTCCTCATGGTTACAGACCCAACAACATTATATAGTATCCCTTCCTCATGGTTACAGACCCAACAACATTATATAGTATCCCTTCCTCATGGTTACAGACCCAACAACATTATATAGTATCCCTCCTCATGGTTACAGACCCAACAACATTATATAGTATCCCTCCTCATGGTTACAGACCCAACAACATTATATAGTATCCCTTCCTCATGGTTACAGACCCAACAACATTATATAGTATCCCTCCTCATGGTTACAGACTCAACAACATTATATAGTATCCCTCCTCATGGTTACAGACTCAACAACATTATATAGTATCCCTCCTCATGGTTACAGACCCAACAACATTATATAGTATCCCTTCCTCATGGTTACAGACCCAACAACATTATATAGTATCCCCTCCTCATGGTTACAGACCCAACAACATTATATAGTATCCCTTCCTCATGGTTACAGACCCAACAACATTATATAGTATCCCTCCTCATGGTTACAGACCCAACAACATTATATAGTATCCCTCCTCATGGTTACAGACCCAACAACATTATATAGTATCCCTTCCTCATGGTTACAGACCCAACAACATTATATAGTATCCCTTCTCATGGTTACACACCCAACAACATTATATAGTATCCCTTCCTCATGGTTACAGACCCAACATCATTATATAGTATCCCTTCCTCATGGTTACACACCCAACAACATTATATAGTATCCCTTCCTCATGGTTACAGACCCAACAACATTATATAGTATCCCTCCTCATGGTTACAGACCCAACAACATTATATAGTATCCCTCCTCATGGTTACAGTCCCAACAACATTATATAGTATCCCTCCTCATGGTTACACACCCAACAACATTATATAGTATCCCTTCCTCATGGTTACAGACCCAACAACATTATATAGTATCCCTTCCTCATGGTTACACACCCAACAACATTATATAGTATCCCTTCCTCATGGTTACAGACCCAACAACATTATATAGTATCCCTTCCTCATGGTTACACACCCAACAACATTATATAGTATCCCTTCCTCATGGTTACAGACCCAACAACATTATATAGTATCCCTCCTCATGGTTACAGACTCAACAACATTATATAGTATCCCTTCCTCATGGTTACAGACCCAACAACATTATATAGTATCCCTTCCTCATGGTTACAGACCCAACAACATTATATAGTATCCCTTCCTCATGGTTACAGACCCAACAACATTATATAGTATCCCTCCTCATGGTTACAGACCCAACAACATTATATAGTATCCCTTCCTCATGGTTACAGACCCAACAACATTATATAGTATCCCTCCTCATGGTTACAGACCCAACAACATTATATAGTATCCCTCCTCATGGTTACAGACCCAACAACATTATATAGTATCCCTTCCTCATGGTTACAGACCCAACAACATTATATAGTATCCCTCCTCATGGTTACAGACCCAACAACATTATATAGTATCCCTCCTCATGGTTACAGACCCAACAACATTATATAGTATCCCTCCTCATGGTTACAGACCCAACAACATTATATAGTATCCCTCCTCATGGTTACAGACCCAACAACATTATATAGTATCCCTTCCTCATGGTTACAGACCCAAAAACATTATATAGTATCCCTTCCTCATGGTTACAGACTCAACAACATTATATAGTATCCCTTCCTCATGGTTACAGACCCAACAACATTATATAGTATCCCTCCTCATGGTTACAGACTCAACAACATTATATAGTATCCCTCCTCATGGTTACAGACTCAACAACATTATATAGTATCCCTCCTCATGGTTACAGACCCAACAACATTATATAGTATCCCTTCCTCATGGTTACAGACCCAACAACATTATATAGTATCCCTTCCTCATGGTTACAGACCCAACAACATTATATAGTATCCCTTCCTCATGGTTACAGACCCAACAACATTATATAGTATCCCTCCTCATGGTTACAGACACAACAACATTATATAGTATCCCTTCCTCATGGTTACAGACCCAACAACATTATACTATCCTTCCTCATGGTTACAGACCCAACAACATTATACTATCCCTCCTCATGGTTACATACCCAACAACATTATATAGTATCCCTTCCTCATGGTTACAGACCCAACAACATTATATAGTATCCCTTCCTCATGGTTACAGACCCAACAACATTATATAGTATCCCTCCTCATGGTTACAGACCCAACAACATTATATAGTATCCCTTCCTCATGGTTACAGACCCAACAACATTATATAGTATCCCTCCTCATGGTTACAGACCCAACAACATTATATAGTATCCCTCCTCATGGTTACAGACCCAACAACATTATATAGTATCCCTCCTCATGGTTACAGACCCAACAACATTATATAGTATCCCTCCTCATGGTTACAGACCCAACAACATTATATAGTATCCCTCCTCATGGTTACAGACCCAACAACATTATATAGTATCCCTTCCTCATGGTTACAGACCCAACAACATTATATAGTATCCCTTCCTCATGGTTACAGACCCAACAACATTATATAGTATCCCTTCCTCATGGTTACAGACCCAACAACATTATATAGTATCCCTTCCTCATGGTTACAGACCCAACAACATTATATAGTATCCCTCCTCATGGTTACAGACCCAACAACATTATATAGTATCCCTCCTCATGGTTACAGACCCAACAACATTATATAGTATCCTTGCTCATGGTTACAGACCCAACAACATTATATAGTATCCCTCCTCATGGTTACAGACCCAACAACATTATATAGTATCCCTCCTCATGGTTACAGACCCAACAACATTATACTATCCCTCCTCATGGTTACAGACCCAACAACATTATATAGTATCCCTCCTCATGGTTACAGACCCAACAACATTATACTATCCCTCCTCATGGTTACAGACCCAACAACATTATATAGTATCCCTCCTCATGGTTACAGACCCAACAACATTATATAGTATCCCTCCTCATGGTTACAGACCCAACAACATTATATAGTATCCCTCCTCATGGTTACAGACCCAACAACATTATATAGTATCCCTCCTCATGGTTACAGACCCAACAACATTATATAGTATCCCTCCTCATGGTTACAGACTCAACAACATTATATAGTATCCCTTCCTCATGGTTACAGACCCAACAACATTATATAGTATCCCTTCCTCATGGTTACAGACCCAACAACATTATATAGTATCCCTCCTCATGGTTACAGACCCAACAACATTATATAGTATCCCTCCTCATGGTTACAGACCCAACAACGTTATATAGTATCCCTCCTCATGGTTACATACCCAACAACATTATATAGTATCCCTTCCTCATGGTTACAGACCCAACAACATTATATAGTATCCCTTCCTCATGGTTACATACCCAACAACATTATATAGTATCCCTCCTCATGGTTACAGACCCAACAACATTATATAGTATCCCTCCTCATGGTTACAGACCCAACAACATTATATAGTATCCCTTCCTCATGGTTACAGACCCAACAACATTATATAGTATCCCTTCCTCATGGTTACAGACCCAACAACATTATATAGTATCCCTCCTCATGGTTACAGACCCAACAACATTATATAGTATCCCTCCTCATGGTTACAGACCCAACAACATTATATAGTATCCCTTCCTCATGGTTACAGACCCAACAACATTATATAGTATCCCTTCCTCATGGTTACAGACCCAACAACATTATATAGTATCCCTCCTCATGGTTACAGACCCAACAACATTATATAGTATCCCTCCTCATGGTTACAGACCCAACAACATTATATAGTATCCCTTCCTCATGGTTACAGACCCAACAACATTATATAGTATCCCTCCTCATGGTTACAGACTCAACAACATTATATAGTATCCCTCCTCATGGTTACAGACTCAACAACATTATATAGTATCCCTCCTCATGGTTACAGACCCAACAACATTATATAGTATCCCTTCCTCATGGTTACAGACCCAACAACATTATATAGTATCCCCTCCTCATGGTTACAGACCCAACAACATTATATAGTATCCCTTCCTCATGGTTACAGACCCAACAACATTATATAGTATCCCTCCTCATGGTTACAGACCCAACAACATTATATAGTATCCCTCCTCATGGTTACAGACCCAACAACATTATATAGTATCCCTTCCTCATGGTTACAGACCCAACAACATTATATAGTATCCCTCCTCATGGTTACAGACCCAACAACATTATATAGTATCCCTTCCTCATGGTTACAGACCCAACAACATTATATAGTATCCCTTCCTCATGGTTACAGACCCAACAACATTATATAGTATCCCTTCCTCATGGTTACAGACCCAACAACATTATATAGTATCCCTTCCTCATGGTTACAGACCCAACAACATTATACTATCCCTTCCTCATGGTTACAGACCCAACAACATATATACTATCCCTCCTCATGGTTACATACCCAACAACATTATATAGTATCCCTTCCTCATGGTTACAGACCCAACAACATTATATAGTATCCCCTCCTCATGGTTACAGACCCAACAACATTATATAGTATCCCTCCTCATGGTTACAGACCCAACAACATTATATAGTATCCCTCCTCATGGTTACAGACCCAACAACATTATATAGTATCCCTCCTCATGGTTACAGACCCAACAACATTATATAGTATCCCTCCTCATGGTTACAGACCCAACAACATTATATAGTATCCCTTCCTCATGGTTACAGACCCAACAACATTATATAGTATCCCTTCCTCATGGTTACAGACCCAACAACATTATATAGTATCCCTTCCTCATGGTTACAGACCCAACAACATTATATAGTATCCCTTCCTCATGGTTACAGACCCAACAACATTATATAGTATCCCTCCTCATGGTTACAGACCCAACAACATTATATAGTATCCCTCCTCATGGTTACAGACCCAACAACATTATATAGTATCCCTTCCTCATGGTTACAGACCCAACAACATTATATAGTATCCCCTCCTCATGGTTACAGACCCAACAACATTATATAGTATCCCCTCCTCATGGTTACAGACCCAACAACATTATATAGTATCCCTCCTCATGGTTACAGACCCAACAACATTATATAGTATCCCTCCTCATGGTTACAGACCCAACAACATTATATAGTATCCCTCCTCATGGTTACAGACCCAACAACATTATATAGTATCCCTCCTCATGGTTACAGACCCAACAACATTATATAGTATCCCTTCCTCATGGTTACACACCCAACAACATTATATAGTATCCCTTCCTCATGGTTACAGACCCAACAACATTATATAGTATCCCTTCCTCATGGTTACAGACACAACAACATTATATAGTATCCCTTCCTCATGGTTACAGACCCAACAACATTATACTATCCTTCCTCATGGTTACAGACCCAACAACATTATACTATCCCTCCTCATGGTTACATACCCAACAACATTATATAGTATCCCTTCCTCATGGTTACAGACCCAACAACATTATATAGTATCCCTTCCTCATGGTTACAGACCCAACAACATTATATAGTATCCCTCCTCATGATTACAGACCCAACAACATTATATAGTATCCCTTCCTCATGGTTACAGACCCAACAACATTATATAGTATCCCTCCTCATGGTTACAGACCCAACAACATTATATAGTATCCCTCCTCATGGTTACAGACCCAACAACCTTATATAGTATCCCTCCTCATGGTTACAGACCCAACAACATTATATAGTATCCCTCCTCATGGTTACAGACCCAACAACATTATATAGTATCCCTCCTCATGGTTACAGACCCAACAACATTATATAGTATCCCTTCCTCATGGTTACAGACCCAACAACATTATATAGTATCCCTCCTCATGGTTACAGACCCAACAACATTATATAGTATCCCTTCCTCATGGTTACAGACCCAACAACATTATATAGTATCCCTTCCTCATGGTTACAGACCCAACAACATGATATAGTATCCCTTCCTCATGGTTACAGACCCAAGAACATTATATAGTATCCCTTCCTCATGGTTACAGACCCAACAACATTATATAGTATCCCTCCTCATGGTTACAGACCCAACAACATTATATAGTATCCCTCCTCATGGTTACAGACCCAACAACATTATATAGTATCCCTTCCTCATGGTTACAGACCCAACAACATTATATAGTATCCCTCCTCATGGTTACAGACCCAACAACATTATATAGTATCCCTTCCTCATGGTTACACACCCAACAACATTATATAGTATCCCTCCTCATGGTTACAGACCCAACAACATTATATAGTATCCCTTCCTCATGGTTACACACCCAACAACATTATATAGTATCCCTCCTCATGGTTACAGACCCAACAACATTATATAGTATCCCTTCCTCATGGTTACAGACCCAACAACATTATATAGTATCCCTTCCTCATGGTTACACACCCAACAACATTATATAGTATCCTTCCTCATGGTTACAGACCCAACAACATTATATAGTATCCCTCCTCATGGTTACAGACCCAACAACATTATATAGTATCCCTCCTCATGGTTACAGACCCAACAACATTATATAGTATCCCTTCCTCATGGTTACAGACCCAACAACATTATATAGTATCCCTCCTCATGGTTACAGACCCAACAACATTATATAGTATCTCCTCCTCACGGTTACAGACCCAACAACATTATATAGTATCCCCTCCTCATGGTTACAGACACAACAACATTATATAGTATCCCTCCTCATGGTTACAGACCCAACAACATTATATAGTATCCCTCCTCATGGTTACATACCCAACAACATTATATAGTATCCCTTCCTCATGGTTACAGACCCAACAACATTATATAGTATCCCTCCTCATGGTTACAGACCCAACAACATTATATAGTATCCCTCCTCATGGTTACAGACCCAACAACATTATATAGTATCCCCTCCTCATGGTTACAGACCCAACAACATTATATAGTATCCCTCCTCATGGTTACAGACCCAGCAACATTATATAGTATCTCCTCCTCACGGTTACAGACCCAACAACATTATATAGTATCCCTCCTCATGGTTACAGACCCAACAACATTATATAGTATCCCTCCTCATGGTAACAGAACCAACAACATTATATAGTATCCCTTCCTCATGGTTACAGACCCAACAACATTATATAGTATCCCCTCCTCATGGTTACAGACCCAACAACATTATATAGTATCCCCTCCTCATGGTTACAGACCCAACAACATTATATAGTATCCCTCCTCATGGTTACAGACCCAACAACATTATATAGTATCCCTCCTCATGGTTACAGACCCAACAACATTATATAGTATCCCTTCCTCATGGTTACAGACCCAACAACATTATATAGTATCGCCTCCTCGTAGAGAAAAGCACATGCGCTAATTTTAATACACAAAGTAAGTAAAATAATAAATCATTCCAGCATTCCCTAAAATGATGAATAAAATACTAATGAGATAGACCTATATAAACAATTTAACAATTGAAATGTTCAAACTATGGCATAAGGGAACGATGAGCGGACAAGAGATAAGCCTTAATTTCGATTAAGACATTAATGAGCGAGCTCTGATGGACGATATGCCTATTTGTTCAGCACTTTTGAAATCGAAAGTGACATAATTCATAACATGGGACGTTCTTACAGTATTCTCCCTGTATACCAAGTCAGAAAGTCAGAAAGTAATTTCTCTTCATATTACTAGGATTGAAAAGGAATTGCCTGTAGATTGTCAACATGATTCATGATGATGACTGCTTGTCTAGCTAACTAGCTAGCTAGCTTGATTTTGACATGATCAGTCCAATTAAAGCTATGGTAGATATAACGTGATTTGACGTAATTTTATCTGTGGCCAATGACTTTGAGCCTTCTTTTGCTGGCTGCCCCTCCACCACGGAAAGCATTGAACTAGGCTGAAACACCTGCATTTTGGAGCTGCCTTACTCAATAGACCATGTTTGTATGCGGCTTTATTAACCCATGGATTCTTTTATTTTTTTATATTGCTTGCAAACTGATATGTAACACGAATGAATGCCAAAGTAACATTCAATATAGGCCAATTATAATATATCATCAAATTTTTCAAATGTGAGAATCCAGATACAAACAAATTCACATTTGGGACAACTTTTTTTATCGGCAGTTTTTTTTATCGGCAGTTCTCTGCGTAATGTGTAGGCAATTTACAGTAGATTTACAACATTGACAGAATGTATAGACCATGATTAGGTTACACTACACAAACATCACACAAAGCACACTTTCAGTTTGGCTTTGACACAGCAGGAGATGGACCTACAGAGCCCGAACAGGGACTGTGAAGTGTGTTTAAAAGTGTGTTATGAGAGATTGAACTGCTTGGACTAATGTTGATGACTTAATGGGTAGTGGCCTGTCACTTTCAGTCTGTCAGACACTCACTAGCTGGTATTTACATGATCTGTACCAACGGCTTTTTACACTGTTTATAGTCCCTGTCTAGTAGCTTTGATTGGACTGCTCTCTCTCTCTTTCTGTCTGTCTTTCTCTCTCTCTCTCTCTCTCTCTCCCTCTGTCTCTAAGCAAAGAGAGAGGTGCAGTGAGGAAAGGAGAGGTCAAATCACATTTCCTCAAAGCCTTAAAGAAGTAAAAAGTGTGCGTGTGAGCGTTTGTGCGTTTGTGTATTTGTGTGCTGTAAATGTGGAACAGTGCCTGACGCAAAACAAATGACTGCGCTCTCACTTAGCACTCTAACAGAAACACACAGAGAGATGAAGAAAGAGAGATGACAAAGACGTGTGACACCTCTATTTGGCAGATGAAATCACCCATTTTCTTATTTTATCTTTATTTAACTCGGCAAGTCAGTTAAGAAAATTCTTATTTTCAATGACTGCATAGGAACAGTGTGTTAACTGCCTTGGTCAGAACAACCAATTTTTTACCTTGTCGGCTCAGGGATTTGATCTTGCGACCTTTCGGTTGTTAGTCCAACGCTCTAACCACTAGGCTACCTGCCACACAACAATTTATTGCGCCATTAGAGTAAATACTGAGTAATTGCTTTGGTAAACGCCACGGTGGCATGCGTTTGTATCGCCTTTCCCCGGGTCGGGGCCTCTATCCAAACACAACTTCTGTTACTTACATTTCTCACTCAAGCCAGGGGGATTATTTCTGAACATACAGGTCAGCCATGTAATATATACATTACTGTTCCTTTTCTGGAGGAAAGAAAGGGGAAAGGATGGTTTGAGTGATTTGAGTGATTTATCACGTAGAAGCATTAATGTTAAGGAAGCTTTTACAGTCTGTCTCAATGGGAGGTTGTGTCAATGCAGAGATACTGTGTGTCAGAGGCTATTTTTCCATCAGAATTCAACAGGCATTTATATTTAGAGACCCTTCAAATGTTAAATAATATGGATTTTTCGGGGGAAAGCCACAGAGTTTCTGTTTCC
>NC_138297.1:48042500-48095000 GCF_965601325.2 Salmo salar
AAAAGGAAATGGAACATGAAACGGCTTCAGACCTCATCCAGTCGTAACACTCTACACATGAGCGATACAAACAGATGATACATGATTGTGTGATCCCATTTCCATGGAGTAGACTCACGCTAACATGTCCTCCACTGTAACATAACGTCATATATGTGAATACTTTCACCCCTTTCTATCTTTTGTATCTACACGAAGGCTAACATGCATTTCACTCATCCATAAGCACATCTACAGTGTGTACATAGAGTCCCATTTTGATTCATGGTAGTTTTAACAGGCTAACATCCATAGGTACTGTACCATAACCATGTGTGTCCTGCTGGATGTATATAATCATTACGGTGGATGAGCAGACTCAGATGGTCCACTTCTTATCTCTATGATTGGTGGAATTCAGCTTCAGCAGTTATTAGGCCTATATGCTTCGTAGCTGGTCTGCAGTTATTCCACCATACAGTATAGTCCATGTTAAGATGGTCGGGGAATCAGTGCATAATGTCAATACATAATGTAACAAGAGGAAAATATCAAATGAATCTACAGGACGGAATCATGTAAGTGCATGTCTGTTTGTCATATTGATATTTGATAAAAGATCTTGGTTGTTTGGTCCAATAACTTTCTGCATGAATAAATACAATATTTTAAAATGGTGAAACCTTACGTGGAAAAATAATACTAATCCATATATGTGTAGTATGATTCTTTTGTATGTTTTACAGTTGAATTTATTTTTATCAACACTTTTTTTTATCAAATGGTTGTATTTTGAATGCCAGACACCTGTTTTTATATGATATATTTTCTATGTGTTTGTTTTGGTTACTTTACTGCCTTTCCTCCAGTCAGTGCGTCAGTCAGGTAGAGAGGATGTGAAATAATTTCGGTTTAGAGCCTTTGCCTTAGTGAACTGCCTCTGGCGGAGCATGCAGCAGAGAGAATGAGAGAGAGGAGAGAAGTACACAACAAGTCAACAGACAACTATCTCTCATATTCCATCTGAACGCTGTCTTCTTCCGAGGCTCCATTTGTGTAGTCAACATCTTAAAAGGGTCCCTAGCCTCCTCTCCTCTTTTTTATTCTCTCTCTCTCTCTCTCGCTCTCTCTCTCCCTCTCTCTTAGATTTCATTCTTCTTATTTTTTTTAAACTGCTTGACTCTTAATACACAGATATCACATTCCGGGCCCCGCAAGTTTTTTGAAAAATGAGCACATTACTTCCTACATCTCCCTTCCTTATTTTTATGTCACAATAAATATTTCCATTTATATGCAAATGATTATCTACTGACCAAGAATGGATAAAAAATTGTCTTGTTTTCATTGTAGTGTGTGTGTGTGCAGGAGGCGGGTGTGTGTGAGTGAAAAGGCGAATGCCTGCCTAGGATGGGGCCCGACTCTCGCTGGAAGAGAGGAGAGAGAGAGAGAGACACTCCTCATTTAAAAGAAGTAAATAATCTCCCATTGCATTCTATTATTTATACCCCATGCCTTGAAAGTGACTGTATTAAGTTATAAGTTATAAGTAGTTAGAAGTTACTTACTTTAAACTGAGGGGGGAGAAGAAAGCTGACGCTCTGCTTAGCTGAGTTCCCCCCAAATTGCTGACATAATTACATGAATGTCATTTTTTTATGACTCACAGAAAATCTTGGCATTTTCACTGAAGCAGATAATTAGACTTGGAATAAAGCAGGGGCGGAATAATTAATACATCAAAACTAGATGAACTTTTTCTAATTATTTTTATTTAATCTCCATTCTAATTATTGTTCTAGTCGGCTGAGCGAGATTGCCTCTCTCATTCAGGGTGTGAAATGCACCCGTAGCGCTCCATCCTTACCCAGTGAAATATCAACTGAGCGTGGAGACGGGAATTCACAGAGCCCTCCACTACTCTCTTCCCCCTCTCTCGCTCTCTTTCCCTCTCTCCCTCTTCTGATTGAACTGTAATTTACATTTCTCCATTGCACCAACAAACAATTTACATACACCTGCCACACTTTATTTATTAATTTTCCTTCCTCTCTCCTCTCTTCCTCTGTCTCCAAATGTATGGCAATCAATATTTCCACAGCTTTTAAATGAGTTTGTTAATTAGTCTAATGTGGTTTAGATAGAGGTTGTGTTCCTCTCTCTGTATCTCTTGCGTTGTGGATAAACATTTTCTTAAATAGCTAACCAGAGTAGGAAATATAAAGTGTATATCTTCTGAAAGTCTTGCTGACCACAGAATGAATGTTCCCACTTATCTGTACAGTAGTGTGACTTGCTCTACCAGGAACCTGCCTCCGTAAAGGAAGCCAGCAGCTTATCAGATAAGGCCTCAGTTTAATGCTGAAATAAGCATAATTAACACCCTCACAGTACCCACACACATATACACACACACACACACACACACACACACACACACACACACACACACACACACACACACACGCACAGCCACAAATGAGCTGGCACCCATGTGCACGAACACACACACACACACAGAGTTATCACATTCTTAGAGTTGTACAAACATCTTAAAAGTACAAATGTTTGACAGACTTGATCATCAAGTGTGTATTCCTCTCAAGTACAGTGTATCAGACCACTGAGGTATTTCAGTTTGTAAAACTAAATATATAATGTTCTGCTTTTCTTAGATGAAAATGTACAGGATTTGATACAATGTGTTTTGGTTAAAGCTACGGTCTAACTACGCAGTAGGCTACTTTACATACATCAAGGTATTTTCCTGTAAAAGTCAATTCCAAGAACTGTCTATGATTAGAAAACGCTACATTGAAAGTGAACATGTAGCCTATAATATCAGTCCAAAAATGTCTCCATTATGTTTGTGCACAGACATTTGAGTGGTGGCTGATTTTGATACTTAGATTGTTATTAAAAAAAAAGAGATTATGAACTAATGAAAGGCAGCAGCTAAGTTAAAAAGCCATGAAATTAAATAAATCCTTCCATTTCTCCTATTTCCATGATTACTCCGTGTGTATTCACTAGATTAAAATTACCGCTCTATTAACTGTTAATACACAACACAAGATCTGATTTAATTAACATCAGATTTAATTGAGGCCCTTACAATTGCAGTTCAGATAGAAACGATTCCCGACCGCTATAATTAAACAAATGTCATGTAAATCCTAAAAAATGCCTTTTTAAAAACAGCTTGATGTGCATCCAAGGCAAATCATTTCATTGAAATAAGAAACAAAAAAATATGAATATTATTATTAGTTTCCATCAATTAATATTTCTGCCAGGTATTGTGTGTGTGTTTTGATGTGAATAATATATTATAATTTAATTAAAAAGATAATAATGTAAAAATAATCAAATGAAAATATTTTTTTTCAACTTTATTTGAATTCATTTATTGACAGTGTGTTCTGTTTTGTTGTGAGGGGATTCTTAATGAGTAAATTCCTTCACAAACCTTCCTCTAGATTTACATGACAGAAAGAGAATATAACTCTCTAATTCAATCAAGTCATAATCACACACACATTTCTCATTGCCTCTTTATCCTTCTTTATTTACACATAAAGTCCTAGAACCATCGCCTCTCTTCAAAAGTCTGTCCTGATTTCCATAAGAAGCATCTAGATGTGGCTTATTGAGTCGCTAAATTCTAATTGTATTAGACGGAGTGTCTCAGAAACGCTGTAACCTGTGTTTATGGTTTGGATGATGTGCTGTTTCTTGTTTCTTGTTTGTGAGAGTTGATATTCCGTGTGCGTTTAGTGTGGTATCAGGATCAGAGCAGATAGCATCCTCTTATCGCTGTGTTATATTATTTTCTATGGGACAATATTTTTGGCATTACCAATGTAATCTGGAGTATCTGCCTGGTTGTGTACTGTGTGAGTGTGTGTGTGTGTGTGTGTGTGTGTGTGTGCGCGTGTGTTATTACTCATTTCAGCTTTGCGGCACCATGCTATACCAGATGGGGAGTGAAGCCGGCACCCCTCTCATAAGTACGCAGTGCCACCATGTGTTGGATGGTGATATTACTGGGAGAAGATGCAGACGACAAAGCAAGATTACCTTTAAGTCCGCCGTTTGAGCCTGTGTGCGTCTCTGCTTACATACCTGTCTTGCTTGTTCCTGTGCATGTTTGTGGTTGCGTGCTGGTGTACGTGCTTGGGTCCGTGTGTCTTGCGTGTGAGCGTGCTTGTGTGTGTGTGTGTGTGTGTGTGTGCGCGTGCTGGGTGGGTGAGCTGTTGGGTGCCGAGGACAGGTCAGGTCCCGGGGAATGTGAGACATCAGCGAAAGCAGACAAAACACGTCTTATCCCTAGCATGTGAATAACTGGCTCTCAAACGTACAGTAATCTACTGTCCCATCAGCGGCGGAGACTGTACGGTACAAAGACAGCCAGGCTGGCTGGAATAAAGCCTCTTCATGAGATGTTCAAAGCTCTGATTTATAATATCAACATTCCAACTCCACGCTGTTGTGGAAAACTCAATCCAACGATTAGGCAGAGACTAATTTAATGGTATAGTTGGATTTATTTGAACGCATACAAGCAGATGCAAGGTAGATCCGTCTCTGATCGCAGTCAGGGAAGGAGCTCGACAAGTAAATGGTTCCATGTCCCTTATATAGTGGGAGGTAGTAATACAATCATATTGTCACATAGCAGTTCTTATATACAAGCAACAGTTCCGAAACACAATGGGCTTGTGTTACGGTGCAGACATAACCGGAGTCTTTGAAATGCATAGAAATGCATCACGGTTCAACACAGAACAGAGTACACACCTTGAGAAGTTACAACAGCTCACCCCAATTCTGCCACCACAACACACACGCACATAAATAATCATGTTCACTTACGCTCACTGCCGATGCTGATGCTGTGCACAAACAATGACATTGGAAGCTATGATCCCTTATTGATGTCACTTGTTAAATCCACTTCAATCAGTGTAGATTAGGGTTCTCCAATTGGTGGCCCGCGTGTGATTTTATTTGGCCCCGCATGTTTTCTGAGCAAAAAAATTGTTTAAACACAATAAAAACACCAGCAGCTCCAAGTTATTTTAATTCTGGAAATCTGTTCCTAAGTATTTCCATGCATAATAGAGAACGTTTACAGTATGCAATCATATACAAATGCAAGGAAGGTTTGAAATGATTCTGTTTTAGTTACATATTACATCCGTTTGGGTTTCTTGCGGACAATTTTCAGTCTACAAATGATTTGTAATTATGTTCTGGCCCCCTGACCATCCGCTCCAGATAAAAACGGCCCGCGGCTGAATCTACTTGATGATCTCTGGTTTAGATGAAGGGGAGGAGACAGGTTAAAGAAATTGTTTTAAGTCTTGAGACAATTGAGACATGGATTGTGTGTGTGTGCCATTCAGAGGATGAATGGCCAAGACAAAATATTTGTGCCTTTTAACAGGGTTTGGTAGTAAGTGCCAGGTGCACCGGTTTGTGTCAAGAACTGCAACACTGCTGGGTATTTCACGCTCAACAGTTTCCTGTGTATATCAAGAATGGTCCACCACCCAAAGGACATCCAGCCTACTTGACACAACTGTGGGAAGCCTTAGAGTCTGAGGGCAAACGGAGATGCAACTCCTAACCTTCCTAATGTTTTGTACACTCAGTGTACACGTTGTGTTTGTACTTGTGTGAGCTTACATCCGTGTGTGTGTGTGTGTGTCTGAGTTGTAGCCGAGTGCCTACGTGTGTTTGTGCGTCTGTGAGCTCTGACTGGGCAGGCAGGTTACCTACCTCCTGGCGCCAGCGGGGATAAAGGCTTCACGCTTGGGCTGAGATTACCTGTGCGGGCGCCCTGTGTGGTGTGTTTAGGAAGCAGCCCTTTTTTGTTCCCATTTCCCCCTCGGCTTGCGTCTTTTAGGACAGTCCATGCACCCGGGGAGGGAGGGCTGGAGCGGGCCAAGTAGAGGTGCGAGGGTGGGCGTCGGTCACGCACACCTCGCTTCACCGTGAACCCCTCACCTGGTGGTGACCCGCCTGCGGCTGTTTTCACCTGGTTATCACCGTGACGATAAAGGCCCGCACCACGACGGAGGAATGAAAACAGTTTTAGAGAGGCTAGACAAACAGGAGTCAGAGACGTAGCCTAGCGCATCACGAGGACATACCGGCATGAGGCTAAACACACTCCACTGTACCCAGCTCAAATCTAGAAACATTCACAACCCCTTAGTATCACTCAGGTCTCCAGAACATATCACATTTTGGGTGAGGTACACCTGATCTCCCAAAACTAGCCCTTTCTCTCCCATTTAGCTATCTTAGTCGACTGCCACACACCCACCCACACACATCCAGCCCAGGACATTCAGTCTCTACCTAGCCCCACTGTTTACATGGTAGCAGCGTTCAGCTGGAACACTCAACTCTTCCAGGCATGTGCTACATTCAAGTGTGGGACCATAGTGGCATTTCTGGTGAGTGTCAGATGTGTGTGTGACGACTGTGTCGTGTGTGAGTGACATTAGTCAAGAGGCTTTCAATTGGTGTGACTGTGATGGTGTTGGATTGACTCCACACAACAGCGTTTGGCAGCTTGTGGGGGATCTTTGACTCTCTAAGAGTAAAAAAATGAAGTATGTGAAAACATTCAGTTGGAATGCAACAGTTGTATTTAAACAGGGTCATTGCAGAGAAGTGTACCACTAGTCGAATCTAGACTGTGCACAAATCCCCCCAATCCTTGACTTACCCTCCATATCAACCCTACCACCTCCTCATCCATGTCTCCATACCCCCACTCTCTTCTTTCCCTCTCTCTGCCACAGGCCCCAAAGCCCCAAGATGCTGGTTAAATTACCCATCATGCCCTTGACCTTGGAGATCACCCAGCGTTGCAGGATGAAGCTCTGTGTGCCCAGGGAGAGAGAGGGAGAGAGAGAAGGAGAGGGAGGGAGGGAGAAGGGGGAGAGAGGGAGAGAGGGAGGGAGTGTGAGGGAGGGAGTGAGGCAGAGAAAGTGAGAGAGAGGAAGGGTGGCAGAGAAAGGGGGGATGGTTGAGAGAGTGAGGAGGAGAGAGAGTGAGGGGAAGGAGGAGAGGTGGAGAGATAGCGAGGGAGCGAGGGAGAGAGAGATGGAGAGAGAGGGATAGAGTGAATGAGAGAGTGAAGGCCTCAGCCTCAGCCCTGGCTGCTCTCTCTTATCTCTCCCGCTTGGTGGAGTTTTAAATTATTCATTCCCTGCTGCTCCCGCCGACTTACACATCTCCATCACACGGCTGCCCGCATCCGCCCGGGGAACAGGCGGTCGCCACGGCAACCTTATCGCAGATCGCAGATTTCGTCTCCAGAAATGAAATAAAAGAGGAAATTGGCTGTATTAGCATAAGAGGAGTCAGCCTGGAGTTGAATACACACATCACCCCCAAAGCACGTACAGCCCCCCCTCCATCTTTCCCTCCTCCTTATCCCCCCATTCCTTATCAGCACTGTCTGATCGCTGCTCTCCTTTTCTTTTTTTATTCTGCTCCTCCTCCCCCTCCTTCCCGCTCCCTCACTCTTTGTTCCTGCTCGCGCTGAGGGAAGAATGGAAGCAGGGGCTGATGGGTAGAAAATAGATGTGGTAGTTGTGACCTCTGACCTTTTCAGAAAGAGTAAACAATGAGCAATAACCTGGGAGATGTGACTCGGCTGTCGTCGGGGGCGACAGACTGACAGCCAGCTTTATTTCCTGTCCAATAGGACCTTTTCTCCCCACCGTGTTTTTTATTTTATTTTATTATTGCTGTGTTTTTTTAGTTTTTTTTACGTTTCACCTGGTCTTTCGAGACCTGATATCCCGATTTTCTTTGAGCGGGGGACTGACTGTGACCTTAAAGAAAAGGTGTGAAATGTTTGTTTGGCTTTCTGATTGCTGTGTGACTGAATGTAATTTCTTGGCTGTATTCACAAGTCAGTCTAAGGCAATCAGTCCTTTATAGGCCCTTCGGTCCCCATTACCATTCTCTGTCAATACATATCTCTTATAGGCATCAAAACCCCTCCATCACTGTACAACCACAAAGACCAGGACACAATGCAGACACTTTAGAGCAGAGCCGTAAATGTGTTTTCTCCTTAGCACCTATTCTACCTCCACAAGTGGTCCCTCATTCCCTCCCTCTCCTCTCCTCTGCTCCCCCTTTCTCTCGCCTCTCTCCCCTAATTGAAGTTAAACAGCTGAGAAATGGTCTTCATGCCTCCCCAGATGGTTTTAAATGTAGACATTCTCTCTCACTTAGATTGACACGTCCCCGGGGAGGTGTGTGTGTGTGTCTGTTATGGAAATGATTTCCCCACTCACTCACATCTATTGTGTAAATCAGAGCAGCACGGGGTCCCTATGGGACAATAACACCCACCACATCTACTGATGCCAATTATCATTGTTGCCATCATTACAGAAACTTTGTGGTAATGTTGCTCTGTATGTTCCCCAACGCCTACCAAGGCTTAATGATTTAATGATGGTTAGGAATTCATGCATTTTGAACTCTCTTTAAAGTGATGCTCCAGATCTTTTGTAGAAATTCAGCCAGTAGATTTGAAAGTACGGGTCCCCGTTTTTTGTGTACTACGTCATCCATTTTGTATAATATGTGACGTCCTCTGATGTGTTATTGTCAGGGGCGTCGTAAAGGACAGACCAAGGCGCAGCGGGTATCGTGCTCACCTTCTTTTTTATTACGAGTGAACACTTAAACAAAATAAACCGACGCCAAACAACAGTTCCGTAAGGACACAAGGACTATACGAAAAACAACCACCCACAAAACCCAAAGGAAAACAGGCTGCCTAAGTATGGCTTCCAATTAGAGACAACGAAAGACACCTGCCTCTGATTGGAAACCACACTCGGCCAAACCTGAAAAACGGAACATAGAAAAAGAAAACTAGAACCAAAATCCCCTAGACCAAAAACCCCAAAACACACAAAACAAACACGCCCTGACCAACTATAATGACAAAAGACCCCTTTACTGGTCAGGATGTGACAGTTATGTACTTTTTAATGTTTTTTTTATTCATATGATATGTTACGAGTACAATTCGTACAATACGTTATGAATTTGTTGTGCTTAAGATCTCGGACTGCATCTTCAATCTCTCTCTCTCTCTCTCTCTCTCTCTCTCTCTCTCGTGTGCCAGGGTTTACAGTCTAGGTTCACTCCTCTCCCTTGGCTTTCCTCTTTCCTCTCCTCTCGTCCTTCCCTGTCCCTTTTCCTCCACTACCCCTCTCCCTCTCTGCTCTGGATGAGTTCCGTCTTTAATCTGGACCTGGAGCATCATCAGAAATCTCCTCCGGAACCACAGAGAGCGGCCCAGACCAGATCAGACTTACTCCTGACCCAGTCTAAACCAGACAAGCTCGCCCACTGGACCTCTCCCATGCCCCAAACACCCACTCTCTTCCCCCACCCTCCCCCTACACTGCCCCGTTGTGGCTGCTAGGGCATGGTCTGTTCCTGGGTAGGCCATTTAAACCCTGTTGTCTTGGTTTGGAGAGTCCTCCTACTCCTTTAGTGGCGGTGCTGATGACTCTCTAGGGATGCTGGTTGGTCTATGAGGAAGGAGATAGCCAACTTGACGCTACGTAGTTCTGACCCAGACCAGACACTCCACCCCCTCTTGTCCTTTCACACGACCTCATCCACTCACCCTTTATAGTGGTTTCTCTCAGCTCTTCGTGTCCACATGACACTGTCTGTCACTGTCCTCTCAGCCAAACCATAGCTAGTTTCTGGGCCCCTGTTGTATGTCCCCATAGAGGCCAGATGATCAGGAGGAGAGGAGATGTAGATAGACAGATTCAGACACTGAGACCCAGACACTTGTGGGTGTAGTAGTGGGTGGGTTATTCTATCTACACTATCTATAGCCCCGTGGGGTCAGAATTGGACTAAACTTCAGAGCATCTCGCTTATTACACTAATGGCACTCTAACAAAACAACTTTAATGTCTGGTATCCACGTGGTCGCATAGAAAACTAGGAATAATGGCCAAAAGGCCAAAGGTCATTTTTCATACATCCTCTAACCTTTCCACAGGCTTCAGCTCAGTGTGAGAATGGGCCTTAGACCGTGTTCATCTACTTATTTCGCTGGCTATGCTGTAAGATGCTGCCTTAGTGACATTGTGCAGCAGTTCATTCAAAACAATTCTCAATGAACTTCTTTCTCTTCTCCCTTTTCATCTATTCATCTACGTTTATTTACAAGTGCCTTAATGTCAGAACAATTCCCTTCTTGTTCCAGGGCCACTATCTCCCCGAGGGGCTCTTTACATGTTGTCCAAACATTCTAATTCCCCATGCTTCCCCACGGTGACGTCAGCGCCGTTTGTTTGTCAAGCTGTTAATCTGGTTAGATGATGAATACTTCGTAACAGTAGGAGAGCGGCCTGAAACAGGCTGAAACGGCCCAGCCAGCCAGGAAACTATTCTGCAGTTTACTCCACTCATTGGTGGTCCAGAGGATTTTTTAACTAAAGCTTCTCTCTCTGTTTGATTGTACAGCTTGGTTGGTAAATGGTTGGAGGCTGATCGCAGCCTACGTGTGATTTCACATGGGGCCATAGAGACACTCAGTGCCTGTAGCTCTGTCCCACCCACACACAGTCTGCTCTGCAAACAGATCCACCACTCACTCACAATCTGGTGTGTAGGTTTGCTGTGAACCGCCTGTGGTGATGGAGGGAGCAGGGAGGGGTGAGTGTGTGTTTGTGTTTATTGTGTTTGTGCGTGTGGCTCGGTGTGTGTTAGTCCCAAGACCACACATCCAGTAAGGTTCTCTCTCTCTCTCTCTCTTTCTCTCTCCCTCTCGCTCTCTCTCTCTGTCTCTCTCACACACACACCGTGGCAGGCGTCTCTAGCTACCCCTCCTGTAATGTTAACTGACAGGGTGAGACAGGAGACAATGATGATCCTGCACCGTCCAAAACCGGATCACTACCTCCCCCTCTCCCTCTACCTCTCCCTCTCCCTCCCCTCCACCTCTCCCTCCCTCTCGCTCTTGTCAAGCCCTTGTTCCTGTCCCTTTCCCTGGTGTCTGAGACCAGATAACCACAGCGGGGACCGGAGCGGCTCTGGGGGAACGAATCCCAGAGGTGGATGGCTTTGGACGCAGACGCGGTCTTTCTGGTGAGGAGCACGGGTGCAAAAGGGGTGATACCCCACTGGATTGTGGGTAGTGGTATCACACTCTTTCCTGCACCCTCGGGGGCGAGGTGGAAGATAATGTCTCTCGTGTCCGGTCAGACCAGAGTCTCCGTGTTGGTCACAGTACATTTAGAGAGCAGGATGAGGAGCTGTGAGTGGTACCATGGTGTGTTAGAGACTGGCGTCCCAAGATGGCAGCCACCGTGTAGTCATGTTTGGACAAGTGTTTGTTTGCAGTGGGATGGCGATATGGACATTTCAACAAAGGGGATTTAAAACAAGTCTCCAAACACAACAACTCCAGCCCAATATTTGATTTAGCTACAGTATGCCGCAAGGAAAAAGAGGAACTCTTTTCACAGTGTGAGTTTAGTTTTCGTGTGGCATCGTAGAGCCACAATGGACCAAGGAGGAAGCCATGTTTTTTTAAAGTATATTCTTATAGGTGTTTTAACACTTTATTCAGTTAGTGAATAAGGAAAGAAGACAGGCAAGTGGGAGATACAATGGATTCAGGGATTGAACACACTAGCGGTTCTGGGGGGGGGGGGGGGGGGGGGGGCAGTGCCCCTGTGACAACAATTTTGGACCCCCTTGTGGCCCCCCTAAATGTGGAGTATGAAATAATTTTATTACATCCGTTATTAGACAGTGGCAACGCGGAACATTGTCTTTTGCCTGCTAATGCCTGCAATGCAGTGAAGAAAATGATATGACAACAATAACGCCTAATGTAACTGGCCCCTCTCACAGGACAACAGTACAAGCTTGGCCCCCCCAGTTGAAATGGTCTAGAACCGCCACTGCTCCAGTGGGGAGTTGGACAGGCGTCATGCCGGGCAGTGTTACCACTACACCACAGCGCTGCACAAAAATATATGTTTCTTTACCATACAAGCATTCAAGCCCCTAAAAACATTTTATTTGTATCGTATTAAAACATGAACTGACATGTCGATGAGAACTGGACTTCTGATAGGCCAGTAGTCTGACGTTTTCATGTCATATCTCAACCTCTAAATGTCCTCTCAGCAGAACATGGTGTAAAATAGATAGCCAATACAAGAGACTTGTAAATAGAAATACAAGCATGTATGTGTGTGTGTGTGCCTGCGTGCGTGTGTGTCTGTGCATGTGTGTGTGTGTGTGTGTGGTTGTGTGTGTAGCGGAGGGAGAAGAAAGCAGGCCCATAAATCCTAGTGCTATCAGAGGTCCAGTCTCAGCCAACCTCATGTTCCTTTATTGAATGTTATTGTAGCCGGACAGACCCCTAGATGATATTTCCTGGTCCCAAATCAAGATCAGAGACGGGGGAGGCAGGGGGAGGATGGAAGGAAAAAATGAGCTATGGAGGATGAAGAAGAAGGGATGAGGGTTGGAGGTTTGGGGTGGTGGATTTAGGCACAGAGACCATTTAAAAGCAAAGAAGAAAGGGAATGGTTTAAGGAATTCCTGTTAGGGAATATATAATGGGAATCCAGGGGGTGTGAGGAGAGGTGGGAGATGGGACACTGGGGTCATCCCATTGGGGTGTATGAAGAAAAAGTCTATGGTCTCGGAAAGTAGATGTGGATGACTAAATCAGTTTGTTGGAAAAAGGAGGAGTGAGAAAAGAAAATGTTTGACAATAAAAACATAAAATTCTGAATTTGTGTCACGGGTCGGCTTGAGCTTTCAAGTCACAACCCCCGAGAGTCAACACATAAAATAACCAGTGATGATGTTGATAATATTGGATTAAAACAATGAGTGGGAATCAAGGGGGTGGAAAGCTTAATACAATTAGAGTGAAATCATTCTTACACCCCCTGGAATGATTAATGGAATGATGGAATGATGGAATGATTACACTATACTTAGAAAAGAATAGGTTTATGTGAGAGTTGAGTACATGTGTGTTTCTGCTGTACATACTGTACAGGCCATCAGTGTTAACTTTTGGTTAAAACCCTGAGTGAATTTTGCTAAGCTTTTGTTTGTTCCATGTTATATTCTCACTGTAATTGTATTTGTGTATATAGTATGTATGTGAGCCCTTCACGGTTTGTGTGAGAGGTGTGTATGTCCTTTTCCATGTGTGTGTGTAGGAGGTGTGTATAGCCTTCTCATTTGAATTTGCTCAACTCCTGTGTCCTCTCTCCTCCGTCCTCTCTCGCCTCCTGAAAAAGGTCAAAGGTAATCGAGGCGGTGAGGAGAAGGAACGTGGACGAAAATGGACTTGCATGAAATTAGACTCTTCTCCACTAGCGCATCAGGCAAATTAAGTTTACAGGGGGATCCCAAAATAAATGAAGTTTACAGGGGGGATCCCAAAATAAATGAAGTTTACAGGGGGGATCCCAAAATAAATGAAGTTTACAGGGGTCGATCACAAAATAAATGAAGTTTACAGGGGTGGATCCCAAAATAAATGAAGTTTACAGGGGGATCCCAAAATAAATGAAGTTTACAGGGGTGGATCCCAAAATAAATGAAGTTTACAGGGGGGATCCCAAAATAAATGAAGTTTACAGGGGGATCCCAAAATAAATGAAGTTTACAGGGGGGATCCCAAAATAAATGAAGTTTACAGGGGGGATCCCAAAATAAATGAAGTTTACAGGGGGGGATCCCAAAATAAATGAAGTTTACAGGGGGGGATCCCAAAATAAATGAAGTTTACAGGGGGGATCCCAAAATAAATGAAGTTTACAGGGGGAATCCCAAAATAAATGAAGTTTACAGGGGGGGATCCCAAAATAAATGAAGTTTACAGGGGGGATCCCAAAATAAATGAAGTTTACAGGGGGGATCCCAAAATAAATGAAGTTTACAGGGGGGGATCCCAAAATAAATTAAGTTTACAGGGGTGGATCCCAAAATAAATTAAGTTTACAGGGGTGGATCCCAAAATAAATTAAGTTTACAGAGGTGGATCCCAAAATAAATGAAGTTTACAGGGGGGATCCCAAAATAAATGAAGTTTACAGGGGTGGATCCCAAAATAAATGAAGTTTACAGGGGTGGATCCCAAAATAAATGAAGTTTACAGGGGGATCCCAAAATAAATGAAGTTTACAGGGGTGGATCCCAAAATAATGAAGTTTACAGGGGGATCCCAAAATAAATGAAGTTTACAGGGGGATCCCAAAATAAATGAAGTTTACAGGGGGGATCCCAAAATAAATGAAGTTTACAGGGGGAATCCCAAAATAAATGAAGTTTACAGGGGGGGATCCCAAAATAAATGAAGTTTACAGGGGGGATCCCAAAATAAATGAAGTTTACAGGGGGGATCCCAAAATAAATGAAGTTTACAGGGGGGGATCCCAAAATAAATGAAGTTTACAGGGGTGGATCCCAAAATAAATTAAGTTTACAGGGGTGGATCCCAAAATAAATTAAGTTTACAGAGGTGGATCCCAAAATAAATGAAGTTTACAGGGGGGATCCCAAAATAAATGAAGTTTACAGGGGTGGATCCCAAAATAAATGAAGTTTACAGGGGTGTATCCCAAAAATAAATGATTTTTACAGGAGTGGATCCCAAAATAAATGTGTAAAGTGATGAAAACAAATGACGTTAGTTGAGCAAGACATTTTATTGATAAAAAGTAGCCTGTTGTTTATAAATGTGTGCATGCGTTTCCCCTCCGACAACACATACTCTGATTCACAGGAGGTGTGGCAGATTACAAAAACTCTTCTGAGAAGAACTCAGGTAGGATACACATGACTATCCTCCATGAAAGGTGTCTATCGAGGAGGGGAGGACACTCTTCCGTTCGCCTACTAACCAATTGACATCTCCTCGACCACTTGAACACTTATCGGTTTCCAGGTCACGGAGGAGAGAGGACGGAGGAGAGAGGGTGGAGGATGGACTTTTGTCCAAATGAGAAAAGGCCTATGTCCTGCTCTGTGTGTGTTTATGAGTGTGTTAGTGTGTTTCTCACTGTTTGTGTGTGTACAGTAAACGTGAGCAGGCCCTCTGTAGGCGTGATTTCTTGGACTCCCCTGCGGCTATCTCCTTGCTTTTGATTCGCTGGGGAATCGCTGGGAGACAGGGACAGAATGGACTCCAGAGATTGCCGTTCCACTGGTGTCTCCCAAACGTGCTTTGCTCCTCATGCACCCTCATTCCAGCCCTCCCAAATTCCCCCATTCGCCATCGTCTCACCCCACACTGCGCCTGGGTAATAGTATCAAAACACCCCCTTCTCTCAGTGGAAACACCACCTTTTCTTTGGGGTGGGTGTGTTCCATCCCTCTTTATTGGGGGAGGGGGGCGAAGCGTGGAACCTTTGAATTGAGAGAGATAGACAACCTACACCCCCTCCAACTCCCCCCTTGTACTCACCCTCTCATCCTCCTGCCCAAACCCAGACTTATTCTCCTCTCCTCTCCTCTCCTCTCCTCTCCTCTCCTCTCCTCTCCTCTCCTCTCCTCTCCTCTCCTCTCCTCTCCTCTCCTCTCCTCTCCTCTCCTCTCCTCTCCTCTCCTCTCCTCTCCTCTCCTCTCCTCTCCTCTCCTCTCCTCTCCTCTCCTCTCCTCTCCTCTCCTCTCTTCCTGTAGTTGTGCCCTCTAAAGCCCATAGCAGCTGTAGTGTGTGTGTGTATGTGTTTGCATGGGTGTGAACATGAGGGGGCAGGATGGCAACTAATCTGGCCCAGCTCTAGAGGAGATAAGGCTTACTTAGAGTTTGGAGTTCCCCCACACCCACCCCCAGCCCAGCCCCCTGCGCCCTGCGCCCAGTGCCCGCCACACTGGCACTAGAACATCTCAGACAACGCCAAGGTAGATGGAGACAGAAGATAGATCATAACAGGCTGCATTTGTTTTGAGTAGAAAGGATTTGATTTCATTCTGATCCCCCTCTAATTCTCACACACACACGAGCACGGGCACACACACACACACACGCTCACATGCAAGACACACGGAGCCAAGCACGTACACCAACACGCAACCACAAACATGCACAGGAACAAGTAACTCTCAACAAGGCTGAGGCCATAGTCTGGTGGCAATCCTATGTTAACCAGATACATGGCAATATGACATACACACCAATAAACCCACACCATCAGCAGCATAGGACAGAAGAATAGTAGATATCCCAAGTGGTGTTATTGTGATTAGAGCAGTGTTAGCGTTAGAGATGCAGAAGTGATAATAACTGATTATATACATTATCCACTCTTCTCCCTGATTCACATCTATCCCTCTCTCCCCTCCTCTGATCTGTAGCTTGGGGAGGTCTACAAGGATAAGCATGTAAAAAGCCTAATCTCACATCAGTAACAGACGTAGCTAACTGTCTCATTGGCCGGTTATCTACATGTTAGACTATTTCTGTGATTTGAATCACAGATCACTGATTAGCTGTGCGCTAATGATGTTGTACGTTGTTGCAGTCACATTACAAACAACACACATTGAGACATTCTTCTATTTCTCCACTTTTAAATGTAATTCAGAATGGAGGACTGATGAAGTATCGTTGACAATGGACGACTATCCTTCTTGCCTGGTGTCTTCCATGTTGTCCGTGGTAGCTGCGGTGAATTGGTTGTAGTGAGCGTCAGGTCCGTAGTGATCCAGTAGATTACTCGTTCTGTCTCCCTCCTGCCTTTCTATCTGAGGACAGCGTGACCACACCACAGACAAAACACCCCGCTCCGGGCCCATCCACATCAATCAGGTTACACTCCTCTACCGCTCCTTTCATCCCTTCCCTCCCTCTCTCTCTCCTTCCTTCCTTTCTTTCCTCTGGACCTCCCAACCACAAGCCACCACACATCCAGCTATAGTTCTCTGTTCTTCCCTTCGTTCAACTCTTTCGGTATCCCTCTCTTTCTTCTTCTCCGATATCAAACTGTTTGCCTGTCATGGTCTCTCTCTCCTCCATCTCTCTTCATCTCGTCCCTCATTCTTCCTCTCTCTGTGTGGGCTGGTGCTCTACACAGGTCATATACAGGCAGTAGGGCATCCATGTTATGACTCTAATCCAGAGAAGAAGAAAAAGAGGGAATAAGAGAAGGGGAGGAAAGGAGAGGGGGTCACAGCGTCATCATCACCACCATCATCATCAGAGCATGCCAATACCTTAATCAAGTTAACGCTAACACATCTAACCACCCTGTAACGTTCCCCCGACGTAATGAAGTGCTACCCTGTAACGTTCCCGCAACGTAATAATGTGCACCTTCTGTCTAATTTGGCCATTATTCAGGCCTGTCAGACCGCAATTATTTAGAGCTTATCTCCCTCGCACACCACAAGACACGTTTGTCACGCTTTCACGCCGTTCAACACACACACAACCCTCCGCTTGCCTCGCCCCCTCCACACGCACACGCACACTCACACACGCGTACACAAGACCCCCCTCGCCCCCTCCACTCACAGACACACACACGCCCGAGCCGAGGCGCTATAGAAATTCCGCTGATGACTCTCTCCGATAGCGGCCGGCCGTAGCAGCGGCTCCCTCCCTGCTATCATTACTGCATTGATTACCGTGCTCTGCTTATCATCTGCACGTATTCACCACCGTCAAGGGAGGACACACTCCCTCAACACCGTGGTGGTTTAGATTGAGATTCTGGTTTTTATTGTTGTTGTTATTTCTCCCCTGTGTGGGGTAGATTCATTCTACTGGCGTGACTGTTGTTGGTTAATGTCATCTTCACCCCTGGACAGGTGTGAAGAAAGACAGAAGGAAACTTCGTCTTTGAATTAAGATTGTTTCTGAAAAAGGATGGATGACTTTGGTTTCTAGAATCTTTGAGACTCAGTGTGATGGCACACAAAGGGTTTAGTGAAACACATGTGCAAACACTGTTAACCCTCCTGTTGTGTTCGTTTCGTGTTAATTCGTTCTGTGTTCCCCGGTCCAAAATGACCGCCCCATTATAGCTGATTTTAAATCCATAACAACACATATGTTATCACCTAATGTTGTGTTAGATTGTTTTATCAACTTAAGTTCTTGTGAACATTACAAGTTTTGAACTTCTATTTGCTATTCATGGCGTGTAGGCCTCATTGACCTGAGCTCATACAACTCGTTTTTGAGTAAACAAAGCATAATGTATGGATTATTTTGACTATAACAAATACTCAGATGAAACATATTGTGGTATTTATCACAGACTAGTTTGTGTCAAAGTTTAACAAGGACATTTGTTTTGAAACCATTTCCAATGTTTAAATAGTGGCAGGATGTTATGTCATCAACACGGGATATGGCGTGTCTCGTTGGTCCCGGGGTCATCCTGATGACATTTTCAGCCGACAGCGAACCTCTCCTCTCATGTGGGGATGAAGACCAGGACAAATTCCCATTCTTTGACCAGAATGTAACAACAACCTCAGCAGGGCCCTCTTCCTCATCACTGGATTGTTCCACATCGGGTGTCTCTTGGTCTGGATCATATTTTGTGTTGTCTTCGACTTCTGACACTTCCTCCTCTAATGCATCTTCCCTGTCAGTTTCCTGGCCTCTCTCCTCCTCACCAGTGTCATGATCAAAGATATGATCAAGAGCCTCACATACAGTATATCGTTTGGTCATTGTGCTGCCACATAATCAATTGTGAGCATGGCCTCAAAAAAGCTTTATATACCAGAACTGCGAGAAAAGTTGTACATATTATTGAAACAATGTTGCGATTGTTTGTGAGAATGTCAACAGGTGTGGTTCTTGTGGGGGAAAGATTCTATTGGGGAATGGTTCCCGTGGGGGTTGCCATGGAAGCCAAGAAGGGGAGTGAGGTGTGTGTGTGTGTGTGTGTGTGTGTGTGTGTGTGTGTGTGTGTGTGTGTGTGTGTGTGTGTGTGTGTGTGTGTGTGTGTGTGTGTGTGTGCATGCGGGGGTCTAGAAGAGGAAGTGTGTCCATCTGATGAATGGGCATGTGCCTGAACTCAATTGTATACACTAATTGTAGTCTCACCATTTCATTTCTAATGACCAGTCATTTTTGAGCCGGAACACCACAGGCCTACAAAAGTTAAATAAAACACCCAAGATTTTATGAAAATATTCCAAATGTATTTTGTGTGTTCAGATGCCCTGTGTGGACAAAGTCATGGAACCTTATGACAATCAGATTAAATGAACTACATTTTCAGACAGAAAACGTGTAAATCGGTCCAATTCGACCAGAACACAGCAGGAGGGTTAAAAGGTGATCAGGTTTCATCTGAGAGGACGACAGGTAGAAAAGAGGGAGAGAGAGAAAGAGAGAGAAAGAGAGAGGAGCTGCACATGTATTCGGAGTTGTAGGGTTACATTCGCCATAACAATACCAATCTTCCACACTCCCTTTTTTGTTGTTGTTGACATCCCCATTTAGTTTGCGTTATTTCCGGAACAAACTGGCCGTGTAATTCACGATGAAAGTTAAGTAATTGTGTTTTTAAGCAATAAAGTCAATGGTTATGGCCGTCATTAACAGGTACCATTACCATCTCAAACAAACAACTCCTATCTGCTGAAAACACAAACATTTTTCTGAGGACATGGAGGAAATGGGGCCCCGGACAATACTAGACATCAGATAGTGTGCCTCCTTAATTCTCTCATCCTCTGTTGAATAATATCATTATCATTGGCTAATGACGATGCTGCGGCTAGCGCTTATGGAATAAGCCGATTAGACAGAGACAAACAACGAGGGGACAGGAAGCACACCAAGGCCATTTACCATGCACTTCACACAGGACAAATCACCCCTCCCACCATATCTCTCTCTCCTTCTCTCATTCACTCGTTCTCTCTCCCTACTCTCTCCCTCTCTCTCATACCCTCTTGCTCGCTCTCTACCTCTCTCGTTCTTTCTCTCTCTGTGTCTCTTCCCTCCATCTTCCCCCATGTATTTTTGTTTAAAAGGGGCATCATCATATATTTAATTCCCTTCCTTCTCCCCCCTCCCTCCCTCCCTCTATCTCCTCTCCTCCCCCCTTCCTCTCCTGTTTGTGCGGAGGTAATTGTAGATACAAAGGGAAGAAGGTCCTTATCGGCCCGTAACATCTGTTGGTGTGTCAGGTGATGATGAGATGGAGCTAGCTAGCTCTGTGCTGGCGGCGTGCAGGCAGGCTCCTTTAATGCAGAGAGGGGAGTGTGCAAACAAACAGCAGCAGATAGGGTCTATGCTTGTCACAATCGTTCAGGACCGTGATCTATCTTCCCCCTGCATTCGCTCCTTCTCTCTCTTGCTCTCTCTTGCTCCCTCTTTTGCTCGTGCTCGAGTGCCTGCAGTATGTTCCTATGTTCCTCTCTCTCTCTCTCCCTTTCTCCTCACCCTCCCCTTTTTTTAATCAAATTCCCTCTCTTCTTCCTCAGACTCTCTCCATCTCTCTTTCATTCTGTCTATCCTTGGAGTGAATCTTTCTCTTTGTCTTGGGTGTGTGTTGGTTTGCTTGCGTTGCGGTTCCGTGAATAAATGCTCACAGTGTGCCCACAGGGGCCATGGGTTGGCCAGTGTGATGAGATGGTGGTGTGTACAAGAGATAGCGGAGAAATGGAGCAGAGAGAGAGCGAGAGAGAGAGAGGGATAACAGATAGCAGAGTAATGGAGGAGAGAGAGAGGGATAACAGATAGCAGAGTAATGGAGGAGAGAGAGAGAGGGATAACAGATAGCAGAGTAATGGAGGAGAGACAGAGAGGGATAACAGATAGCAGAGTAATGGAGGCGAGAGAGAGAGGGATAACAGATAGCAAAGGAATGGAGGAGAGATGGAGGGATAAGAGACTGCAGAGAAATGGAGGAAAGAGAGAGAGGGATAACAGATAGCAGAGTAATGGAGGAGAGAGAGAGAGGGATAACAGATAGCAGAGTAATGGAGGAGAGACAGAGAGGGATAACAGATAGCAGAGTAATGGAGGAGAGAGAGAGAGGGATAACAGATAGCAAAGGAATGGAGGAGAGATGGAGGGATAAGAGACTGCAGACAAATGGAGGAAAGAGAGAGAGGGATAACAGATAGAAAAAAATGGAGGAGAGAGAGAGGGATAACAGATAGCAGAGGATGGGAGGAGAGAGGAATAAGAGACAGCTGAGAAATGGAGGAGAGAGAGGGATAACAGACAGCTGAGAAATGGAGGAGAGAGAGGGATAACAGACAGCTGAGAAATGGAGGAGAGAGAGGGATAACAGACAGCTGAGAAATGGAGGAGAGAGAGGGATAACAGACAGCTGAGAAATGGAGGAGAGATAGGGCTAGAAGAGAAGAGAGAGCTAATATTAGTGAAAGATGGTTGTATTGCATTGGAAGAATTGTCTCCTTCATATTGTAGTCATCATCTTCATCGTCGTCTTCATCATCCGTGCAAACAATGGTCACCTTCTAGGCCCATTTGCTCAAAGCCATATCCAGACCTAATGTGAAGGCCAGAGAGACATCTTCATACTGTACAATCACCATATGCTACGCTAGCAGAAGGAAACACAACACCCTTAACCGTCTGTCAGCAGAAACAATATTTCTCTCTTTTCCCTCCAAATTAAATGTTATTTCATCACCATGTCTGTTAGGTTGCATGAAGGAGCACTTTAGCCATGTCCTGCCCTCTAAAGCACTCTTAAGCACATAGACATAATGTCATTGTCAGGAGGTCTGTGGCAGCTAAATCAATAAGCAGTAATTCCTGTAGTGAGGGCTGAGGGCCCTACAGGCTCAGCTCTGCTCTGCCCTGCCTGTCCCTCCAAGCTAGGATGTCCTCTAATGGACCAGGCTAGATCTAATCACAGCTGTAATTGAAATTTACTTTGAAGCTTTCAATCCAGTGGAATATTTAAAGGCAAAACGAGG
The DNA here is from genome assembly GCF_965601325.2 of Salmo salar. Classification (NCBI taxonomy): domain Eukaryota; kingdom Metazoa; phylum Chordata; class Actinopteri; order Salmoniformes; family Salmonidae; genus Salmo; species Salmo salar. The sequence continues at coordinate 48,064,461 of NC_138297.1, forward strand.
AAGAGGAGGTGAAACTCAATCTACTGGTCTGGCCCCTCTCAGACCTGATTTGATCTGCAGCTAACACTGGTCAATAATAGATGAGATGCATTGACATTGGGTTTTGGTAAAACATATATATTTCTTGTGTTTGTGCTTTTGTTTCCATTTTCTTTTAAATTAAACATATTTAACACTTTTTCCCAATTTAATTCCAAATGGGTTACTAAAACAATATATAAAACATACAGAATTCAATAAAGAGATTGGTTTGTTGTATTAGCTAGTCCAGGAAAAGCAGATACAAGTTATCTTTCAATTGCGCCTCAGGTGTGTGGGAAGGCCATCTCTAGACTGACGCCAAGATGGAGACCAACTAATGATGATGAAGCAGTAAGGTGGTGGAAAGTGATGCAACATGTCTACTGTTGATTGTTTGGATGTGTGCAATGTCTATGTAGTGATTGTTGCTTTGTTGTGATAGTGTTGGGTAGTGGTTGTGTGGTTGTGATAGTGTTATGTAGTGGTTGTTGTGTGGTTGTGATAGTGTTGTGTAGTGGTTGTTGTGTGGTTGTGATAAATTAAATCAAATGTTATTAATCACATACACATGATTAGCAGATATTATTGTGGGTGTAGCGAAATGCTTGTGCTTCTAGCTCCGATAGTGCAGTAATAGCTAACAAGTAATATCTAACAAATTACACAACATATACCCAATACACACAAATCTATGTAGGAATGAATTAAGACTATATACACTACCGTTCAAAGTTTGGGGTCACATAGAAATGTCCTTGTTTTGAAAGAAAAGCACATTTTTGGTCCATTAAAATAACATAAAATTGATCAGAAATACAGTGTAGACATCGTTAATATTGTAAATGACTATTATACTGTAGCTGGAAACGGCTGATTTTTAATGGGATATCTACATGGGGTACAGAGGCCCATTATCAGCAACCATCACTCCTGTGTTCCAATGGCACGTTGTGTTAGCTAATCCAAGTTTATAATTTTAAAAGGCTAATTGATCGTTAGAAAACCCTTTTGCAATTATGTTAGCACAGCTGAAAACTGTTCTGTTTAAAGAAGCAATAAAGCTGGCCTTCTTTAGACTAGCTGAGTATCTGGAGCATCAGCATTTGTGAGTTCGATTAGAGGCTCAAAATGGCCAGAAACAGATGCCGCACAAGTCCTCAACTGGAAGCTTCATTAAATAGTACCCACAAAACACCAGTCTCAAATCAAATCAAAGTTTATTTGTCACGTGCGCCGAATACAACAGGTGTAGACCTTACAGTGAAACGCTTACTTACAGGCTCTGACCAATTGTGCAAAAGGTATTAGGTGAACAATAGGTAGGTAATGAAATAAAACAACAGTAAAAAGACAGGCTATATACAGTAGTGGGGCTATAAAAGTAGCGAGGCTACATACAGACACCGGTTAGACAGGCTGACTGAGGTAGTATGTACATGTAGATATGGTTAAAGTGTAAAAGAGGTGGTGGTGGGTGGGACACAAGGCAGATAGCCAGTGTGCGGGAGCACTGGTTGGTCGGCCCAATTGAGGTAGTATGTACATGAATGTATAGTTAAAGTGTCTATGCATATGTGATAAACAGAGAGTAGCAGCAGCGTAAAAAGAGAGGTTGGGGGGGATGGGGGGGGCACACAATGCAAATAGTCCGGGTAGCCGTTTGATTACCTATTCAGGAGTCTTATGGCTTGGGGGTAAAAAGTGTTGAGAAGTCTTTTTGTCCTAGACTTGGCACTCCGGTACCGCTTGCCATGCGGTAGTAGAGGGAACAGTCTATGACTGGGGTGGCTGGGGTCTTTGACAATTTTTAGGGCCTTCCTCTGACACTGCCTGGTGTAGAGGTCCTGGATGGCAGGCAGCTTAGCCCCAGTGATGTACTGGGCCGTACGCACTACCCTCTGTAGTGCCTTGCGGTCAGAGGCCGAGAAATTGCCGTACCAGGCAGTGATGCAACCAGTCAGGATGCTCTCAATGTTGCAGCTGTAGAACCTTTTGAGGATCTGAGGACCCATGCCAAATCTTTTTAGTTTCCTGAGGGGGAATAGGCTTTGTCGTGCCCTCTTCACGACTGTCTTGGTGTGTTTGGATCATTCTAGTTTGTTGTTGATGTGGACGCCAAGGAACTTGAAGCTCTCAACCTGCTCCACTACAGCCCTGTCGATGAGAATGGGGGTGTGCTCAGTCCTTCTTTTCCTGTAGTCCACAATCATCTCCTTAGTCTTGGTTACGTTGAGGGATACGTTGTTTTTCTGGCACCACCCGGCCAGGTCTCTGACCTCCTCCCTATAGGCTGTCTCGTCGTTGTCGGTGATCAGGCCTACCACTGTTGTGTCGTCTGCAAACTTAATGATGGTGTTGGAGTCGTGCCTGGCCATGCAGTCGTGGGTGAACAGGGAATACAGGAGGGGACTGAGCATGCACCCCTGGGGAGCTCCAGTGTTGAGGATCAGCGTGGCAGATGTTTTGCTACCTACCCTCACCACCTGGGGCGGCCTGTCAGGAAGTCCAGGATCCAGTTGCAGAGGAAGGTGTTTAGTACCAGGATCCTTAGCTTAGTGATGAGCTTTGAGGGTACTATGGTGTTGAATGCTGAGCTGTAGTCAATGAATAGCATTCTCACGTAAGTGTTCCTTTTGTCCAGGTGGGAAAGGGCAGTGTGGAGTGCAATAGAGATTGCATCATCTGTGGATCTGTTTGGGCGGTGTGCAAATTGGAGTGGGTCTAGGGATTCTGGGATAATGGTGTTGATATGAGCCATTACCAATCTTTCAAAGCACTTCATGGCTACGCTGTGAGTGCTACGGGTCTGTAGTCATTTAGGCAGGTTGCCTTTGTGTTCTTGGGCACTGGGACTATGGTGGTCTGCTTGAAACATGTTGGTATTACAGACTCAATAAGGGACATGTTGAAAATGTCAGTGAAGACACCTGCCAGTTGGTCAGCACATTCTCGCAGTACACGTCCTAGTAATCCATCTGGCCCAGCGGCCTTGTGAACGTTGACCTGTTTAACGGTCTTACTCACGTCGGCCACGGAGAGCGTGATCACACAGTTGTCCGGAAGAGCTGATGCTCTCATGCATGCCTCAGTGTTGCTTGCCTCGAAGCGAGCATAGAAGTGATTTAGCTCGTCTGGTAGGCTCGTGTCACTGGGCAGCTCGCGGCTGTGCTTCCCTTTGTATTCTGTAATAGTTTGCAAGCCCTGTCACATAAGATGATTCAATCTTAGCCCTGTATTGACGCTTTGTCTGTTTGATGGATCGTCGCAGGGCATAGCAGGATTTCTTGTAAGCTTCCGGGTTAGAGTCCCACACCCTGAAAGCGGCAGCTCTACCCTTTAGCTCAGTGCGAATGTTGCCTGTAATCCATGGCTTCTGGTTGGGGTATGTACGTACAGTCACTGTGGGGATGACGTCCTCGATGCACTTATTGATAAAGTCAGTGACTGATGTGGTGTACTCCTCAATGCCCTCGGAAGAATCCCGGAACATGTTCCAGTCTGTGATAGCAAAACAGTCCTGTAGTTTAGCATCTGCTTCATCTGACCACTTTTTTATAGACCGAGTCACTGGGGCTTCCTGCTTTAAGTTTTGCTTGTAAGCAGGAATCAGGAGGAAAGAGTTGTGGTCGGATTTACCAAATGGAGGGTGGGGGAGAGCTTGTACGCGTCTCTGTGTGTGGAGTACAGGTGATCTAGAATTGATTTCCCTCTGGTTGCACATTTAACATGTTGATAGAAATTTGGTAGAACTGATTTAAGTTTCCCTGCATTAAAGTCTCCGGCCACTAGGAGCGCCGCCTCTGGGTGAGTGGTTTCCTATTTGCTTATTTCCTTATACAGCTGACTGAGTGCGGTCTTAGTGCCAGCATCTGTCTGTGGTGGTAAATAAACAGCCACGAAAAGTATAGCTGAAAACTCTCTAGGCAAGTAGTGCGGCCTGCAATTTATCACAATATACTCTCTCAACGTCAACAGTGAAGAGGTGACTCCGGGATGCTGGCCTTCTAGGCAGAGTTCCTCTGTCCAGTGTCTGTGTTCTTTTTCCCATCTTAATCTTTTCTTTTTATTGGCCAGTCTGAGATATGGCTTTTTCTTTACAACTCTGCCTAGAAGGCCAGCATCCCGGAGTCGTGTCTTCACTGTTGACGTTGAGACTGGTGTTTTGCGGGTACTATTTAATGAAGCTGCCAGTTGAGGACTTGTGAGGTGTCTGTTTCTCAAACTAGACATTCCAATGTACTTGTCCTCTTGCTCAGTTGTGCACCGGGGCCTCCGTACACAGCGTCGTACGAGATCTTCAGTTTCTTGGCAATTTCTCGCATGGAATAGCCTTCATTTCTCAGAACAAGAATAGATTGACGAGTTTCAGAAGAAACGTTCTATGTTTCTGGCCATTTTGAGACGATAATCGAACCCAAAAATGCTGATGCTCCAGATTTTTTATTTGACCTTTTATTTAACTAGGCAAGTCAGTTTAGAACAAATTCTTATTTTCAATGATGGCCTAGGAACAGTGGGTTAACTGCTTTGTTCAGGGGCAGAACAACAGATTTTTACTTTGTCATATACTCAGCTAGACTAAAGAAGGCCAGTTTTATTGCTTCTTTAAACAGAACAACAGTTTTCAGTTGTGATAACAAAATTGCAAAAGGGCTTTCTAATGATCAATTAGCCTTTTAAAATTATAAACTTGGATTAGCTAACACAACGTTCCATTGAAACACAGGAGTGATGGTTGCTGATAATAGGCCTCTGTACGCCTATGTAGATATTCAATAAAAAATCTGCCTTTTCCACCTATAATAGTCATTTACAACATTAATGATGTCTACATTGTATTTTTGATCAATCTGATGTTATTTTAATGGACAAGAAATGTGCTTTTCTTTCAAAAACAAGGGCATTTCTATGTGACCCCAAACTTTTGTGCGATAGTGTACATACTGTATGGACGAGCGATGTCAGAGCGGAACGGACTAAGATACAGTAGGATAGTGTAGAAAACAGTATATACATATGAGATGAGTAATGCAAGATATGTAAACATTATTAAAGTGACTAAGATACCATAGAATAGTATAGAAAACAGTATATACATATGAGATGAGTAATGCAAGATATGTAAACATTATTAAGTGACTAAGATACCGTAGAATAAAATAGAATACAGTATATACATATGAGATGAGTAATACCAGATATGTAAACATTATTAAAGTAACTGGTGTTCCATTCCTTAATTGGCCAGTGATTCCTAGTCTATGCCTATAGGCAGCAGCCTGTAATGTGCAAGTGGTGGCTGTTTAACAGTCTGATGGCCTTGCGAGAGAAGATGTTTTTCAGTCTCTCGGTCCCAGCTTTGATGCACCTGTACTGACCTCGCCTTCTGGATGATAGCAGGGTGAAAAGGCAGTGCCTCGGGTGGTTGATGTCCGTGAGGATCTTTTTGGCCTTCCTGTGACATCAGGTGCTGTAGGTGTCCTGGAGGGCGGATAGTTTGCCCCCGGTAATGCGTTGGGCAGACCGCACCACACTCTGGAGAGCCTTGTGGTTGCGGGCGGTGCAGTCACCATACCAGGCGGTGATACAGCCCAACAGGATGCTTTCAAATGTGCATCTGTAAAAATGATAGTGTTGTGTAGTGGTTGTGATAATGTTATGCAGTGGTTGTTGTGGGGTTGTTATAGTGTTATGTAGCGGTTGTAGTGTGGTTGTGATAGTGTTATGTAGTGGTCGTTGTGTGGTTGTGATAGTGTTGTGTAGTGTAGTGGTTGATGTGTGGTTGTGATAGTGTTGTGTAGCAGTTGTTGTGTGGTTGTGATAGTGTTGTGTGGTTGTGATAGTGTTGTGTAGTGGTTGTGGTGCGGTTGTGAAATTGTTGTGTAGTGGTTGTTGTGTGGTTGTGAAAGTGTTGTGTAGTGGTTGTGGTGTGGTTGTGATAGTGTTGTGTAGTGGTTGTGGTGTGGTTGTGATAGTGTTGTGTAGTGGTTGTTGTGTGGTTATGATAGTGTTTTGTCGTGGTTATTGTGTGGTTGTGATATTGTTGTGTATTGTTGCTGTGTGGTTGTGATATTGTTGTGTAGTGGTTGTTGTGTGGTTGTGATAGTGTTGTGTAGTGGTTATGATAGTGTTGTGTCATGGTTGTGGTGTGGTTGCGATATTGTTGTGTAGTGGTTGTTGTGTGGTTGTGATAGTGTTGTATAGTTGTGATAGTGTTGTTGTGTGGTTGTGAAAGTGTTGTGTAGTGGTTGTGATGTGGTTGTGATATTGTTGTGTAGTGGTTGTTGTGTGGTTGTGATAGCGCTGTGTAGTAGTTGATGTGTGGTTGTGATAGTGTTGTGTAATGGTTGTTGTGGGGTTGTGATAGTGTTGTGTAGTGGTTGTTGTGATATTGTTGTGATAGTGTTGTGTAGTGGTTGTGATAGTGTTGTGTCATGGTTGTGGTGTGGTTGCGATATTGTTGTATCGTGAATTTTGTGTGGTTGTGATAGTGTTGATGTGTGGGTGTTGTGTGGTTGTGATAGTGTTGTGTAGTGGGTGTTGTGTGGTTGTGATAGAGTTGTGGAGTGGTTGTGTGGTTGTGATAGTGGTGTTTAGTGGTTGTTGTGTGGTTGTGATAGTGTTGTGTAGTAGTTGTTGTGTTTGTGATAGTGTTGTGTAGTGGTTGTTGTGTGATTGTGATAGTGTTAGGTTGTCATTATTGTGTGGTTGTGATAGTGTTGTGTAGTGGTTGTTGTGTGGTTGTGTAGCGTTCGGTTTGTGGTTGTGATAGTGTTGTGTAGTGTTTGTTGTGTGGTTGGGATAGTTTTGTTGTGTAGTGATTGTAGTGGACGTTTAGTTTTTTGCCCTCGTACCACACAGCTGATTCAAATAATCATCGCTTGAACATTATTTGATTATTTCAATCAGCTGTGCATTTCCAGGGCAAACCGAAACATGCACTCGTTGGGATACCCAGGACATAATATGGAAAGCTCTATGATAGTGTTGTGTAGTGGCTGTTGTGTGGTGGTGATAGTGGTGTGTAGTGGTTGTTGTGTGGTTGTGATAGTGGTGTGTAGTGGTTGTTGTGGGGTGGTGATAGTGGTGTGTAGTGGTTGTTGTGTGGTTGTGATAGTGGTGTGTAGTGGTTGTTGTGTGGTTGTGATAGTGGTGTGTAGTGGTTGTTGTGTGGTTGTGATAGTGTTGTGTAGTGGTTGTTGTGTGGTTATGATAGTGTTTTGTCGTGGTTATTGTGTGGTTGTGATATTGTTGTGTATTGTTGCTGTGTGGTTGTGATATTGTTGTGTAGTGGTTGTTGTGTGGTTGTGATAGTGTTGTGTAGTGGTTATGATAGTGTTGTGTCATGGTTGTGGTGTGGTTGCGATATTGTTGTGTAGTGGTTGTTGTGTGGTTGTGATAGTGTTGTATAGTTGTGATAGTGTTGTTGTGTGGTTGTGAAAGTGTTGTGTAGTGGTTGTGATGTGGTTGTGATATTGTTGTGTAGTGGTTGTTGTGTGGTTGTGATAGCGCTGTGTAGTAGTTGATGTGTGGTTGTGATAGTGTTGTGTAATGGTTGTTGTGGGGTTGTGATAGTGTTGTGTAGTGGTTGTTGTGATATTGTTGTGATAGTGTTGTGTAGTGGTTGTGATAGTGTTGTGTCATGGTTGTGGTGTGGTTGCGATATTGTTGTATCGTGAATTTTGTGTGGTTGTGATAGTGTTGATGTGTGGGTGTTGTGTGGTTGTGATAGTGTTGTGTAGTGGGTGTTGTGTGGTTGTGATAGAGTTGTGGAGTGGTTGTGTGGTTGTGATAGTGGTGTTTAGTGGTTGTTGTGTGGTTGTGATAGTGTTGTGTAGTAGTTGTTGTGTTTGTGATAGTGTTGTGTAGTGGTTGTTGTGTGATTGTGATAGTGTTAGGTTGTCATTATTGTGTGGTTGTGATAGTGTTGTGTAGTGGTTGTTGTGTGGTTGTGTAGCGTTCGGTTTGTGGTTGTGATAGTGTTGTGTAGTGTTTGTTGTGTGGTTGGGATAGTTTTGTGTGTGGTTGTGATAGTGTTGTGTAGTGGTTGTTGTGTGGTTATGATAGTGTTTTGTCGTGGTTATTGTGTGGTTGTGATATTGTTGTGTATTGTTGCTGTGTGGTTGTGATATTGTTGTGTAGTGGTTGTTGTGTGGTTGTGATAGTGTTGTGTAGTGGTTATGATAGTGTTGTGTCATGGTTGTGGTGTGGTTGCGATATTGTTGTGTAGTGGTTGTTGTGTGGTTGTGATAGTGTTGTATAGTTGTGATAGTGTTGTTGTGTGGTTGTGAAAGTGTTGTGTAGTGGTTGTGATGTGGTTGTGATATTGTTGTGTAGTGGTTGTTGTGTGGTTGTGATAGCGCTGTGTAGTAGTTGATGTGTGGTTGTGATAGTGTTGTGTAATGGTTGTTGTGGGGTTGTGATAGTGTTGTGTAGTGGTTGTTGTGATATTGTTGTGATAGTGTTGTGTAGTGGTTGTGATAGTGTTGTGTCATGGTTGTGGTGTGGTTGCGATATTGTTGTATCGTGAATTTTGTGTGGTTGTGATAGTGTTGATGTGTGGGTGTTGTGTGGTTGTGATAGTGTTGTGTAGTGGGTGTTGTGTGGTTGTGATAGAGTTGTGGAGTGGTTGTGTGGTTGTGATAGTGGTGTTTAGTGGTTGTTGTGTGGTTGTGATAGTGTTGTGTAGTAGTTGTTGTGTTTGTGATAGTGTTGTGTAGTGGTTGTTGTGTGATTGTGATAGTGTTAGGTTGTCATTATTGTGTGGTTGTGATAGTGTTGTGTAGTGGTTGTTGTGTGGTTGTGTAGCGTTCGGTTTGTGGTTGTGATAGTGTTGTGTAGTGTTTGTTGTGTGGTTGGGATAGTTTTGTTGTGTAGTGATTGTAGTGGACGTTTAGTTTTTTGCCCTCGTACCACACAGCTGATTCAAATAATCATCGCTTGAACATTATTTGATTATTTCAATCAGCTGTGCATTTCCAGGGCAAACCGAAACATGCACTCGTTGGGATACCCAGGACATAATATGGAAAGCTCTATGATAGTGTTGTGTAGTGGCTGTTGTGTGGTGGTGATAGTGGTGTGTAGTGGTTGTTGTGTGGTTGTGATAGTGGTGTGTAGTGGTTGTTGTGGGGTGGTGATAGTGGTGTGTAGTGGTTGTTGTGTGGTTGTGATAGTGGTGTGTAGTGGTTGTTGTGTGGTTGTGATAGTGGTGTGTAGTGGTTGTTGTGTGGTTGTGATAGTGTTGTGTAGTGGTTGTTGTGTGGTTATGATAGTGTTTTGTCGTGGTTATTGTGTGGTTGTGATATTGTTGTGTATTGTTGCTGTGTGGTTGTGATATTGTTGTGTAGTGGTTGTTGTGTGGTTGTGATAGTGTTGTGTAGTGGTTATGATAGTGTTGTGTCATGGTTGTGGTGTGGTTGCGATATTGTTGTGTAGTGGTTGTTGTGTGGTTGTGATAGTGTTGTATAGTTGTGATAGTGTTGTTGTGTGGTTGTGAAAGTGTTGTGTAGTGGTTGTGATGTGGTTGTGATATTGTTGTGTAGTGGTTGTTGTGTGGTTGTGATAGCGCTGTGTAGTAGTTGATGTGTGGTTGTGATAGTGTTGTGTAATGGTTGTTGTGGGGTTGTGATAGTGTTGTGTAGTGGTTGTTGTGATATTGTTGTGATAGTGTTGTGTAGTGGTTGTGATAGTGTTGTGTCATGGTTGTGGTGTGGTTGCGATATTGTTGTATCGTGAATTTTGTGTGGTTGTGATAGTGTTGATGTGTGGGTGTTGTGTGGTTGTGATAGTGTTGTGTAGTGGGTGTTGTGTGGTTGTGATAGAGTTGTGGAGTGGTTGTGTGGTTGTGATAGTGGTGTTTAGTGGTTGTTGTGTGGTTGTGATAGTGTTGTGTAGTAGTTGTTGTGTTTGTGATAGTGTTGTGTAGTGGTTGTTGTGTGATTGTGATAGTGTTAGGTTGTCATTATTGTGTGGTTGTGATAGTGTTGTGTAGTGGTTGTTGTGTGGTTGTGTAGCGTTCGGTTTGTGGTTGTGATAGTGTTGTGTAGTGTTTGTTGTGTGGTTGGGATAGTTTTGTTGTGTAGTGATTGTAGTGGACGTTTAGTTTTTTGCCCTCGTACCACACAGCTGATTCAAATAATCATCGCTTGAACATTATTTGATTATTTCAATCAGCTGTGCATTTCCAGGGCAAACCGAAACATGCACTCGTTGGGATACCCAGGACATAATATGGAAAGCTCTATGATAGTGTTGTGTAGTGGCTGTTGTGTGGTGGTGATAGTGGTGTGTAGTGGTTGTTGTGTGGTTGTGATAGTGGTGTGTAGTGGTTGTTGTGGGGTGGTGATAGTGGTGTGTAGTGGTTGTTGTGTGGTTGTGATAGTGGTGTGTAGTGGTTGTTGTGTGGTTGTGATAGTGGTGTGTAGTGGTTGTTGTGTGGTTGTGATAGTGTTGTGTAGTGGTTGTTGTGTGGTTGTGATAGTGGTGTGTAGTGGTTGTTGTGTGGTTGTGATAGTGGTGTGTAGTGGTTGTTGTGTGGTTGTGATAGTGTTGTGTAGTGGGTGTTGTGTGGTTGTGATAGTGTTGTGTAGTGGTTGTTGTGTGGTTGTGATAGTGTTGTGTAGTGTTTGTTGTGTGGTTGTGATAGTGTTGTGTAGTGGTTGTTGTGTGGTTGTGATAGTGGTGTTTAGAGGTTGTGGTGGGGTTGTGATAGTGTTGTGTATTGGTTCTTGTGTGGTTGTGATAGTGTTGTGTAGTGGTTGTGTGGTTGTAATAGTGTTGGTGTGATTCCTGGCAGTGGCTCTCTGATTGATAAAGCTGACTGCGGAGGGGCAGCGTGAGATGAAGAGCAGTCTGATAGCAGAGAGCTAGATACTCTGAGATTCCCTGTGTGTCAGATACTGATAACACAGAGAGAGGGAGAGAGAGAGTGAGAGAGAGGGAGAGAGAGAGCGAGAGCGAGAGAGAGAGAGAGAGAGGGAGAGAAATAGAAAGAGAGAGAGAGAACAAGAGAGATGGAGAGAGAATGAGAGGGGGAGAGAAAAACAGAGGGAAAGGGAATAGAGAGAGCGTCAGATCAGAATGGGAAGAAGGGGGTGACCAATTTCTTATTTCATCCCAGGCATAAACACTCTGTTTTGAGTTCCTCTGTTACCTGCCTCACACAGACAAGGAGCAAGCTTCGTCATCCTCCTCACTACATGGTTTTTCACCCCCCCCCCCCCCCCCCTCTCTCTCTCTCTCTCTCTCTCTCTCTCTCTGTCCGTCTTTATTTCTCTCCCTCTGTGTCCTTGTTGTCTCTTTTTGTTACTAACTTCCTGTGGAAGATGACATAAAGCAGATGGTTTATATGTTTGGTCATCCCCTGTCAGAAGTAATGTATGTTTTGTGATAAAACTCTGAGAAAAATGTACCCACTCCTCCTCTGTCTGGGTATCAATAACGCTCTTCTACCATTCCTCTTTTGCAACCTATCCGCTTTCCCCCCTCGTTACTTCTTCCTTATCTATCCATTTTATCTCTCTCTTTTTCTGCACCATTTTTCCTCCTCCTCGCCTTCCTCCCTCACGGTGATGTCACAAGGTTCTCTGTCGCCAGGGAGACGGGACAGGTTCTGGAACACGTGATGGCGGCTTGCTCTGTCACAAGGTTAATGACTCAACCGACTATTGCACGCAAACACACACACGCACCACGCCCACCCGGTCACGAGTCATTTAACCTTCTATTCAAGTAAAGTTATGACCTGGAGTTCACACATACCTGTCAGTAAGAGGATTGGACTGAGACGTCTGATCAATGTATAGAATGCAGTTAGGGCCATTCCAAACACGGCAGTCATACCAGGACTATGTCACAGATACCTGATGTCCAGGACCACACCACCACACAGACACTACTGAAGTCTTGACATCTCGGGGATTCGATCTAGCAACCTTTCAGTTACTGGCCCAACACTCTAACTACTAGGCTACCTGCCGCCCCTGTGTCATCCCCTTAATGCTTAATCCCCCACTCTACTGTCTCTGGGAAGTCTCTAGCAAACTTGTTCAGAATGTTTTGCAATGGAACATTTAAATGTTTGATTCTTAACTCTTCACGTTCCGATAGTAACTCCCTGTTTTTTAATGTTTTCTTTTGTTTCGTGCCTAGTGAGTATGACCCTGTTTGTGTGTGTGCAGGTGTATCCCAGCTAGCACATAATGTTCTGAGAACCATATGTTTCTTAGAGCTTGTTGAGAGTGTGATTCTCCTATGGTTATTTTGGAGACAACCTTCCCACAACTTTCTGGGTGTGGTGCAGGATAGTTGCTTGGCTTTGGGACAATCTCAGTACATTTAAGGAACTTGACAAAAAACAGTTTTTTCTTGCTATTTCATTACTTTAACAGAACGTTTCCTAAAACTTAAAACATGGTTACATTTAATTAAAATGTTGGTAATGTTCTAGGAATGTTCTTCAATTGGTTTGATGTTGGGAATGTTCTCAAATAGTTCAGAGAATGTTATGAAACAACATCTTTCTGTTGGAATTTCAGTACTTCAGCATAACGCTTCCTACAGGTTTCCTCTTGGTTCTATTTAAATTCATGTTCTCAAATTGTTCCAAGAACGTTAAGAAAACTTTCCATAAAAACCACTAGTAACATTCAGAGAAATGCATGTTTTATTTAAAAACGTATACAGTACATTCAGTTCTCAACATCAACAAAACTCTCTCTATCCTTTATCTTGTTAAGTGTGTTCAGGTGTGTTGGCCACGCCCACTAGTTGGCCACACCTGATCTTAATGAATGCTTAATTCCTTTGAATGGGGTCTGTTCGAATAGACTAAAATGAACAGCTTTGTTGGCGTAAAACAACATGGTATGCCAACCCCATCCTGGTGGCGCAGTGAACTAATTCCATGATTAGAGAGAAGAAGATTGAAGGTTTGAATCTCACTGACATCATGTCACAATAAAAACTAAATGTGTTTGGATGATTAATGTATCCTTCACAAATCTGTGCAATTTATTTAGGTATTTCACTATATTTTAACACCATATCTTTACATATTACTTCACAGGGACTCTAGAATAAGAAAATAATTGGAGATTTGATGCAGTACTTCTGAGTATTAAAACTAAATTAATACATTTGCCAGGATTTCGCTTGAACACTTTTCTAAAGAGGATTGTGTTGTGGAGATTATCAACTGTAAGAAACTGCTAAACGGGGAGAAAGCCCCACTCCAGATTTTTCACTTCTGCTGAAGCTGCCCAGATTTTGGGGGGTCTCTTTGTAGACTTTTAAGCAGTGTGCTGTGTTGCTGATGTCTATAGCTGCATTTTCTTTATTCATGTAGCCAGGCACATAGCAGCTCTCATCTACAGTGGTCTGGTGCCCAACAACTCTTACATAGTATAAATCTTTAGAAATTAAGACTGATGCGTCATTATCTATTGTGTTTAGCTTAGCCCCGAGTGTGTGGTTTTAAATTGCTCCAAAAATGATTCATAGTAATTTGTGATTTATAATCATTAAAGGGGATTGTGTCCAATACACAGTAGGGGATTTAAATATGAATATTTATAACGCCTGTTTTAACATACTCATTCACACATGTTGCTGGATTTGGGATGTTAGTTGTGATGAGTAGGCACAAGCCTCAGATGCTCCGAGAAGTAGTTTCCATCGTTCCCTTTCATTCTCGTCAGGGTGAGGCCGGCTGGGGCGGAGGGGGTTTGGAGACATCGACCAGCAGGAAAATAAAAGAGGGGCTGCGTCAGACCATCAATACTTCTGTGTTTGGTCTGCTCTAATTGATGTAATGAATGTGATTAGCTACTATCTGTGCGATCGTAGACCCTGCCCCTCCGCCCGTCCTGTCCTTATCTACACCGGGCTTCCTGGGCGCTATGCAGCCGGCCCATAATGCATCACCATGGCTGGAGACCGCCGCTGTCTCCGTGTCAGGGAGGGAGATGGATGGGCACCATGTTGCTGTAGTTACCGGACAAAGCCTTACGTACAACACGGAACGGCACAAAGACATACACACATAGCCTAGTCTAAGGCATACATTCTCACTTGAAGCCACACTCACACCCACAAGACACAAAAGCATACACACAAATGAATAACCGACAACAACCCATGTGATGCAGTTACTGTTGGATAGTTGTACAGAGACTGTATTTTCCTGCCCGTTCCTAGTAAATACTTTAAAGCCTGAGAATCAACCTAGGGCATTCTTGAACTGCCAAATGTCTATACCAAACTCTTAAACTAACAATGGACTTGTTCTCTTTACATTGGTTACTCTCCTCTTTGAGTTCTCAAGACTGTCTGACAGGACAGGATGGCTATAAGATTGAACACGACTGAACAGAGAGCATTCTGTTATTAAGCAACATTGCCATCCTGTGGAGGGCAGTTGACTTGCACAGTGGGAAATCTTGGCTATAATACGATTCTGTGGAGTACACTGCCCCTCTGTGGTCACAAGAAAAGAGTATGTCCTTTCATTATTGGTTTAGTAAAAAAAGAAAATCTCCACTCAACTGCACCTATCATTTCTCACCAGCAGGTGGTAGTATGACACCCCACTGATAATAACACTGCTGCCTTCAGATGAGAGAGTTCAATATTAAATAAACTGATGTGGAATAAGTCAAGGTCAATTTAAAGTAAATGGCTTTAGTGAATTAATCATTTTTTAGATGTATTACTTTATGCTCTGTAATGAGACCTCATAATAATCCATAACACAGAGTCTATCGCCATTGTGAGTTAATGGTGGTGGTGTTTATGCTAGTCATCAGTATTGATCACCCAGCTTCTCCATCATTATAGTAGATGATGATGTTGATTATTGTGTGGATCCTATAGCATATCTATAGCATCAGAATATAACCATTAAAATGCCCATTACCCATTTAATGGAGTGAAGCTTGTTGATATGTCTATTACAAGAAAAACAACCCCATACAGGCTGCTTATTAAACCCATTTGCAGATGATTTCACCTGTGTAATCATAGAGTGAACTTTAACTTCTTATGGTTTGGGTGTAGTATTTTGACATCTGGATGAGAAGCGTGCCCAAAGTAAACTGCCTGTTACTCAGGCCCAGAAGCTAGGATATGCATATAATTGGTAGATTGGATAGAACACTCTAAAGTTTCCAAAACTGTTCAAATAATGTCTGTGAGTATAACAGAACTGATATGGCAGGCAAAAACCTGAGGAAAATCCATCCAGGAAGTGGGATTGTTTTGATGTGGGTACATTACAATTGAATGCCTACAGAGTATCTAATGGGTTAGGACCCAGATTGCAGTTCCTTTGGCTTCCACTAGATGTAAACAGTCTTTAGACATTGTTTCAGGCTTGTTTTCTGAAAAATGAAGAAGAATGAGACCTTTCTGTCAGTGGACTGTAGAATCATGCAGTGCTAGTTTGCGCATGTGACCGAGTGCGCACCCTTCATTGTTTTTCCTTTCTATTGAATATGCTATTGTCCGGTTGAAATATTATCGATTTATTAGACAATTGACAACCTGAGGATTACTTATAAACATCGTTTGACATGTTTCGACGAACTTTACCGCTACTATTAGGATGTATTCGTCTGCATGTTTTGACCGCCTTTGAGCCAGTGGTTTGCTGAACAAAACACGCCAACAAAACTGAGTTTTTGGGATATGAAGAGGGACTTTATCGAACAAAACAAATATTTATTGTGTAGCTGGGACTCTTTTGACTGCAACCATATGAAAATCTTCAAAGGTAAGTGATTACTTTTATCGCTATTTCTGACTTTTGTAATTCCTTTGCTTGGTTGTAAAATGTTTGTATGCTTTTGTAAGCGGGGCGCTGTCCTCAGATAATTTTTTATGAATGTTTATTATGACTATTTTCGTATTTTGAATTTGGCGATCTGCAATTTCACTGGATGTTGTCGAAGGTGGGTCGCTAGCGTAACGCCTGCGCCAGATTAACCTCTGCCACTGTGACAATAGCCAACTGCATTCTTATAGCGAGAGAAAAAGCAAGGGATTATGGAAGGAGCAGGTGAACAGAAAGGGGGATGTCTATGAGATCATTCAAGTATGGAGAGGTAAGAGTGTGGTGGGAGAGAGAGAAATATAATTAGTGAGAAATCAAGAGAGCAGGTGTACAGACACAGACACATAGACAGATAGACATAACGAACGACGTAGTGAAGGGTTGACAGGAGTTCAGTCTCTCTGTAGCGGTAACGAGCTGTAGGGGTAACCTCACACCCCTCCACTCCGCTTTGGCCCTCTGCCTGCTCTGCCATTACCGGTTACTGGGGCTCCGAGCTGAGAGGCCTCCTGGTATCCCGGTAATACCCGTAGCATTGATCCCTCCTCCTTGGCCAGCCAATTACAGAACAGAACAACCTCCATACTGTCTAATGAGCAGCAATCGCTCCTGCGGCAATTACTGAGGCTTTCTGCAACAGAACAGAGAGGGTGGACCTTCTGTTCTACACACAGCAGATAGCATGGTGTAGAACAGAACTGTGAACAGAACAGAACAGTATAGCAGAGCTTGGACAGAATTTATAGTTTTGAATTGGAAGTCATTGACATTTTATTTATTTATTTCACCTTTATTTAACCAGGTAGGCTAGTTGAGAACAAGTTCTCATTTACAACTGAAACCTGGCCGAGATAAAGCAAAGCAGTTCAACACCTACAACAACACAGTCACACATGGAATAAACAAACATACAGTCAATAATACAGTAGAAAAAGTCTATATACAGTGTGTGCAAATGAGGTAGGATAGCGGAGGTAAGGCAATAAATAGGCCATAGTGGCGAAATAATTACAATATAGCAATGGGGATGAGGTAGTTGGATGGGCTATTTACATATAGGCTATGTACATGTGCAGTGATCTGTGAGCTGCTCTGACAGCTGGTGCTTAAAGCTAGTGAGGGAGATATGAGTCTCCAGCTTCAGTGATTTTTGCTGTTCGTTCCAGTCATTGGCAGCAGAGAACTGGAAGGAAAGGCGGCCGAAGGAGGAATTGGCTTAGGGGGTGACCAGTGAAATATACCTGCTGGAACGCGTGCTACAGGTGGGTGCTGCTATGGTGACCAGTGAGCTGAGATAAGGTGGGGCTTTACCTAGCAAAGACTTATAGATGACCTGAAGCCAGTGGGTTTGGCGACGAATATGAAGCGAGGGCCAGCCAATGAGAGCATACAGGTAGCAGTGAGGGGTAGTATATGGGGCTTTGATGACAAAACGGATGGCACTGTGATAGACGAAGAAGAGGACTGGCCACCCCTCATAGCCTGGTTCCTCTCTAGGTTTCTTCCTAGGTTTTGGCCTTTCTAGGGAGTTTTTCCTAGCCACTGTGTTTCTACACCTGCATTACTTGCTGTTTGGGGTTTTAGGCTGGGTTCCTGTACAGCACTTTGCGATATCAGCTGATGTAAGAAGGGCTATATAAATAAAATTGATTTGATTTTGATTTGATAGACTGCATCTAATTTGCTGAGTAGAGCGTTGGAGGCTATTTTGTAAATGACATCGCCGAAGTCAAGGATCGGTAGGATAGTCAGTTTTACGAGGGTATATTTGGATGCTTTGTTGCGAAATAGGAAGCTGATTCTAGATGTAATTTTGGATTGGAGATGCTTGATGTGAGTCTGGAAGGAGAGTTTACAGTCTAACCAGACACCTAGGTATTTGTAGTTGTCCACATACTCTAAGTGAGAACCGTCCAGATAAGTGATGCTGGGCAGGCGGGCAGGTGTGGGCAGCGATCGGTTGAAGAGCATGCATTTTATTTTGCTTCCATTTAAGAGCAGTTGGAGGCCACGGAAGGAGAGTTGTATGGCATTGAAGCTCATCTGGAGCTTAGTTATTAACACAGTGTCCAAAGAAGGGCCAGAAGTATACAGAATGGTGTCGTCTGCGTAGAGGTGGATCAGAGAATCACTAGCAGCAAGAGCGACATCATTGATGTATACAGAAAAAGAGTCAGCCCGAGGATTTAACCTTGTGGCACCCCCATAGAGACTGCCAGAGGTCCGGACAACAGGCCCTCCGATTTGACACACTGAACTCTGTCTGAGAAGTAGTTGGTGAACCAGGTGTGGCAGTCATTTGAGAAACCAAGGCTGTTGAGTCTGCCGATAAGAATGTGGTGATTGACAGAGTAGAAAGCCTTGGCCAGGTCGATGAATACGGCTGCACAGTATTGTCTCTTATCCATGGTGGTTAGGATATTGTTTAGGACCTTGAGCGTGGCTGAGGTGCACCCATGACCAGCTCAGAAACCAGATTGCATAGCGGAGAATGTACGGTGGGATTCGAAATGGTCAGTGATCTGTTTGTTAAATTGGCTTTCAAAGACCTTAGAAAGGCAGGGTAGGATAGATATAGGTCTGTAGCAGATTGGGTCTAGAGTGTCTCCCCCTTTGAAGAAAGAGAGGTTGAACAGGGAGGTTGAACAGGCTAGTAATAGGGGTTATAACAATTTCGGCGGATAATTTTAGAAAGAGAGGGTCCAGATTGTCTAGGCCGGCTGATTTGTAGGGGTCCAGATTTTGCAGCTCTTTCAGAATGTCAGCTATCTGGATTTGGGTGAAGGCGAAATGGAGGAGGCTTGGGCAAGTGTGGGGGGTGCAGGGTTGTTGACCGGGGTAGGGGTAGCCAGGTGGAAAGCATGGCCAGCCGTAGAAAAATGCTTATTGAAATTCTCAATTATCGTGGATTTATTGGTGGTGACAGTGTTTCCTAGCCTCAGTGCAGTGGCAGCTGGGAGGAGGTGGTCTTATTCTCCATGGACTTTACAGTGTCCCAGAACTTTTTGGAGTTTGTGCTACATGATGCAAATTTCTGTTTGAAAATGCTAGCCTTTGCTTTCCTAACTGCCTGTGTATATTGGTTCCTAACTTCCCTGAAAAGTTGCATATCATGGGGGCTATTTGAAGATAATGCAGTACGCCACAGGATGTTTTTGTGCTGGTCAAGGGCAGTCAGGTCTGGAGGGAACCAGGGGCATGCTTATTTACGATGGTGAGGAAAGCACTTTTTAAGAATAACCAAGCATCCTCTACTGACGGAATGAGGTCAATGTCCTTCCAGGATACCCGGGCAGGGTCGATTAGAAAGGCCTGCTCGCTGAAATGTTTTAGGGAGCGTTTGACATTGATGAGCGGTGGTCATTTGACCGCAGACCCATTACGGATACAGGCAATGAGGCAGTGATTGCTGAGATCCTGGTTGAAGACAGCAGAGGTGCATTTGGAGGGCAGGTTGGTTAGGATGATATCTATGAGGGTGCCCGTGTTTACGGATTTGGGGTTGTACCTGGTTGGTTCATTGAGAATTTGAGTGAGATTGAGGGCATCAAGCTTAGATTGTAGGACGGCCGGGTGTTAATTAAGCATGTCCCAGTTTAGGTCACCTAACAGCACAAGCTCTGAAGAAAGATGGGGGGCAATCAATTCACATATGGTGTCCAGGGCACAGCTGGGGGCAGAAGGTGGTCTATAGCAAGCGGCAACAGTGAGAGACTTGTTTCTGTAAAGGTAGATTTTTAAAAGTAGGAGCTCAAATTGTTTGTTCATAGACCTGGATAGTAAGACAGAACTCTTCAGGCTATCTTTGCAGTAGATTGCAACTCCGCCCCCTTTGGCAGTTTTATCTTGTCGGACAATGTTATAGTTAGGGATGGAAATTTCATGGTTTTTCGTGGTCTTCCTAAGCCAGGATTCAGACACAGCTAGGACATCCGGGTTGGCAGAGTGTGCTAAGGCAGTGAATAAAACAAACTTAGGGAGGAGGCTTCTAATGTTAACATGCATGAAAACAAAGCTTTTACGGTTACAGAAGTCAACAAATGAGAGCGCCTGGGGAATGGGAGTGGAGCTAGCCACTGCAGGGCCTGGGTTAACCTCCACATCACCAGAGGAACAGAGGAGGAGTAGGATAAGGGTACGGCTAAAGGCTATAAGAACTGGACGTCTAGTACGTTCGGAACAGAGAGTAAAAGGTTTCTGGCATGGTAGAATAGATTCAAGGCATAATGTACAAACAAAGGTATGGTAGGATGTGAATACAGTAGAGGTAAGCATATGCACTGAGTGACGATGAGAGAGATAATGTCCCTAGAAACATAATTTAAACCAGGTGAGGTCACCACATGCGTGGGAGGTGGAACTAAAGGGTTAACTAAGACGTTTAAAGCAGGGCTAGAGTGCCCTCATAACATGTGCACACCAGTTGGCTGGAGTGTTTACGGACATATTCAATGTCCCAGTCTGTTGTCCCCACTTGCTTCAAGATGTCCACCAATGTTTATGTACCCCCTCCTGTACTTCCTGTTCACGCATGACTGCATGACTACGCACATCTCCAACTTAATCATCAAGTTTGCTCACAATACAACAGTGGTAGGCCTGATTACCAACAATGATGAGACAGACAACCGGGAGGAGGTAAAGAGCCCTGGCGGAGAGTGCCAAGAAAACAACCCAGTGTCACAGGAAGGCTAAGAAGACCTCAGCCACCCGAGCTACTGCCTGTTCACCCCACTACCCTCTAGGAGGCAAAGGCACTACAGGTGCATCTAAGCTGGGACATGCCATCAGACTGTTAATAAACAGTCACTACTAGCTGGCCTCCGCCCAGTACCCTGCCCTGAACCTTAGTCATTGTTACTAGCCAGCTGCCACCTGGTAACTACCCTGCACCTAAGAGACTGCTGCCCTATGTACATGGAGTCATTGAACACTGGTCACTGTATTAGTGTTAACATACTGTTTTAATCACTTTGTATTGTAATCTAGTCATGGATTTCCTTATATAACTACTGCTGTACAAACATTTTTTATTTGTATACTGTCCATAATGTATATACAGACCATTTATATTTATGACAGACTTCGACATTACTCGTTCTGATATTACTCATTCTGACATTACTCATTCTGACATTACTCATTCTGCTATTACTCATTCTGATATTACTCATTCTGACATGACTCATTCTGACATTACTCGTTCTGACATTACTCGTTCTGATATTACTCATTCTGACATTACTCATTCTGACATTACTCATTCTGCTATTACTCGTTCTGATATTACTCATTCTGACATTACTCATTCTGACATTACTCATTCTGACATTACTCATTCTGACATTACTCATTCTGATATTACTTGTTCTGACATTACTCGTTCTGACATTACTCATTCTGACATTACTCATTCTGACATTACTCATTCTGATATTACTTGTTCTGACATAACTCGTTCTGACAATACTCGTTCTGATACTGCTCGTTATGATATTTCTTCATTTTTATACATTTTTTACTTCTTTGTTATTGTATTGCTAGATATTACTGCTCTGTTGGAGCTAGAAACATAAGCATTTTGCTGCACCTTCGGTAACATCTGCAAATCTGTGTACACAACCAATAAACTTTAATTTGATTTGGTTTTAGTTTTGGTTCTCAACCTCTCCACTTATTTCTTAGCCTATGTGTGTGTGTGTGTGTGTGTGTGTGTGTGTGTGTGTGTGTGTGTGTGTGTGTGTGTGTCTGTTTGTCTGTCTGTCTACTTGTCTCTCTCTCTGTCCCTGTCTGTGTGTCGGCTCTTTGGTCATGTTCTAGAACTTTGATATCACAAAGTTTTCTCTCTGTCTCAGTGGCTCTCAACTACTCAACTTGTCTAGTTAGTCCGTCTGTGAGCCTGTTTGTCTATCTGGATGTTCTAGAAACTTTAATATCACAGCTCAGAACACTAAGAAATTCAGTGACACAGAGATAAGGGAGCTACATAAACAGTCTTCAAACACCTTTTTATATTCTGTAAGAGAGAGAACAAAATGAAGAGACCAACATGGTGATGAGAGAGTCTGATGGAGGGTTTGATGTCAGGAGATAATAAAAGCCTCTAAGCCCCCTTCTTCATTAGAGACCACACATCACACACATCCCACACACACGCACACACACACACACACACACACACACACACACACACACACACACACACACACACACACACACACACACACACACACACACACACACACACACACACACACACACACACACACACACAGCAACAGCAGCAGCAGCAGTGTCATTAGCCTGAAAGACAGTGGGGAGGGATAGGAGTGTAAAGGTTACATGATAATCAACACTCCCTCTCCACTGTCAACCCAAACAATAAAGACCTGACATCAATATGCCACATCACTCATCAGCACAATACAGCCTGGCACCACAGGGGAAAGGGCCCATGAGTACACCCACACTGATTAAACTCTGTGTGTGTGTGTGTGTGTGTGTGTGTGTGTGTGTGTGTGTGTGTGTGTGTGTGTGTGTGTGTGTGTGTGTGTGTGTGTGTGTGTGTGTGTGTGTGTGTGTGTGTGTGTGTGTGTGTGTGGTGTGTGTGTGAAGCTGGAATGGTGAGTATGGCAGGTTGGGTCAGTGCCTTAGGGACAACCATTGGCATGGAGTCATTAAGGCAAAATGTGTGTGTGTGTTGGTGTGTGCGGTTTGTGTGCTTGAGTCTCCATGTGTATTTGTTAAGACTGACCCAGCTCTGAGACAGGGGCCAGACACTGCCCTTTCAGTCTGATAGAGCTGTCACTGCTTCCTCCACAGCAGAGAGAGTGACTCCACACACACACACACACACACACACACACACACACACACACACACACACACACACACACACACACACACACACACACACACACACACACACACACACACACATACACATACACACACACACACACACACACACACACACACACACACACGTACGTGTTTTCTTGTTTTTTCTGTTGATATAAAGGTGTAACGTTTTATGTAGCATGAAGGAATATTACTATGATAGCGAGACCATCATTCCAGGTATATTTCACCTGTATTGCTGTAGTGCTGGAACATACTACAGGACAGATAGGATGAATGATATTGGTCCGTCTGAAAGCTAAACATTTGGCTGCTGCACCTCTAGATGGCAGTATGACACCACTCCTCTCTTACGTATACACTCATACAGGTACATATGAATACACACACACGCACATGCACACACAGACATACACAAATACAAAACAAACACACATGGTGATTGATTGCTACGGTTTGGTGTGTGTTTGTGAGGAAATTACCCACAAGTTCTCCCAAATGCTTCAGCATAGGTAGAGAGTAGAAAGTACAGTTGTTTCATTCCCATGTTCTCGCTGAAAACAACTTCTTACCGTCTTCTCTCCCAAGCAATTTTTCTCATGTTTTATACATTTTATTTTCCATGTAATTGAACTTGATCAATGCAAGCCAATGTTTTTCTGTGTACATGCGTTGACCTTTCAACCCTCTCTGATGTGTCTGGGTCACGTGGCTATATCCAGTCCCTCTGTCTCTCTCTGTCAGGGGTGTGATGGAGTAGTGTGTTTCTTCCTAGGTGTGTTTAACACTTGCAGGTAGCACTAAGGCGTTGTGTAGTCATGGTAATGTAATGACATCAGTGTATGTGTTTGTGTTTTGACAGAGTGGACTGGCCTAAGTACAGTCCATCTTCCCCTGGGTAACATAACCAGCGACCTCTTTCTAAACATACGCGCACACGCAGGCGCGAGCACACACACATGCACACACCTATAAACTTAATTACCCAATGAATAATTAATGTTTGATTGCACCGTTCCCTCAGGCTGTCAACACAACATAATTTATCATAAGATTATAATTCATCACTAATTGGTTTGGCAAGAGGTTTTTGATTAGAATAATTTGCTTATTTAATGCACAAATGTTATTAGGCAGCAAACTTTTTTAAGTGTGTGTATAGATTTAGCGTCACACACAAAGTTAAAACGAGACTCATTAAATTGCTTTTTATCTAATTACATTTTGGGATTAAAAATAGTTGTTTGCTCAGTCATAATGCAGTCTGGCTTTCCATAATTTAGTTAAACAAAACAGGTGAATATACTAATGTTTTTTTAATCCCTGAGACTCTGGAAGACTCGGGGAGACTCGGGGAGACTCTGGGAGACTCGGGGAGAGACTTGGAACACAGAAGTGCTCTTCCCTCACCTCTAAGCCAGAAAAACACAAATTCCTTGTGGAATTTCTTCACTTCCTCATTGATTTCTGTTTGTTTCTACTGAGCCTGGAGGCCCTATATGAAATAGAACAGTTTTAAATGACAGTCTCTCTCAGCCATAGTACCTGTTGAAAAATCACTGTGTAATGTAGCTATCCCATCGTTGGATAGGAAACTGTTCCACTACGTAATGTAAATCTTGAGACTCTCTCAGTGCGGTGGTGGCTACATCATCTCTCTTTCTCTGGCATTTGGAAAAGACAAAGGAGAGGAGAGGAGAGACGAGAGGAGTTGTACTGTAAGGTACAGTTGAAGTCAGAAGTTTACATACACTTAGGTTGGAGTCATAAAATCTCCTTTTTCAACCACTCCACAAATTTCTTGTTAACAAACTATAGTTTTGGCAAGTCGGTTAGGACATCTACTTTGTGCATGACGCAAGTAATTTTTCAAACAATTATTTACAGACAGATTATTTTACTTATAATTCACTGTATCACAATTCCAGTGGGTTAGAAGTTTACATACACTAAGTTGACTGTACCTTTAAACAGCTTGGGAAATTCCAGAAAATGATGTCATGGCTGTAGAAGCTTCTGATAGGCTAATTGACATAATTTGAGTCAATTGGAGGTGTACCTGTGGATGTATTTCAAGGCCTACCTTCAAACTCACTGCCTCTTTGCTTGACATCATGGGAAAATCAAAAGAAATCAGCCAAGACCTCAGAAAAAACATTGTAGACCTCCACAAGTCTGGTTCATCCTTGGGAGCAATTTCCAAACGCCTGACGGTACAACGTCCATCTGTACAAACAATAGTACGCAAGTATAAACACCATGGGACCACGCAGCCGTCATACTGCTCAGGAAGGAGACGCGTTCTGTTTCCTAGAGATGAACATAAAAGTGCAAATCAATCCCAGAACAACAGCAAAGGACCTTGTGATGATGAAAGGAGGAAACAGGTACAAAACTATCTATATCCACAGTAAAACGAGTCCTATATCGCCATAACCTGAAAGGCCGCTCAGCAAGGAAGAAGCCACTGCTCCAAGACTGCCATAAAAAAGCCAGACTACGGTTTGCAACTGCACATGGGGACATAGATCATACTTCTTGGAAAAATGTCCTCTGGTCTGATGAAACAAAAATAGAACTGTTTGGCCATAATGACCATCGTTATGTTTGTAGGAAAACGGTGGAGGCTTGCAAGCTGAAGAACCCCATCCCAACCGTGAAGCACGGGGGTGGCAGCATCATGTTGTGGGGGTGCTTTGCTGCAGGAGGGACTGGTGCACTTTACAAAATAAATGGCATCACGAGTAACGAAAATTACGTGGATATATTGAAGCAACATCTCAAGACATCAGTCAGAAAGCTTGTTTGCAAATGGGTCTTCCAAATGGACAATGACCCCAAGCATACTTCCAAAGTTGTGGCAAAATGGCTTAAAGACAACAAAGTCAAGGTATTTGAGTGGTCATCACAAAGCCCTGACCTCAATCCCATAGAACATTTGTGGGCGTAACTGAAAATGCGTGTGCGAGCAAGGAGGCCTACAAACCTGACTCAGTTACAGCAGCTCCGTCAGGAGGAATGGGCCAAAATTCCCCCAACTTATTGTGGGAAGCTTGTGGAAGGCTCTCCGAAACGTTTGACCCAAGTTAAACAATTTTAAGGCAATGCTACCAAATGCTAATTGAGTGTATGTAAACTTCTGACCCACTGGGAATGTGGTGAAAAAAATTAAAGCTGAAATAATTAATGCTCTCTACTGTTATTCTGACATTTCACATTCTTAAAATAAAGTGGTGATCCTAACTGACCTAATACAGCGAATTTTTACTAGGATTAAATGTCGGGAATTGTGAAAAAATGTGTTTAAATGTATTTGGCTAAGGTGTATGTAAACTTCCGACTTCAACTGTATGTGTGTTCCTTGTTCTGCTGCCCAATCGATGTGAGAGGACAGGAGGGCTGAAGGCCTGAACACCGCTACTGGTCCTCACCTCACCTCAGTGTCCACACGTCACTGTAAATTATCCTCACAACACACACACACACATTTTGCTATTCCTGTTGTGTGTTTTCCTCCGAGCCAAAAGCAGACAGAGAGAGCGTAGGGGTGTGTGTGGGTTATCATCCCAGCTCTGAGCTGGCCTTATCAGCCAGTCTCCTGAGGAAGGCAGGGGGAGATTATCAGTCCTGCCAGCCAGCTGTGGTGGAGGCGAGAGGGGAGCGACGGGTGGCCAGATAGCACCCCCTTTCACGCACACACACACACACACACACACACACACACACACACACACACACACACACACACACACACACACACACACACACACACACACACACACACACACACACACGACACACAGACACACACACACATTGCCAGAGAGACACTCTTAAAGGATTTGGCAGCCGTGGTGGAGCCATCAGACAGCCAATCACAGGATCGATGGCAGCCGTGACTTGGCCAATGACCCGCGTTGTTATCACTGCTGGCCATCCTCTCTCACTTCAACTCACCGTCCAATTCATTCTCCCTCTGCGCTTTTTTCTTTTCTCTCTCTCTCTCTCTCTCTTTTTTATTGCTTCCGCTCTCATTTCAGGCCATTTTCCTCTATCTAAAACTTTTCTTTCTTCAACTCCTTCCCTCTCTCTTTCCTCCCTCTCTGCTCTCTCTCCTCTCTCTCCCTCTCTCCTGGTATGGTTAGTGTGCTCTAATGAATCTGGGGTCTCAGGGCAGGCTCTGCTGGGCTGATTAGGATCCTCATTAAAGAGAGGACCAGACACCCCTCCAACCCCCCTTCCATCCCTTTTTTTGTTTCTCTCCTCTGCCCCTCCTCCCCTCCTCCCCTCCGTCGTCCGTGCACCCTGCCCTGTCTCGCAGTGGCATTTTTAATTACCAGACCTCATCATATAAAAGCATGGTAATGCATTAGAGGAGTACATCCGTATCAGTGTGTATGTATGCGTGTGTGAGTGTTTGTGTGTATTCACTACACATAGGCAGTGTATCAGTGGATATAAACCCAGTGCACACCTGGTCTAAGAGGGATGTAAGGAATCAGTCCATTGTGGCTGTTAAGGTTGACCAATAGCTGACATGTAAAGTCTCCACAGAGAAAGTACACAAATAACGGCCTCATTTAACTTGGTTTCAAATTTGACAATCCCCTGCCCACTTCTAATAGACTGTAATGAATAAAGAGTAACTGCAGTTGAAAAGAGGGACAGACCAAGTTGAACGGTAAAGGGAGAGAGACAGAAAAGTACGGAGGGAGAGAAATGCAGGGGTAGAACGGCTGAGAAAGAGAGAGCGTGCGAGAGAGTTTTAGGGTTGTTCTGGCTTAGCCATATTCTAATGGGATCAGTATCAGTATAGCTACACAGAATGCTGAGGGACAGAAGATAAATCTGATTATGTTGCCTGAAAAGACAAATCTCCCTTGTTCTAGTGTTGAAAACATTACTCTGGTAGATACAGAGCAGAAGACAAAAGACGGAGGGAGGGGGGCAGGGAGGGAGGGAATGGTGAAAAGTTCATTCTCTCTTTCTCTCTCTCTCTCTCTCTCTCTCTCTCTCTCTCTCTCTCTCTCTCTCTCTTTTTTTGTTCCCGTGTACGCATATGTCTCTGTATATCCTGTCATGGCAGTTAGCTAGCCAGTCACCCTGATGAAAGGGGATCGATGCCTACCTCAGGAGAAGTCTATCACCTGACAGACACTCAGAACAAATCTAGTCATATCTGCTTCTCCCAAACAGAAACAGATAACAGGAAAGAGGCATGTCACCCTCCCATCTCCCTTCTGTACAGCAGCAGAGACCAGAGACAGGGGGAATCATCTGCCCAGGGGTTCAAATGGTACTATTTAGTACTTTACTGTAGGTGGTAGAAATTTCATTTTTTTTCACAAATCTGTTCAGTGCTCCTCCAACTCTACCCCCATCCATGTCTACGGAAACAGACAGTGTAGAGACTGATTCTGAACCTGACCCTACCTCCTCTCTCTCCTCTCTCCTCCCCTCCTCTCTCCTCCCCTTAACCTGTCAGAAGACATCAGGGTATTGGAATTGCTCACTGACTCGAAGAGTAATCAGAGAGGGATAGAGAGGGAGGGATGGAGGAGTAAACACACACAGACACACACACACAGAACATACAGAGACACACACAGACACACGCACACACACACACACACACACACACACACACACACACACACACACACACACACACACACACACACACACACACACACACACACACACACACACACACACACACAGCACACACACACACACACGCGCACACATACACAGTGGCAGAAAGTCGCTGCTACGCTTTCTAATTCCTGCCTCTCTCCTCTTGTACGGTCCAGTAATTAAAGTCCATTAAGAGTGGCGTTTGAGACCGCCGAGCCTCTGCTGGAAAAACAACATAGACGCTGGTAAAAATGCACCCAATTAGACAGTGTATTCTCTAGACATGATCACATCTGACCATAGAGAGAGACGTGGGTTCACTCTGTCTCAACAAGCCTCAACTTTGAACGTCAGCTAGAAGTTTTCTTTTAGTCTAGTTTGTCACGGTCGAACACACCTCTAGAATTAGCAGAGATGGAGCGCTATGGGGGTAGAGATGTGAGGGAGTTGTGTGTTTTACTAACAGAGTAGCATTTGGGGTATTACAGAAGAGGGATCAGACTGTTGGACTCCTCCATTCTCCACTCTCTAGGAGGCTAACTAAAATGTACACGAGAGACCTTTCTCCAGTTAAGGATCAGCGTCCTTCTCTCATCTCTCGGTCTCTCTCATCTCTCTCCCTGCGGTGCCACTGAAGCCACCTTCACACACAAAAAAAAGCCATCTTCACTTGGTGGTCTTTATCAGTGACTGGGGCTGTCCCTATTAGCATACTCTGCTCACCACCGATAAAAGACCTCATGACAACATCTCAACATCCCCACGAATGTCTTTTTTTCATCTCCTTTTAAGAATGAAGGAAGGATGGAGGAATGAGGGGAGGGATAGTTGGAGGGAGGGTGTTAAGCAGAAGAGATGGTAGAGGCGCTGGTATTTCAGGTTCCCCCTCCGTGGTTGGACCTTTAGCAGTGGAAGGGGTGCGTTTATGTCTGTCAGCGTGCGGCTTTGGCTCCCGTAGCGACGCTAACCCGGGGCGTCGTCGCAGGGCCGCTAAATGTCACTCTGCGCATTAGCATTTAGCCGCGCCACACGCCTGTCAATCTGGTTTTATCTCGGACCACCCCCAGCCCCCCCAGCCCTCCCTGACTGGCTCATTGTACCAATAAAGCAGCCATTACTCATCCATTCCCCAACACAAGTCAAACCACACTAATTGCTTTCAATCATTACTCTGCCGTTCGGAATTCCTCTCGTCTAGTCTACATGCAGTCTATACGTCTCTCTCGGACATGGGAGCCTGTGGTGTTCCACGGGAGATGTACCCACATATCAATATGCATGTAGAAGTACTAGCTGTCTGTTAAGTTTTGGGTCGATTGGTAGTTTTATGATATGCTGAATTCATTGATTGGCCCATTGTTAATGACGATTTAAAGTAAAGTTGGCCAACTGCAATTTAGCAAACTCTGCTAAAGTCAGCAGCTGTCAGAACACCTCCTCGTAACCAATGGGCTCGATAGCATTATTACATTTCTGTACTCAGAGTTCACAGACAATATTTATCATACAGTGGGTGTGTTTCTACTATTGAATCCAACAGTGAAGCTCTTTGTTTGTTTCTTTGGTGGCAAAATATTAATTAACTGGCTGGACTGACATTTTGTTGAGGAAGGACATCGATCTGCCAGCCATCTAAAATGCCTCTTCTTCTTTCTCCTGTTTACCCCGTGAACAATGGCTGAGTGGGCAGCATGTATCCACTTCACACACCTCGCCCGCGCGCACACACAAATGTATACACGCACAAGGGAGCGCGTGCATGCGCACAGTCACAAACACACACACACACTTCCCAGCGTGCATGGTTACCTAACCACTCATTTCACAGTGTCATGTGTAAGACTGCCATGTACTGTGTACTAGCCTGTATTTTGTTTCAGTCCCTCTATTTAACAGTGTCATGTGTAAGACTGTGTGTTAGCCTGCATTTTGTTTCAGTCCCTCTATTTAACAGTGTCATGTGTAAGACTGTGTGTTAGCCTGCATTTTGTTTCAGTCCCTCTATTTAACAGTGTCATGTGTAAGACTGTGTGTTAGCCTGCATTTTGTTTCAGTCCCTCTATTTAACAGTGTCATGTGTAAGACTGTGTTAGCCTGCATTTTGTTTCAGTCCCTCTATTTAACAGTGTCATGTGTAAGACTGTGTGTTAGCCTGCATTTTGTTTCAGTCCCTCTATTTAACAGTGTCA
>NC_138297.1:48100000-48157500 GCF_965601325.2 Salmo salar
TCACATGTGCTGAAGTCTGCATGTCCATAGCAGTGAATCTAATGTAGTGTACTCCAATCACTGGGGCTGTAAAGGCACATGCAAATTAGAGGACATTATTAAAGGGGAAATTCAGGAATCATCTAACGTTAAGTTATAAAAGCTATAAAATGCTGAACTTCCCCTTTAATGTCATTCCTCTGTCATTGGTCCAGGAGATTGTCTCTCTCTCTCCTGGCCCTGATAGACCCTAGAGCTGTGTCTTAGTAAAATGACAGTAGGGCAGTAGCTTGCTCTATATAGGATGGATTGATGCTGCCAGTATACCTGTAATTGGACTGTAGGCCTGGCTGATGTTAGTGAGGACCTCCTTCTAGATCATTCAGTATTGAAGGGTCCTAGTTCTCCGTCAACAGATAAAGCAGCAGAGGATGCCATATTCGGTATGTCTGTATGACATTCACGTGAGAGATAAATTCAGTTTATTACAAAGATTAGAATCTCTGAAAGTCTGTAAAATGCCAAGTCTATCTTACCTGCATTCTCTTTCTGCAGGTCCTTCCTTCCTTGTTATTAGACAGTGGCAACGATGATGATTATGAACATGGTCTTTTGCCTGTGACAGTGCCCCTGTGACAACAACAGTGAAGAAAACGATATGACAACAATAACGTCAAATGTAACTGGCCCCAGCTTGGCCCCCCCAGTTGAAATGGTCTAGAACCGCCACTGCTTCCTTCTCACTGATACTCTGTCATCCAGGACTGAAATAACACAGACAAGCAGAGCAGTCTATTCACAATACAAGCTTTTACAGAATAGTAGACATCTAATCGTTTTTTTTCTGATTTCCATGATTTTCCTTCATTACCTGTGTTCTCATTCTGAATAGCTGGCACTGTGGCCTTCAAGGCTAAAATATAATAGAAACCTTCAAGTGAGTTGAAAGAACACAGCAGAATATGACAGTCAGCTGCTCGGTAACACTTGATTCAACATTATTACTGCACTGTTGATAAGGCCAATCAGTAACGTGCTGTTTGCCTTTCTCTTTATTACCTACAGTCTCTCTCTCGCTGGCTGTCACTCTGGCCCCCATGACTGCCAGGTACAATGCTTGTTCTGGAATCACGGGAAGAAAATACATTTCGTTTTCCACATAGCAAAGTCAATCAGAACGTTCCATGCTTCCACCACGACTTACCTGCATCCACATCTTCACCGGCTGACTGTCTGGCCACCAAGTCCGGAATTAAACATTATAGTGGCATAATAGGAATCATATAACACTAACAATGTCATAAACATAGACCTAAACAATCAACTGTCAACGACTGTGGAAGGCCACATAGTTCAACAGAACTTTGCTTTAATGTTGACGCCAATTATATACGTTCTGGCCACGTGTACCGGTGTTGTCTCTCTTTTGCTCCAGCTTGTACTTGGTCAACAGGAGTTCCGTTTGTGTGGCACAGAGTTCAGTTTGGGTGGCACGCTGCACCCCTTTCAGCTCATCCACCTGCTCCCCTGTGTACCTCAGCTGAACTCTCTGATCCACCACCATGTCTCTCAGCGCTCTCAGCTCAGTCCCGATCTCACGGGTGGTGGTTTGGCTGGTCGTCTGTCTGTGGGTCGTCGCTGCGTCTTCATCCAGCTCTCTCAACCTGCTCTCTCTCCCTACACTGTGACCCTTCTGTGTGATGTCATCCTCTCTGATCCCTCCACTCTCTCCCGGGACCCATTCCCTAAACAGACACAAGAGCAACACCAGCAGAACAGTAGTTTCTCTCATTTTGACACAACACCCTTCTCCGGAATGACACAGTGTATGACGCTAGGACCCCTTCTTTGTACACCCACTCCTCTTAGGTAGCCCGAGTGCCAGTCTGTTTGTGCTATCATGCCAACTATCCTGTGCTATCCTTGTCTATCATTGGCTTGTTTGGCTTGACAAGGATCGCAATGGAATTGGAAAGCGCACAAACGGATCTGGGACCAGGTTACCTCTTTAGGTAACCACGACGTGAGACTTTGACATTTGCGTTGGATGGGATATGTGAAAGTACAGCCCGATGTCTCTGATAAAGCATTGATAGAGTTGACCTCACATAATCTCACACAAGTCTATGGAACATTCGGAATCTGTTCATGACAAGACATATACTAATGTTGTTGTGTTGTCCACAGCTTATATTCAGACACACATCTACTACTCAGACACCGAGAAAAAAGACAGACAAAGTGTAAATTGCAGTTGTTTGTGTTTGGTGAGTGGCTCAGTGCATGGCTGTAAACCATGGACTCCTCCAAAGGGCCATTGCATAATGAGACACTGAGCAAGAAAAATGGGTTGTGAGATTACAGTACAGCAATATATTCATGAGAGCAGTGTAGAAGACCTACGTTGACGTCCTCAGCGAGGAAGAGAAAATATAATTTGATGTGAGCAGGGAGAGATGAGAGAGGGTTGAAGTAGGTATGGTGAAGTAGAGCTGGAGAGAGAAGAGAGGTGAGAGAATGAGTGCTGAAAGAAAGAAAGATGGATAGAGCTGGAGGTGCTGCTTTCAGGGTCCTGCCAGCTGCACATAAGAGGGGCAAGAGATCCAGAGAAAAATATCATGGAGTTAAGCTACAATAGCCTGCAGGACACTCACACACACACACACCTACTCTCGCTCTCACACACACACAGAGAGAGAGAGACACACACACACACACAAATCACAGTTCCATTTTTGTGAATATTGGAAGATACTGTGTTTCAGATAAGTCGTAGACAGTTTGTAGAGAACAGGGAATTCATTAATCAGAATTCTCTCTCCCATTGAAATATAATTTTTTGTTCTCTGTGTTGAGTTTCCATTAGACGCCATTAAAACCTGTGCTGTAAGAGCCCTCTGACGCTTGACAATTACTGAAATAAAAAAAATCACAATGCCTGTTGAGCGCTCTCCAGCATTAGGGTCTGCCTGGAGCCTCTCGCGTGGGAGCACTAACAGTGAGCCTAAAACACAGACAGATCCACTGGCTTTATCACACTGTGTGGAGCTCATTAGAATGACTAAGAGCCGGAATGGAGGCCCTTGTGTGAAAGCCATAATGGAAGAAAGGCTCTTGTCTGAGCTGTAATGGAGGCTCTTGTGTCTAGTTGCACTCCTCTCTCCACCGCATAGTACAGGCTTGAGCTGCAACTGTTGGGCTGGAGAGAGCTGACCTCTACAGAGTGGACCACGAGCCACCTATCACATAGAAGCTATAGCACTGTACCATCATTACAGGGGTCAAAGTGCAGAAGGCTTTTCTTGCGTCTGAGTGGCCGCCTCAGAAGTCAATCAATACGAATGGAGGAGGGGTCAGACACAAGTGGCTTATGATGGAATTAATTTTGTCATGGGATGGCTGAATGAACATGAATGTACGTCTGTATTCACTCACAGTTGCCAGCCCTGGCCTTTGTCTCTAACATTACCAATATCAGTTTAATATAATCTATTACTTTTTCCTACTAGTTTTTCCACACAAACAACAACCTCTTGAATCTATTTCAGATTTTGTGATTAACTTCTGCTGTCCGTCATAACAAGGTTTAATATCGGAGGTATTTGCTGTTGCCACCCTGCTCTGTATAAATATCTCTGTGTGTGGTTAGTTGACTAAGCAGGCAGAAGAACATTTATTTTCTAGCACGTTAAATATTACTAGTGCTGGTTTAATGTGAGCTTATTTTGGGGGTATTGACATTTAAGAAGAACGTACTGCATGTGCGTACGTGTGTGTGTGTGTATCTGTCTCTCAGTGTGTGGGCATATGAGCTGCGATGCTGTTGCATGGGCTTATCGATTTCATGCCCTCCGCTCACATCTCTCCACGTCTCAGACTCTCCGCCTCCTCGCCTTCCTCCTCCTTCTTCTCTTTACTTTGTTGCCCTGGGCGATGGTTTGCCTCGGTAACCACCGTCTGAGCAGGAAGTGGGAGGTGGCCTGGAGAGCGGGGCTCCCGTGAGTGTTGCATAAGGCAGCCATGTGACCGGGCCTTCGATCGGCGCCAAGCGGGCGGGGTCAAGGTTCAGCCGTATGGGGCTTGTTCTCAGCAGGCTTTAAAAAGCTAAAGGAGGATGTTAAACACCTCATCGATCCACACAGCTCCTCAGAGACACAGAGCCTGGAACATTCTACAACCCCTGGTTCTCTTCTCACATGGAGGGAGGGAGGGAGGGAGGGAGAGCACAGAGCCTGGAACATTCTACAATCCCTGGTTGTCGTTTCACATGGAGGGAGGGAGGGAGGGAGGGAGGGAGGGGGGGACAGAGAGGAGAGAGAGAGAGAGAGAGAGAGAGAGAGAGAGAGAGAGAGAGAGAGAGAGAGAGAGAGAGAGAGAGAGAGAGAGAGAGAGAGAGAGAGAGCACAGAGAGCCTGGAACATGGAAGGGAGGGAGGGGGGAGAACGAGCAGAGAGAGGTAGGGGAGGAAAGAAAACTGCATGAGAGAGCTTTTCTTTAATGATTGTAGTGATGTTAAACAGAGCCCAGGCTTTTATGTTGTTTTCCAGACAGATTTGCGTGTTGCTGTTTTGAAGTAGGCCAGAGGCTCCTGTTGTGAGGGTGGGGTTATTTTCAGCACCTCTTTTTCTATAGGTGGAAACCTTCGTGACATTCACAGAGGCCAGGTTATGCAAGAGATCATTCATATTGTTACAGTACTCATGATAGAAGACCCTGCTCCCTGGAAAACTAGGCCTTTAGTACAACAGAGAAATCACAATCAATCACTCTTGTTGTTAAGCTGCATTGCAAATGCAGTAGTTATAAGTCAGCACGTTTGAATGTGATGACACATTTTTGTTTGTTTGTTTATGCACATGCCTATGTTGCGTGTTCACATGCGCAGTGTGTGTATATCCAGTGTGTGCAGATTTGTGCATGCATGGATATGTGTGTGTGTGTGTGTGTGTGTGTGTGTGTGTGTGTGTGTGTGTGTGTGTGTGTGTGTGTGTGTGTGTGTGTGTGTGTGTGTGTGTGTGTGTGTGTGTGTGTGTGTGTGTGTGCCATTATCCTCTCCTTGCTGAGCTTTATGTGTGTAATTCCCTGCTCCCCTCTCTGTATTAGCAGGTGATCCTGCTGGGCTGGGCCAAGCCTCCACATTCAATAAGAATGGGACTGTTCCCAGGCTCTCTCATGCATCCTCTAAGCTCTCCAACACAGAACAATTTACTGGCTGGGAGCAGCATAAGCCAATGACCAAGAGCTGGATAATGTGTATGTGTGCTTCTGTGTGTGCATGTGCATGTGGGTGTATAGGTGTATATTCATATGGAACTGAATTTATTTCTGCACTACTGGTACTCACTTCAATCTCTCCTCTCTGTCTTCCTTGCTGTTTATCCATTGTGTATTCCCTCCTCACAGTGCTCACACCCATTCCCCATCCACCACCTCCCCACCCAGGTAGTATTCCCTCTGGCTTGGCCTGGTCAGCTGGTCTCCTGACCCTGTTTTATGCTGGGCCAACAGCCTGTCAGATCAGTGACACAGACAGCCAGGAGCTCTATGATTACACCACGTTGCTGACTAGCCTACTCCCTGCTCCATCTCTCTCTCTCTCTCTCTCTCTCTCTCTCTCTCTCTCTCTCTCTCTCTCTCTCTCTATCTCTCTCTCTCTCTCTCTCTCTCTCTCTCTCATTTCTCTCTCTCTCTCATTTCTCTCTCTCTCTCTCTCTCTCTCTCTCTCATTCTCTCTCTCTCTCTCTCTCTCTCTCTCTCCTCTCTATCTCTATCATCTCTCTCCTCTCTATCTCTATCATCTCTCTCTCTCTATCATCTCTCTCTCTCATTTCTCTCTCTCTCTCTCTCTCTCTCTCTATCATCTCTCTCTCTCTATCTCTATCATCTCTCTCCCTCTATCTCTATCATCTCTCTCTCTCTCTCTCTCTCTCTCTCTCTCTCTCTCTCTCTCTCTCTCTCATCCCTCTCTGACTTCATAGCCAGGGTCAGGATGTAATACAGCTTAGCCAGGGTGTGCATCATACAGATTTTCTTGTGATGTCTAATAAATTTACATTCAAATAGGCCTGTATGTAAGATGAAACAACTGTTTGTGGTAGTTCTGCCACCTAGTGGTTTGATAGTGGGGATAAAAACCACCAGTCCACCATTTGCCACTAAAAATACCAGATGTGGTGGTGCTCGTGAATAGGTGTCCATCTTCAGATAGTCATTACTCTGCCCTCTACTGCTCTCTGGACTGGAGCCACGTCACCTCATTTAGAGCCCATTCTGAACCAGGCCTGTCTCCCTCTGTCTGTCTGGCTCTCAGACTAAATTGATTCAGGGAGAGTGAC
This sequence comes from Salmo salar, assembly GCF_965601325.2. Taxonomy (NCBI): domain Eukaryota; kingdom Metazoa; phylum Chordata; class Actinopteri; order Salmoniformes; family Salmonidae; genus Salmo; species Salmo salar. The sequence goes on from NC_138297.1 coordinate 48,106,315, forward strand.
TGACTGGATGTCTTGGAAGCAGAAACAAAAGGCATTGTTGGGAGCCAGCAGTGGTTCCGGGTATAGAATTGTATGGCAGAACGCCGATTTCAGATCACCTGATAGTCAGATGATTGCAGACCGTTGCTTGAAAAGATGGTCCCACTATAATGAGTTATCATTCATTCCAAGGGTCAGACTTGATAAAAAGACTCCCTTGTTTCTTGTTTTGGGGTGGGGAGTGTTACATTGTGACTGGTGGTGCAGCGGTTTAGAGCAGGCTCACATTGTAATTGGAGATGTTCTACCCAGCTCATGCACTCCAATCACCATAGAGATCATGTTTCATTACTATAGGGGCTATGTCATAAACTCTCAAAGTTATAGAAGGAGTGAAAATGGCAGCCATATTGGTCAGGGAGAAATCCAAACCAGTCTAATAGAAATGAATGGCAGTAGAGCCATAATCCTGATTTTACTTGTGCAGGAAAATAAAGTAAAGATTCTAAAATATCAGAAACTGTGTATTTATAATTAAAATGTGTTAAATAGCCTCTAAAATATATAGAAACAGACCATAAATGTCTAAAATGCTGTTTTCTTGGAAAGCTGTGAGTATTATTATATTTACAACTTCTCTAAGTCCTATCATCAACTGATTTCAGCCAGTGTTTGGCCGTGGATTGGCTGCATCATTTGAATGGAATTTTGGCATATTGGCACTTAATTCGAAAAATAAATAATAATACATAATTCCTCTAAAACTGTCTGGCTAGCTAGCTAAGAAACACATAATGCAGATAAATTCTTCCAATTCATTCCTTTACAGAACATCTTATCAGAGTATTGGCAAACCATGCTTGACCAACTCCCTGACCAAAATGGCTGACCTTTGTCATAAGAAGGTTCATTACCATTCTAGTATTCAAATTCCTAATTCTATGCAAATCACAATCAAATCCTTGTGAGGCTATCCCCCAGTCTCTATCAGTCTCTTTACTCCATTCCTATTACACTCAGTATCATGTGTGTGTGTGTGTGTGTGTGTGTGTGTGTGTGTGTGTGTGTGTGTGTGTGTGTGTGTGTGTGTGTGTGTGTGTGTGTGTGTGTGTGTGTGTGTGTGTGTGTGTGTGTGTGTGTGTGTGTGTGCATGCATGCGATCATGTGTCTGTCATGTGTATGTGTGTACGCATGCACGTGTGTGTACGCGCGTATGTTTGTTTTTGTGTGTGCGTATGTACACATGCGCTTGTGAGTGTGTGCGTGTGTGCGTGAGGTCCAGTCAGGACACAGCTGTCAGGTTCTCTCCTCAGTTGAAACGGAGCTCTCTCTCTCTCTTCCTCTGTAGTAATTAAACTAGACACACCTACTCCTGTGCCGTACGTACACCTGAGTCTACAGCCCCTCTAAAATAACTGGGTACTGTATAACTTCTCTCTGGAGGGATGCTATAACACTGGTAGGGGGATAGTTCAAAATTAATTAGCATAGCTATGGGCATTTTTCTGTAAGTTGAACTGCTTCACTGAACTTCTGCTATTAGACACGTCAAGTGTTTTTTTATACGTTAAGTGTTTTAGAACTTTATCTTACAACAACTTTTCTTTTGCGTTGGAAAGTCTGTGACCTCCTGTGTCGCTACCTCTGTCTACCTCTATCCCCTCTGAATGTACCTTGACTTGTGGCTTTCCACAGCTAAAAGTTCCTGTTATAGCCGGTTTCATTCCCAAACAGGAGTGTCAAAAGCCACAGGTCCGCTCCGAAAAGGAGGCATTTTTAACAGGAACCACGCTCTTCTCTCCCTCCTCTCCCTTTTCCAATCTCCCACACAGCAGTCTCTCTGCCACCACACAGGGTTACTCATCAACTCACCTGAGGCGCGCCTCCGTCTGAAAGCGCCTTTGTTTTGGTTACAGCTGCTGTAAATATACTGGGAACAGTAGGGCGACGTTGCAGTGTGACAGCCAGGTATATAGAGCAATTTGTTGAAGATGGTTCCGTTCTGCCAGAATAATTAGACTCCTCTATTAGTTTTATGACAATAGAGATGGGGAACAGATGCCTTGTTCTCAATAACTCATGTTTCAGCACAAAATACATCCATTTATATAATCATTTTTAATTGATGGTACGAATTTCAAATTCCCAATTACCATATAAAACAAGATGCGTAGAACATAAAAAAACGAATCGACTCGATAAACATAATGAACAAGATATACACACAAATAGGCTATATGAATTAACGGCATCATTGTTAACAAAACGCCAGATTTCAGGTTACCAGTCATGTCTTAGTGACTGTTGAATCCCAACATATGAGTACTGTAGGTGCCCCATCATATCTCACCCAACCACTCTCAGCACCATCAGTCATCATTAAAATACCTCTCCACGGACTCAGCCTGTTGTACTCCGAGATGCTCCAGACCTTTGATGTCCACTCAGAGAGAATTCAAACGACGCCTCCAGCCCCTCTTACCTTCTCAGACACACTGTTTCATTGTCAGAGCTCCTAGTGGCCTTAAGGGAATAATCCATTTAAAGTCTGTTTTGAGGGGCGATGCTTCAGTGCACCTGAACTGTTTTATTATCTGCCACATGTTTTTGAAATGAAGAGCTATAACATATTTCCCACATTGACCTGGCTAGCATTAGCCATATGGCGTATTCAGATCTATCTCTGAATGTCAGAGAGAAAAGCAATGCAGCCAGAGACTTCAACCAATTTGACCAAGACGTAAACACTGTTCTAGAAAAGTTATTGTAACACCTACAGTGGGTTTAGTTGCTACAGGAATAGTTCAGTGTGTGTGTGTGTGTGTGTGTGTGTGTGTGTGTGTGTGTGTGTGTGTGTGTGTGTGTGTGTGTGTGTGTGTGTGTGTGTGTGTGTGTGTGTGTGTGTGTGTGTGTGTGTGTGTGTGTGTGTGTGTGTGTGTGTGCCACTCAGACACGTGGCTAATTCATTCTTGTTAAAGCCATTACAGAGATTAGAATGCGACTTACTCCTAACTGGTAACGATAAGGAGAGAAATAACCATAATTTTGTTCCCCTATTAGAGATATCAGAGAGCACTATTAGTCACTGTTTCTCTATCTCTCTACTCTACCGTCATCTGTCCATCTATGACCTATCCTCTCTCCTTCCAGCTCCCCCTCTATCTCCTCCGTGAGAATGTCTAGATGTGTGTGGTTGTGTGTGTGTGTGTGTATTAGTGAATGTAGATGACATAGTTCTAGCAGCACATGTAAAGGTTAGGGTTAGTGCTTCTGTGAAGTGTGTCTGTGGATGGAGCCAGAAGGCACAGCTGTCCTCCCTCTGACTCGCTGACCGCGCTTTGACAGGCTGCGGTGCTCCAAAACCATGTTCCAGTCCAACACACATATACGCATGCATGCACACACACACATGCACCCCCCCTGACCAGCATGTCTCAGTTGAAGGGACGGTAGAATTCTCCCCCCCCCCCCCCCCCCCCCTCTCTGCCAGGGTTAGTACTGACCAGCATGTCTCAGTTGAAGGGACGGTAGAATTCTCTCCCCCCCCCCCTTCTCTGCCAGGGTTAGTACTGACCAGCATGTCTCAGTTGAAGGGACGGTAGAATTCTCTCCCCCCCCCCCTTCTCTGCCAGGGTTAGTACTGACCAGCATGTCTCAGTTGAAGGGACGGTAGAATTCTCTCCCCCCCCTCTCTGCCAGGGTTAGTACTGACCAGCATGTCTCAGTTGAAGGGACGGTAGAATTCTCTCTCCATGGTGATTGTGTTGCAGGTCATTCAATTAATGATTGAAAATGCACTTTGTGTCTTCACCAACCATTGATTGGCTATTTGAGTCAAAGCCAGACATACAGTACGTTGTTCTTCTTTCCCCATTCCCCTCAGAACTTTCCTCCCATTCTCCAGTGATGTATGTAACTGGTGTCTGATGTACATACCATGTGTTTATGCTTTAGTGTGACCGAGCCACCTTGCCGAAGCCGCCTGCTTCAAAATGACAGCCTTCACAGAGCTCTTTGTATGGCCTGGCCATTAGTACACAGTAATGTGAACACTTGCTGTGAACTATATGACTGTCATTAAGGTGTCTGTTTTAGCCAATCAGCATTCAGGATACAAACTACTGGTTTATAATGCCAAACATAGCATATCCAACACCCATTTTTATTCACTACCCCAGTGCCTTACCTTCAGCTCTACAAACCACCCATCCTCCCCCAGCCCCAGTCCCAGCCCCAGTCCCAGTCCCAGTCCCAGTCCCAGTCCCAGTCCCAGCCCCAGCCCCAGTTCCCCATTAAAGTGATCCTCTGCACTATAATAGTGCACTATAATAGTGCCCTATACACTAGTGATCTTAAATTCCCCATTAGCCTGACTCTTTAGGTAGTCTTCAGACATCACCAGACTCTGTTGAGGTAGAGTTGTACTGAGCAGCTTTGTGTCACCGGGCCGTTGACAGTTACAGTGACAGTGTTTGTGAGTCAGTGACTCTATCTGCCCCGTGCCGCTCAGCGCTGCAGATGCTATCGATTAGCGCTCTGGCTCTTCTTACTGATGTGTCACAGGCGTCCCCATTGTGTTAAGGTGATGGAGACGGACGCACAGCGGAGACCCACTGCAGAAAAACACACTCAAATGTCAGGGCTCAGGGCTTGTGTGTCTGTCAGAGGTTTTAATCAACAGGGTTTTCTCTGGTTGTGAAGAAGGGTAGTGGCCTTTCACAGGAAGTGTGTGAAAGCAGGATGTGACTGCCATCGGAGAGAGAGAGAGAGAAAGAGAGAGAGAAGGGGGACAGAGAGAGAGGAGAGAGTAGAATAGAAATACAGAAATAAACAGAAAGAGCGAGAGAGAGAGAGGAGAGGGTAGAATATAAAGAGAGACAGGAAGAGAGAGAGAGAGAGAGCGAGAGAGAGAGAGAGAGAGGGGGAGAGAGAAGAGAGAGTAGAATAGAAATAAAGGAATAAACAGAACGAGAGAGGGAGAGAGAGAGAGAGGAGAGGGTAGAATATAAAGAGAAAGAGAGAGAGAGATACTTTTTAAAACTTTTGTCTTTCTTTAACGATGCATCCTCATTTCATTAAAACCTCAGCCCCCCCCCCCCCCCCCACTCACCTTTAAAAAACAAATATCCGGTTTGCTGCATACTCACCTTGTCCTCTACCGCACGATACAAAACAACATCACACATCACAATAACCAAAACCGTAAATCCAACCCATCTTCCTCAGCTGTACAGACACCCCCCTCCCCCCAAATCCTAGCCCTAATCCCCGACACACCACATCTCCTGAAACATCTCCACACATCCCGACAGTAAACTCCACCCCAACCTCTCACACAGACAGAGACATTAATGGCATTTAGCTGGCACACACAGAAAACTCATGATGCACAGTTTCCCTCATGACACAGAAAGAACACCCCTGTCCGACTCCCGGGTCGACCCATGCCAACCAGCTGTTAGTGGCTAGGGCTCCATGTAGAACCCTCCACTGGAGGTCCCCTGACCTCTTTGGTACTGGGAGTTTATAGAGCCCCCTCTAAAACCCACCATACTCTCCTCCCCACATATCTCCTGCCACTGATGTGCCTTCACTCCTGTTAGGCTCCTAATGTTCCTCACGTTAATGCAGAGGTTGTAAAGGGCTTTACCTCTCACCCAAACACTCACCTTACCAGCTCAGACAGTGCCTCCTTCACCTCCCCCATGAATCTCTCCAGCAGCCTAAGAGATGTTAGTCCTGTTTGTTGTGCCATGACTTCCAGAGTTTTCCACCCCTCCTCCCCCAGCAGCCGCAGGTCACCCAGCCTTAGTAAACCTGCTGCCATCAGTCGCCTCTGCAGGGTGGCCAACTGAACCGATTTCAAAAGGATGGCTGGGTTGTGGAAGATAGGCTCCTCCAACACCCACAACCCAGGCTCCACACCCCATTCTCATGTGGACCTTATCAGCTGCCAGGCCTTCAGCACTGCAGAGTAAAACTCTGAGAGACCTGCTGTACTCAGCCTCTCCAGCCTCAAGAGGAACAGCTTCCCGTCCAACCCTAATCCGCCAGCTTTCCTCAGCAGTGCGCATACAGGTTACCTCCAGCCGACATCAGTATGGTGCAGCAGTCTCTACTGCGCCTTTAATTGGAATGCAGCCAACCTGCTCTACCGGTTCCACCAGGCCCTGTCCAGATCTTTCTCCACATTAACTAAACACAACAGCCTCTAAATACCTCATACAGTGAGGGAAAAAAGTATTTGATCCCCTGCTGATTTTGTACATTTGCCCACTGACAAAGTAATGATCAGTCTATAATTTTAATGGTAGGTTTATTTGAACAGTGAGAGACAGAATAACAACAACAAAAATCCAGAAAAACACATGTCAAAAATTTTATAAATTGATTTGCATTTTATTAATGAGGGAAATAAGTATTTGACCCCCTCTCAACCAGAAAGATTTCTGGCTCCCAGGTGTCTTTTACACAGGTAACGAACTGATATTAGGAGCACACTCATAAAGGGAGTGCTCCTAATCTCAGCTTGTTACCTGTATAAAAGACACCTGTCCACAGAAGCAATCAATCAATCAGATTCCAAACTCTCCACCATGGCCAAGACCAAAGAGCTCTCCAAGGATGTCAGGGACAAGATTGTAGACCTACACAAGGCTGGAATGGGCTACAAGACCATCGCCAAGGAGCTTGGTGAGAAGGTGACAACAGTTGGTGCGATTATTCGCAAATGGAAGAAACACAAAAGGACTGTCATTCTCCCTCGGCCTGGGGCTCCATGCAAGATCTCACCTCGTGGAGTTGCAATGATCATGAGAACAGTGAGGAATCAGCCCAGAACTACACGGGAGGATCTTGTCAATGATCTCAAGGCAGCTGGGACCATAGTCACCAAGAAAATAACTGGTAACACACTACGCCGTGAAGGACTGAAATCCTGCAGCGCCTGAAATCCTGCCCATCTGAAGTTTGCCAATGAACATATGAATGATTCAGAGGACAACTGGGTGAAAGTGTTGTGGTCAGATGAGACCAAAATGGAGCTCTTTGGCATCAACTCAACTCGCCGTGTTTGGAGGAGGAGGAATGCTGCCTATGACCCCAAGAACACCATCCCCACCGTCAAACATGGAGGTGGAAACATTATGCTTTGGGGGTGTTTTTCTGCTAAGGGGACAGGACAACTTCACCGCATCAAAGGGACAATGGACGGGGCCATGTACCGTTAAATCTTGGGTGAGAACCTCCTTCCCTCTGCCAGGGCATTGAAAATGGGTTGTGGATGGGTATTCCAGCATGACAATGACCCAAAACACACGGCCAAGGCAACAAAGGAGTGGCTCAAGAAAAAGCACATTAAGGTCCTGGAGTGGCCTAGCCAGTCTCCAGACCTTAATCCCATAGAAAATCTGTGGAGGGAGCTGAAGGTTCGAGTTGCCAAACGTCAGCCTCGAAACTTTAATGACTTGGAGAAGATCTGCAAAGAGGAGTGGGACAAAATCCCTCTTGAGATGTATGCAAACATGGTGGCCAACTACAAGAAACGTCTGACCTCTGTGATTGCCAACAAGGGTTTTGCCACCAAGTACTAAGTATTGTTTTGCAGAGGGGTCAAATACTTATTTCCCGCATTAAAATGCAAATCAATTTATACATTTTTGACATGCGTTTTTCTGGATTTGTTTGTTGTTATTCTGTCTCTCAATGTTCAAATAAACCTACCATTAAAATTATAGACTGATCATTTCTTTGTCAGTGGGCAAACATACAAAATCAGCAGGGGATCAAATACTTTGTTCCCTCACTGTATACTCATAAACAGCCTAATGTTATCAACCATTTTGTAATAGGCAAACACTGCCAACATCCCCTCCAGCATTCCCACCACATCCACAGACCCCTGTCCCTGAATACTGTTCTTTCGTGTCTTCCAAGCTGCTAATTTAGCTGCCCCTGACACAAAGTTAAGCAAGAGAACTACATCCTCAGACTAAACCTGTATTTTGGCCCAAATATAAACAGTTGGGAAGAGAAAACCTCTCGCAGAGCTGAGAACCAACTGGTGATCAGGTCAATCATCCCGACCAACCTGGGACATTGTAAAAACAGATGTGCCAGACATCCCTCCCCAACAGTAGGAGCAAGGTGTACCAGATGCATGTTGGTGGCTATAGCTCCGTGTATTATCCTCCATTGGAGGTCAGATGTCCTCTTATCAATAGGCAGTTTGTATAAAGACCGCCAACAGGCTTTTGGGGAAGCACCTGGACCAAACACACCCTCCCACCTCATCAATTTTACCCCTTCCAGTGAATAAGCATGGGACACTTTTACACATATTATGTACATGGGCTCTTTCCCACTGCCTTGAACTCCCTCAGCTCGGGGGTATCGTAGGAAAGCAGCATCCCCATGTCCTCATCTACTGCCTCCGCCACAGCACTAACATTCAGTGCAGGGAACACATAATCCAGACCCTCCATCCACCGATCAGAATTGGAAGTATCAGTCACATACTGCCGATGAAGTACTGGCAAGGAATCGCAGACCTCAGCTACGACCTTCCTCAGTAGGCGAGACAATCGGATCCCTGCTCTTTCTCCCAGCTCCTCCAATGATCTTCTTCTTTTCCGCATCAGATGGCCAAGCTTGGTACACTCCACACCTAACAGGCAACAATGTAGGCTGGCTGAACCCATAACACGGGACTGGATGACAGTGTTATGAAAAGAGGCACTTCAAAAATCCACATCCCTGGTGGGGTGCAGGCCTTACAGGACATGTCGGAAACTCTCCAAGCCTGCATAGCAAACTCATAGAATGGAGTCAGGCCAGACAAATCACACTCCTCTCGCTTCAAGAGGAAAAGGTACTTGTCTAAGCCCAAACAGCCCGCACTCCAGCTAGAATCGTCACTGTACAATAGTCTCTGGGCTGCTTGAAGCCGGGCTAGGTTATTAGCTACCAGCACCCTTCTCCTATAAGACAGCAGTAGAAGCACCCATTTCCACATAGACAATCTGGCACACACCTTCTCCACTAAACTCTCCCAGTTCTTTTTAGAAAGACATCAGAGCCTAGAAACAAAACCAAAGTCTTTATCCCATCTCTGCCCCATTGAAGCTCCCTTGATAAACATGGAGCGGACCCTATTTGAAGCTGACCTGCCCACAGTGATTCACTCTTTTCCCAATTAACTCTAGCCGAGGAGGCCCTCTGATACACCTTCAGATCGTTTGAGAGAACCTGAACTTCTTCAGGATCGGTGTCCCTTCCATGGGACATTTGAGCTAACATAGGCTAATGCGATTAGCATGAGGTTTTAAGTAACAAGAACATTTCCCAGGACATAGACATATCTGATATTGGCAGAAAGTTTAAATTCTTGTTAATCTAACAGCAGTGTTACATTTACAGGAGCTATTACAGTGAAACAATACCATGCTGTTGTTTGAGGAGAGTGCACAATTTTGAACATGAAAAGTTATTAAAAAACAAATTAGGCACATTTGGGCAGTCTTGATACAACATTTTGAACAGAAATGCAATGGTTCATTGGATCAGTATAAAACTTTGCACATACACTGATGCCATCTAGTGGCCAAAATATAAATTGCACTTGGGCTGGAATAATACATTATGGCCTTTCTCTTGCATTTCAAAGATGATGGTACAAAAAAATACAAAAGAACAGTTGGGTTTTTCTTTGTATTATCTTTTACCAGATCTATTGTGTATTATTCCACTACATTCCTTTCACATTTCCACAAACTTCAAAGAGGTTCCTTTCAAATGGTACCAAGAATATGCATATCCTTGCTTCAGGGCCTGAGCTACAGGCCGCTAAATTTGGGTATGTCATTTTAGGCTAAATTTTTTAAATGGGGCATGTTGGGGCTCGGGGGCAGTATTGAGAAATTTTGAAAAAAATATGTGCCCATTTTTAACTGCCTCCTACACCAACTCAGAAGCTAGGATATGCATATTATTAACACATTCGGATAGAAAACACTCTGAATTTTCTAAAACAGTTTGAATGGTGTCTGTAAGTATAACAAAACTCATATTGCAGGCAAAAACCTGTGAAAAATAGATTTAAAAAAATGTGAATTTTGTGACTGTACTATTTAGTGTCATTGTTTTATAGATACCATAGTGAGAAAGGATTCATTTCGCAACACCTACGGCTTCCACTAGATGTCAACGATCTTTATAAAGTTGTTTGAAGCGTCTATGATAAACAGAGAGCAAATTAGAATGCAGGGAAGTTGACATGTCATCACTTCATTTTTTTGCGCCTGCGCATAAATCTGAGAAGCGTGAGTTTATCATTAATTGTTTATCAAGACATAGGATAGGTTGTGTGAAAATATTACTGATGTTTAACGTTAAAAATGGACCAAAAGATTAATGCTAAACAAGGTTTGACATGTTTGAACGAACGTAAATAGATTATTTACTAGGTTTTTTTAGCTTTTCGGCGTGATTTTACAACCCCCCCCACCACGTTTTGTGGGAGCATAATGAACGCTAACTGCTTGGTGTTATTTGGACATAAATTATGAACTTTGTCAAAAGAAACCACATTTGTTCCGGACCTGGGAAATCCTGGCAGTGCCTTCTGATGGAGATAATCAAAGGTAAGGGGATATTTACAATGTTATTATCGATATTAGATGATGCTAACTGTATAGCATAGCTTGTTGTTCTTAGCATAGCACCCCGTTTATTGCAAAATGTGATTTCCCAGTAAAGTTATTTTGAGATCTGGCCATTCGGTAGCAATTACGAGATGATAATATATTATTCTTTGAATGACAATATTATAATTTACCAATGTTTTCGAATAGTAATTTTGTTATGTTCACCGGAAGCATTTCAGAGAAGAAAAAAATCTGAATTTCACGCTACTGTAAAATGCTGTTTTTGGATATAAATATGGAACAAAAAATGCATGTATTGTATAACATAATGTCCTAGGAGTGTCATCTGATGGAGATTGACAAAGGTTAGTGCATAATTCTAGCTGGTTTCTGCTTTTGGTGACGCCTGACCTTGAATTGAAAATGGATGTTTGTACTTTTGTGGCTATGTACTGTCCTAACATAATCTAACTTTATGCTTTTGCCGTAAAGCCTCTTTGAAAATCGAACAATGTGGTTAGATTAAGGAGATGTTTATCTTTTAAATTGTGTAAAATAGTTGATTGTTTGAGAAATTGAAATTATTAGATTTTTGATGTTTTGAATTTCCAGCCTTGTTAGCAATCCCGACTCGGGGTTCATTGCTAACCTGTAGCCCCAACAGGTTAAGAGTTTTAACCTCTTGGGGCTAGGTGGGACGCTAGCGTGCCACCCGTGGTGCACTCCATCAACAGCAGGTGCATTTCAAGAGCGGCAAATTTGAATCCAAATAAATGTCAAAATTCAAATTTTTCAAAAATACAACTATGTTACACCATTTGAAAGATAAACATCTCCTTAATCTAACCACGTTTTACGATTTCAAAAAGGTTTTACGGCGAAAGCATAAATTTAGAGTATGTTAGGACAGTACATTTACAAGAGTTGTGTGTAATGTTTTGTCAAGTCAAAGACAGGGTCACCAAAACCATAAAACCAGCTAAAATGATGCACTAACCTTTTACAATCTCCATCACATGACACTCCTAGGACATTATGTTAGACAATGCATGCATTTTTAGTTCTATCAAGTTGATATTTATATACAAAAACAGCGTTTTACTATGGCATTGATGTTGAGGAAATCGTTTCCCTCCAATAACCGGCAGTCAAGTCAGCGTCACAAATTAAATAATTAAAATTAGAAAACATTGGTAAAATATTATATTGTCATTTAAAGAATTATAGATTTACATCTTTTGAACGCAATCAACTTGCCAGATTTAAAAATAACCTTACTGGGAAATCACACTTTGCAATAATCTGAGCACTGTGCCCAGAAAAATACGCGTTGCGATACAGACTAGACGTCATGTTGGGGAGATCTAAAATCGAAAATACTATGTAAATAATCCATTACCTTTGATTCTCTTCATCAGATGTCACTTCCAGGTATCACAGGTCCATAACGAATGTAGTTTTGTTCAAAAAAGCTCATCATTTATGTCCAAAAATCTCCGTCTCGTTAGCACATGATGTAAGCCAGCCGGACTTCTCGTCATGAACGAGGGGAAAAAATATATTTCCGTTCGTTCAAACATGTCAAACGTTGTATAGCATAAATCATTAGGGCCTTTTTTAACCAGAACATGAATAATATTCAAGGTGGACGAATGCATAGTCTTTTATAACGTATTGGAACGAGGGTACCCAACATGAAGTAGCGCGCCAGGTGTCTAATGGGACATCACCGTTCCATGGCTCTTGTTCGGTCAGATCTCCCTCCAGAAGACTCAAAACACTTTGTAAAGGCTGGTGACATCTAGTGGAAGCAATAGGAAGTGCCAAAATATTCCTAAACCCCTGTGTTTTTCAATGGGATAGGTTTAAAGTCAATACAACACATCAGGTATCCACTTCCTGTCAGAAAATGTCTCAGGGTTTTGCCTGCCAAATGAGTTCTGTTATACTCACAGACACCATTCAAACAGTTTTGGAAACTTTAGAGTGTTTTCTATCCATATATAATAAGTATATGCATATTCTAGTTACTGGGTAGGATTAGTAACCAGATTAAATCGGGTACATTTTTTTTATCCAGACGGGCAAATGCTGCCCCCTAGACCCAACAGGTTAACATCCTCACCCCCTGTAATAAAATCTGTCACGTCATCTGCATACACAGACAGTGCTATCATGGGACCAGTCATAACACCTGGCACAGTAAAACCAGTAAGCCTCACTCAAACCACCCCCACCTTCACCATACATGAGGCCCCAGCATTCAGTAAACTCATCCAAGACAAAAAACATCCCCAAACCCAAAGGCTTTCATTGTTTTGAACAAGTACTACTAATCCACACTGTCAAAACCCTTCTCCTGATCCAAAGAAGGCAAATCCACATTCACATCAGTTTAAAAATGTCTGAAACATCTCTTATTAGAAACAATTTATCAACAATAGAGCGGTCCAGTAAACAGAAGACTGGTCCTTGTGTACTAACAGACCCAGATATTCTTTCAACCTGTTTAATCTGACAATTAATCTTGATGGTTGTACAGTCATCTCAAATAAAACTGTGAAGGACCTCAGCGTTACTCTGGACCTCTTTTGATGAACATATCAAGAATATTTCAAGGACAGCTTTTTTACATCTTCATAACATTGCAAAAATCAGAAACTTTCTGTCCAAAAATGATGCAGAAAAATGTATCCATGCTTTTGTCACTTCTAGATTAGACTACTGCTAGGCTCTACTTTCCGGCTACCCGGATAAAGCACTAAATAAACTTCAGTTAGTGCTAAACACTGCTGCTAGAATCTTGACTAGAACCCAAAAATGTGATCATGTTACTCCAGTGCTAGCCTCTCTACACTGGCTTCCTGTTAAGGCTAGGGCTGATTTCAAGGTTTTACCTACAAAGCATTACATGGGCTTGCTCCTACCTATCTTTCCGATTTGGTCCTGCCGTACATACCTACACGTACGCTACGGTCACAAGACGCAGGCCTCCTTACTGTCCCTAGAATTTCTAAGCAAACAGCTGGAGGCAGGGCTTTCTACTATAGAACTACATTTTTCTGGAATGGTCTGCCTATCCATGTGAGAGACGCAGACTAGGTCTCAACCTTTAAGTCTTTATTGAAGACTCATCTCTTCAGTAGGTCCTATGATTGAGTGTAATCTGACCCAGGGGTGTGAAGGTGAACGGAAAGGCACTGGAGCGACGAACCGTCCTTGCTGTCTCTGCCTGGCCGGTTCCCCTCTCTCCACTGGGATTCTCTGCCTCTAACCCTATTACGGGGGCTCGCTGGCTTACTGGTGCTCTTCCATGCCGTCCCTAGGAGGTGTGCGTCACTTGAGTGGGTTGAGTCACTGATGTGATTTTCCTGTCCGGGTTGGCGCCCCCCTCGAGTTTGTGCCATGTGGGAGATCTTCGTGGGCTATACTCGGCCTTGTCTCAGGGTAGTAGGTTGGTGGTTGTGCTTTGGCAAAGTGGGTGGGGTTATATTCTGCCTGTTTAGCCCTGTCTGGGGGTATCGTCGGACAAGGCCACAGTGTCTCCTGACCCCTCCTGTCTCAGCCGCCAGTATTTATGCTATATCTTGAGTATTTCTCCTGTCTTTTTCGGTGTCCTGTGTGAATTTAAGTATGCTCCTTCTAATTCTGTCTCTCTCTTTATCTCTCTTTGTCTTTCTCCTCTCTCTCTCTCTCTCTCTCTTCTCTCAGAGGACCTGAGCCCTAGGACCATGCCCCAGGACTACCTGGCCTGATGACTCCCTGCCATCCCCAGTCCACCTGGTCATGCTGCTGCTCCAGTTTCAACTGTTCTGCCTACGGCTATGAAACCCTGACCTGTTCACTGGACGTGTTTCCTTGTCCTAGACCTGCTGTTTGGACTCTCTCTCTACTGCACCTGCAGTCTCTAACTCTGAATGATCGGCTATGAAAAGCCAACTGACATTTACTCCTGAGGGGCTGACCTGCTGCACCCTCTATATCCACTGTGATTATTATTATCTGACCTTGCTGGTCATCTATGAATGTTTGAACTTCTTGACCGTGTTCTGTTCTAATCTCCACCCGGCATAGCCAGAAGAGGACTGGCCACCCCTCAGAGACTGGTCGCTCTCTAGGTTTCTTCCTAGGTTCCGGCCTTTCTCGGGAGTTTTTCCTAGCCACCATGCTTCTATCTGCATAGCTTCCTGTTTGGGGTTTTAGGCTGCATTTCTGTACAGCACTTTGTGACATCGGCTGATGTAAAAAGGGCTTTATAAATACATTTGATTGATTTATTGATTTGAGAGACACTTAAATATAATATTATATTCTGCACACAGCAATGCAACAGGTCACCACTTTTTTAAAAGAGCCAAATCCCCCTTTTTTGGCAACAATGACAGCACAGCACATTGACAGGATACAGGAAGAGAACCCTCATGAAAAGATTCACACACCACTTCATAAAAACCCTCCCCAATAAACCCCCTTATAGAAATCAGATGGTAAACCATCGATTCCAGGGGCTCGGCCTGATGAGAGCTGCAGTGGACAGCTACTGCAGAGTAATGTAAGAGTCCAAAGCAGCTCTCTGCTCAGGGCCCAATTGAGGAAGTCCATGTAACAACTGTTCAGCATACAGAGGATCACAATCCTCCGCCTTATAGAGGGCAGAGTAGAAATCCACGGCATGTTGGCGCATTTCACTGTCATCCGTGGTCACCTTCCCATCAGGGAGACGAAGGCAGACCATCTGTTTGCGTTGCAATGTCGACTGTCCTACGTTTAAAAAAGCGCTGGGAGCATCCATATCCTTGAGGGTAGCAAAGTCAGACCTAATCAAGGAACCCTTCACTCTATCATGTAGAAACGACCTCAGTTCATGTCTCTTGTCCTGTAAGTTCATGACTAGTACGAGGTCATTCTGAGTGAGCAACTTCAATTCAATAGATTTGATGTCTTGTTCAAGGGCCCTGAAAGTGTCTTTAACTTCAATACTAGGCAGAGCAGTATACTGTTGACAAAACACACATATGTGTGCCTTCCCAACCTCCCACCATTGTCTCAAGGACTCACAATGTAATTTAATAACCATTTTCCCCAAAACAAAAACTTTTCACACAACATGGCGTCATGTAATAACTTAACATTAAAATACCAATAAGGTGATGACATTCGAGGACAGGACAAGTGAATATCAACAGTAACAATATGGTGATCAGAAAAACCCACAGGAGTAATGTCATCACCTTACTACCCTACCACAGTAGTGGTCAGATATATACAACCTGTCTAACCTTGCTGCACTGACACGACCTTTATTAACTTTTAGCCATGTGTACTGCCTAACTTTTGCCTTTCTTACTCTCCATACATCAGAAAGATCAAACTCAGTTAGTAGACCAGACAGACAAATTGCTGACCGCAGGTGAGGTTCTTCAGCAGTGCGATCAACAGTAAAATCCACTGTACAGTCCCAGTCCCCCCGTAAAACCATACACCCCTCTTGGTCACACCGTCTTAAGGTTTCCTTTATTTGATAAAATACAGAAATATGCTCTGTACCCTCATTAGGAGCATAAACATTGAAAAAATTATATTAACATCCCGTCTTGACCAATGAAACCCGACCCTTGACAATCTCTGTTGTAGATACCACAGTCAGCCCTAAGCCTGAGGAAAACAAAATTGCCACCCCAGCACTGAAATTAGTACCATGACTGAGTATATGCTGCCCCTCCCACCACATACCCCGGTCATACTCAATAGCCTCATCACTATGTATCTCCTTTAGAAAAACTACATTAAGCCTTTTCTGTTTTATTACTTCTAATACCCAAGACCTCTTATTCCTGTACCTTCCCCTATTAATATTGAGAGAACCTACCCTTAGTACCTCCATATATGAAAGATTAAGGAAAAACTGAAGACAAAAGCACCCTATGAGGCATGATAATCATCATTGATTTAATTTTCTGTTAACCTTACCACGTTTCCCACTACCTTTTGCTGCCGTGACAGCAGTAACACATTTCCTGCTTCTTCACACTCAACTTGTCAAACCCCACCGTCTTCTGTAACACCACAGCTGACCTCAGAAAACTTAGCAGCATCAAAAAAATCAGCCAATTTAACAGATTTCCCAAAAGTCTGGTCCAGGAACCCATTTACCTCATCTAGACTGTGAATTGAGTCATCGCCAGCTGCTATCATATCAATAGGGATATCAGACATGTCCATATCCTTCTCCTGATCATCCTCAACTGAGGCCACAGACCCCTGACTCCCCTCTGTCACACGCTCTTTTTAATAAAAACCACCACCGCTTTATTCATCCGCGACCCATAAGCAACATTTTCATGGCCTACCTTCTCTCCTATGGCGACCAGAAACTCCTCCACGGTGACAGTAACTTCAGTAACGCACCTGAAGCCATGTTGAAGTGACAGGGACAGCATTCCCATGTGGGTCGCCATACGCACCAAAATCAGGGAAATTCTAACAACAAATAGAATATACCTAATTCTACCAACATTTTTTTTAATAACAGCTACAAAAGCATCAACTGCAATGATGCCATGCAAAACCCTCCATTGCATGTCACCAGTGCCCTTTAGTAACGGTGGCTTGAACAATGCTCTCCCTGCTGGCTTTACCTTGTCAGCAACGCCCCAGTTTTTCCCTCCAAGGAGAGTATTTTCTATTCTTCAATTTATCTTGACACACCCATGATATGTCTTTCCCATTCACCTCATCCAAACCCACCTCTTTCAACCCCCTCAAATCCAATAATAACACCTTTTTATCTGACTCCCTAGTCTTGGAAATGGGACATTTTCATCTTATACCTTCTACTTGTGATTATTAAGCAGAAAACCACTCTTCTACTGACAGAGCCTTCCTGCAACTTCCCAGGAGTTGTCCGACAATCCTTTCCGACATCACCCCCAAATGTTCAGCCACCCGTCCTCCATCCATTAACCTGTTGGGTCTAGGGGGCAGCATTTGCACGTCTGGATAAAAAAAATGTACCCGATTTAATCTGGTTACTAATCCTACCCAGTAACTAGAATATGCATATACTTATTATATATGGATAGAAAACACTCTAAAGTTTCCAAAACTGTTTGAATGGTGTCTGTGAGTATAACAGAACTCATTTGGCAGGCAAAACCCTGAGACATTTTCTGACAGGAAGTGGATACCTGATGTGTTGTATTGACTTTAAACCTATCCCATTGAAAAACACAGGGGTTTAGGAATATTTTGGCACTTCCTATTGCTTCCACTAGATGTCACCAGCCTTTACAAAGTGTTTTGAGTCTTCTGGAGGGAGATCTGACCGAACAAGAGCCATGGAACGGTGATGTCCCATTAGACACCTGGCGCGCTACTTCATGTTGGGTACCCTCGTTCCAATACGTTATAAAAGGCTATGCATTCGTCCACCTTGAATATTATTCATGTTCTGGTTAAAAAAGGCCCTAATGATTTATGCTATACAACGTTTGACATGTTTGAACGAACGGAAATATATTTTTTCCCCTCGTTCATGACGAGAAGTCCGGCTGGCTTACATCATGTGCTAACGAGACGGAGATTTTTGGACATAAATGATGAGCTTTTTTGAACAAAACTACATTCGTTATGGACCTGTGATACCTGGAAGTGACATCTGATGAAGAGAATCAAAGGTAATGGATTATTTACATAGTATTTTCGATTTTAGATCTCCCCAACATGACGTCTAGTCTGTATCGCAACGCGTATTTTTCTGGGCACAGTGCTCAGATTATTGCAAAGTGTGATTTCCCAGTAAGGTTATTTTTAAATCTGGCAAGTTGATTGCGTTCAAAAGATGTAAATCTATAATTCTTTAAATGACAATATAATATTTTACCAATGTTTTCTAATTTTAATTATTTAATTTGTGACGCTGACTTGACTGCCGGTTATTGGAGGGAAACGATTTCCTCAACATCAATGCCATAGTAAAACGCTGTTTTTGTATATAAATATGAACTTGATAGAACTAAAAATGCATGCATTGTCTAACATAATGTCCTAGGAGTGTCATCTGATGGAGATTGTAAAAGGTTAGTGTATCATTTTAGCTGGTTTTATGGTTTTGGTGACCCTGTCTTTGACTTGACAAAACATTACACACAACTCTTGTAAATGTACTGTCCTAACATACTCTAAATTTATGCTTTCGCCGTAAAACCTTTTTGAAATCGTAAAACGTGGTTAGATTAAGGAGATGTTTATCTTTCAAATGGTGTAACATAGTTGTATTTTTGAAAAATTTGAATTTTGACATTTATTTGGATTCAAATTTGCCGCTCTTGAAATGCACCTGCTGTTGATGGAGTGCACCACAGGTGGCACGCTAGCGTCCCACCTAGCCCCAAGAGGTTAAGGTGGGTCTCGCCATGGCTATTAACTGTTTTAGGGTGATGATTTTGCCCTTCACCAGAATCTTGGAGAAATATGGAACAGCTGCAGTTGTACAATCCAGTCTTGCCACATACACCAGAGGTTCCTCCAGCAGCCAATGCACTGACTTCACTGGAGTGCGTCTGGACACCTTCATTATGCTCCAAACCCTAAGAAGGCCTCTGTAAAATGGAGTTACTCCATCCCTAGAAATCTGGCTACTATAAGCCAAAAATAAATTATTCTTTAAACCTAATCCCCCGACCTGATGTAATACAAGACCTGCCACCCCTTGACAAAACACATTTTCAAGTCCATAAAGCAACCATTGAATAAACTGAAACCGGAAAGCAGCAGCCCTACTAGCAAGATGTAGAAGACCCTGTCCCTCATCCTCTTTTGACAAATACAAAACACTTTGTGTAACCCAATGATATTTATTCTAAAAGAAATCTACAGTAATCGCCTGTATCTTAGCCAGAAAGCCATATGGTGGCTCTAAAGATGACAGCCAAAGCCACAGTGCAGAGGCAACCGCATTGTTGCCAATAACAGCACGCCCTGTGTATGATATACGAGATAACAACCAACGCCATCTCCTCATCCTCCCACCATTTCAAGCAAGCACCCACTCCAATTTTTGTTCATTGTCCCCTCATCCCCTAGGTACACTCCAAGGTACTTAAAACCTCCATTACACCATTCCAGCCCCACTGGCAAAGCCACAATCCCTCCAGAACATTTTCTAATCTGTAAAGAACAACTTTCTTCCCAATTTACCTTTGCAGAGGATATTCCCCTAAACAGATCAACTATGAGACTCAAACTATCCACCTCTGTGTCACGGCCGTCGTCAGAAAGAGACCAAGGTGCAGCGGAGGATGTGTTCATCATTAGGAATGTTAATAAATGAAAGAACACTACAAACGAAACACGAAAAGAAACGACAGCCAAACAGTCCTGTCAGGATTAACTCTACACAGAAAACAATCACCCACAAACCCCAAAGGAAAAACAGGCTACCTATGTATGACTCCCAATCAGCAACAACGAACTACAGCCAACGAAAGAAACAAACCAACATAGAAAAATAAACATAGAACGCCCACCCATGTAACACCCTGGCCTAACCAAAATAGAGAACTAAAAACCCCTCTCTATGGCCAGGGCGTTACAGTACCCCCCCAAAGGTGCGGACTCCGGCCGCAAAACCTGACACTAAAGGGCAGGGTCCGGGTGGGCCTTCCTATGGCGGCGGCTCTGGTCCGGGTCGTGGACCCCGCTCCACCCTCGGCTTAGCCCACTTAGGTGGCGCCCCTGGCTGCGCCGGAGGACTGGCGGGCGACCCTGGCTGCCCCCGGCTGGCGGCCGACCCTGGCTGCGCCCGGCTGGCGGCCGACCCTGGCTGCGCCCGACTGGCGGGTGACCCTGGCTGCGCCCTGCTGGCGGGCGACCCTGGCTGTGCCCGGCTGGCGGGCGTCTCTGGCTGCGCCCGGCTGGCGGGCGGCTCCGAACAGGCAGGCGGCTCTGGCGGCTCCGGACAGGCGGGCGGCTCTGGCGGCTCTGGACAGGCGGGTGGCTCTGGCGGCACCGGACAGGCGGGCGGCTCCGGACAGGCGGGCGGCTCTGGCGGCTCCGGACAGGCGGGCGGCTCTGGCGGCTCCGGACAGGCGGGCGGCTCTGGCGGCTCCGGACTGGCAGGCGGCTCTGGCGGCTCCGGACTGGCCGGCGGCTCTGGCGGCTCCGGACTGGCGGGCGGCTCTGGCGGCTCCGGACTGGTGGGCGGCTCTGGCCCAGGATTCACCAGGCTGGGGAGACATGCAGGAGGCCTGGCTCTGGGCGCAGGCACAGGACTCACCAGGCTGGGGAGACCCACAGGAGGCCTGGTCCGAGGAGGAGGCACAGGATGTACCAGGATGGGGAGACCCACTGGAGGCCTGGTTCTGGGAGGAGGCACAGGATAGACCAGGCTGGAGAGACCCCCTGGAGGCCTGGTCCTGGGAGGAGGCACAGGATAGACCAGGCTGGAGAGACCCACTGGAGGCCTGGTCCGAGGAGGAGGCACAGGATAAACCGGGCTGTGGTGGAGCACTGGAGTTCTGG
Organism: Salmo salar; assembly: GCF_965601325.2. Taxonomy (NCBI): domain Eukaryota; kingdom Metazoa; phylum Chordata; class Actinopteri; order Salmoniformes; family Salmonidae; genus Salmo; species Salmo salar. Next base: position 48,127,458 of record NC_138297.1, read on the forward strand.
TACATAGGCTTGCCACCCATACTCCATGCTGAATGCCCACTTTTGCCCGGCACGGGCGGAGTTTAGGCATAGGCCGAACTGAACCCTCCCAGCGCCCCGGAGACACAGTGTGCAGCGCCGGTGCAGGATAGCCTGGACTGAGCTGGAACACTCCGACCTGGCTCGATGCCCACTCTCACATGGCACTTGCGGGGGGCTGGCGTATAGCGCACCGGGCTATGAACGCGCACTGGAGACACCGTGCGCTTCCTAGCATAACACGGTGCCTGACCAGTACCACGCTGCTTCCGGTAAGCACGGGGAGTTGGCTCAGGTCTCCAACCTGACTCTGCCACACTCCCCGTGTGCCCCCCCCCCAAAAAAATTGGGGGGCTGCCTCTCGTGCTTGTTGCGCTCCCTTGCCTCATACCAGCGCCTCTCAGCTATCGCTGCCTCGATCTCCCACTGTGGGCGGCGATACTCCCCAGCTTGAGCCCATGGTCCTTTTCCGTCCAGTAATTCCTCCCACTTCCAGGAATCCTGAATGCTCCTCTCCTGGTGCTGCTCCTTCCTCCGCAGCTTGGTCCGTTCTTGGTGGGTGATTCTGTCACGGCCGTCGTCAGAAAGAGGCCAAGGTGCAGCGGAGGATGTGTTCATCATTAGGAATTTTAATAAATGAAAGAACACTACAAACGAAACACGAAAAGAAACGACAGTCAAACAGTCCTGTCAGGATTAACTCTACACAGAAAACAATCACCCACAAACCCCAAAGGAAAAACAGGCTGCCTATGTATGACTCCCAATCAGCAACAACGAACTACAGCTGTTCCTGATTGAGAGCAACAACGAACTACAGCTGTTCCTGATTGAGAGCCACACACGGCCAACCAAAGAAACAAACCAACATTGAAAAATAAACATAGAACGCCCACCCATGTAACACCCTGGCCTAACCAAAATAGAGAACTAAAAACCCCTCTCTATGGCCAGGGCGTTAAACTCTGCTTGATTTTTCACAAAAATAACTACATCATCAGCATAGGATGAGAGACGAACAGGAGGAATATCCTCTGAAAGGTAAACCCCTTCAATGCGACTTCTAATGCGATTAAGTAGTGGCTCTGGTAGCCTAGTGGTTAGAGCACTGGGCCAGTAACTGAAAAGTTGCTGGATTGAGTCCCCGAGCTGACAAGGTAAAAATCTGTCATTCTGCATCTGAGCAAGGCAGTTAACCCATTGTTCCCCGGGTGCCGTGGATGTCGATTAAGGCAGCACCCCGCACCTCTCTGATTCAGCTGGGTTGGGTTAAATACGGAAAACACATTTCAGTTGAAGGCATTCAGTTGTACAATTGACTAGGCATCCCCCTTTCTATAGTGATGGCATGTAACATTCCTGACGAAGAACACCCCTGCCTAATACCTCTACACACTTGAAAAGGAGCACTCAAGCTACCGTTAGCTTTCAGTACACTTTCAATGTCACCATATATCACCTAGATCATGGCAATAAAACCAGAGCTGAAACCAAATGCTTCAAAAGTGCGCCATAAGCCATAAGTATTGATGCTCAACTCGGTCAAATGCCTTTTCCTGATCAATTGAAATTAGACCAGCATCCAACCCAATAGCCCTAGAGACGTCCAAAAAAATCCAGAATCGGGGAAATGTTATCCCTATCCGCCTGCCGAGAACAGTGGGACTGGTCCGTATGATTTGCCCCATCACCTTCCTCAGCCTGTTGGACAAAGCCTTAGACAGGATCGTATAATCAGTGCACAATAAAGCCACCAGCTTCCAGTTCTTCACCTCCCTCGGGTCACCCTTTTTTTGGCAGTAGGTTGAGGACAGCCCTCCTGCAGCTTATCAGTAGTAACCCTCCGGTCAAACTATCGTTAACTACTGCTAGCCAATCCTCTCCCAACATGGCCCAAAATACTATAAAACTCAACGTGAAGCCCATCAATGCCTAGTTCACTTCCATTTTCCATGCCTTTTAATGCTCCTGCAAAGACAATTGTTACTCTAGCTCAACCTGAGCTTCTGCAGCCACCTGTGGGAGTCCATCAAGGAACTGCTGTGTCACTGTTTTATCCTCTTTGTGCTCACACTTGTAGAGCTCAGCATAGAACTCCACTGTCATCTTTTTAATTTCACTAGGGCTAGTGAGCTCTTGTTCAACATCTGATTTGAGGCAATTAATAATTCTTCTTTGTCCATTCTTTTTCTCTAAACCAAGAAAAATTTGGATGAGGCATCCATTTTAGAGACTTCCTGAAACTTACTTCTCACCAATGCTCCCTGTGCTCTGATACCCTGCAGGTCTGCCAATGCGGCTTTTTTTCTCGTGAAGACTGAAGTATGCCTCAGTCTCCTGTGGTCTCAACCAAGGCCAGGAGTTCCACTATTTCAGACTCTAGGGCGTTCATTGATCTGGTGATGTCTCTGGTGACATTCATCGTCTACTCATTACAGAATTGTTGAATCTGGATTTTCCCTATATCCCACCACTGTTGAAGGTATACAAAACTGGCCTTTTGAGACCTCCACCTCTCCCAGAAAAAACTAAAACATTTCCTGAAGTGAGCATCACTCAATAAAGCTATATTGAAATGCCAGTATGCGCTTCTTGATTTTACAGCATTAATGAAAACCATCTCTGTAATTAAACAATGATCAGAAATTCCCACTTGGTTTATCCCACTTGATTTACAGACTTGAGATTGAACCTCAAAACAATAATCCTATTTAACCTGGCCAGAGAGATGGTGTTCTCTCTCACATGGGCTGATGTGTACTGTCTCGTGCCTCCATTTTGACTCAGCCAAATATCACACAGTTCATGTGTTACAATAAGGCATTTCTAAAAAGTCCTTGAGGCTATATGAGGTTCTATGTTGTTTCTATCTAAATCACTGACTGTGCAGTTAAAATCCCAAGCAAGAAATAAATAATCCTCAGTGTTACATTTCTCAATGGTATTAGATAATGTCTCTAAAAAACATACCTTCTCAACTGCCACCATAGGGGCAAATACATTTATTAAACACATGTTTTCATACCTCGCTCTAACTTTGAATAACCTCCCCTCAACTACTTCTTCAACATCATAGGACAAAGGAAAAATCCTTCTGATATCAGGATAGCTTTGTGACTACACACCACTGCCCCCGCTTCCTGTTGCTACATAACTTCATTTTCAATATTACTATGCATTTCTTGTAGAAAACTTATGTCCCATCCCTTTCCCTTCATTAAGTCATACACCGCGGCTCTTTTTTAAATGTCTCTCGTCCCATTTACGTTCAAAGAAGAAAATCTTACAACTGCATGGTTGAAAAAAAATACAGAGGAAGCGACAGAAAACACATATCTTTACAGAATTAAGGCTGCAACTGAACTCTTTAATTTCCTTGAGAATTTAAATCGCTTGTCACCCTTGTGACAACTTTCTTGAGTCTAGCGATTTCAGGACTTGTCAAGCCTCCCCCCGTTATTTTTTACATCAGAACCTTTGCTGATTCAATAAACAAAATCACTTTCAGAAAAAACTTCTGTTACATTGTAATACTGCATATATTTCTTCCCTTTTGTCAATGTCAGAAATTGACGTACCTTCTCAATCCTATACCTCCCTTCCACCCCATTTCTCTCGCTATTTTGTTGTGATGCGTCAGATGACTCACTCTCATTATCCTCCCCAGAGGAAACCTGTTTATCCTCAACTGATGTATCAATTTCTACCTTCCTCTTAGAATTAAAACCTTTATCACCCCTTAAATACTTCCTCTTAATCCTCTGTACTTTGAAAACAACTGCTTAATTTTATTGTTTCAATCTCTACTTGAACACCAATATCATTTTCCAGCACCGTTTCAGCGACCCCAGTCGCAATCTCACCGGCTGTTTCCCCTCCGTCTTTATTCTGATTCAGCACATTTGCCCCCGTAGCCACACCTCTCTCCTTTCCTACTTTTCCAACCACATCTGCCCACCTTCTCCCTTCCCCTGAAGCCTTAGTATATTCATCCCTTTGCGGTGGTGAATTAGCTGCACCAGTGCTAGAGCTGCTACCGGGATCTGCACGTTAGTTCTCAGGACAACAATGCACCAAATGCCCCTCTCTTCCACAGCCAAAGTATTTAATTGATTCAGTAGAAGCGTAGAACACATAATGAAATCCTTCAATCTTAAAACTGAAAGCTACATTTAGTTTGTCAGTATCCTTCTTTGAAATCATGTGCAATTGTCTCCTGTGAGATACGACATGTTTCAGCAAAGGAGATTGGCATCCTAAAATAACCTTTTTTATTGTAGATACAAGTTGACCATGACGCGATAACTCTCGCTCCAACACTTCATCTCTAACAAATGGTGGCATGTTAGAAAGTATAACTTTCTTTGTCGGATTCATAAGAGGAAATACCAAAATACAACACCACTCTCAACTATCGTATTCACCTTTTCATTGGAATCTAAGAATATCACTACAGCGCTATTCATCCTTGAGGCTGATTTTATGCTACAGTATCATACCCAATGATAGCGCCAACTGCTAAGCTACATTCTTCCAGCAGGAATCTTTACTCTATGCCACTGACTAAGTTTTTCAAATCCCAATCCCAAAGGAGTGGCCATTGCAACCAGCCCCACATGCTGGTTGCGCCCTCGAGAATAACAACCTTAATTATCACACCACCCCTGTACGTGCTTAGTGACAATGAGACAAATATAACCTTAAAACAACTAACCTAATCAAGTTTACATACACTTAGGTAGGAGTCATTAAAACTCGTTTTTCAACCACTCCACAAATTTCTTGTTAACAAACTATAGTTTTGGCAAGTTGGTTAGGACATCTACTTTGTGCATGACACAAGTAATTTTTCCAACAAGTGTTTACAGACAGATTATTTCACTTATAATTCACTGTATCACAATTCCAGTGTGTCAGAAGTTTACATCCACTAAGTTGACTGTGCCCTTAAAAAGCTTTGAAAATTCCAGAAAATGATGTCATGGCTTTAGAAGCTTCTGATAGGCTAATTGACATCATTTGAGTTAATTGGAGGTGTACCTGTGGATGCATTTCAAGGCCTACCTTCAAACTTAGTGCCTCTTTGCTTGACATCATGGGAAATCAAAAGAAATCAGGCAAAAAAAATGTAGACCTCCACAAGTCTGGGTCATCCTTGGGAGCAATTTCCAAACGCCTGAAGGTACCATGTTCATCTGTACAAACAATAGTACACAACTATAAACACCATGGGACCACGAAGCCGTCATACCACTCAGGAAGGAGATGCGTTCTGTCTCCTAGAGATGAACGTACTTTGGTGTGAAAAGTGCAAATCAATCCCAGAACAACAGCAAAGGACCTTGTGAAGATGCTGGAGGAAACAGGTACAAAACTATCTATATCCACAGTAAAACGAATACTATATCAACATATCCTGAAAGGCCGCTCAACAAGGAAAATGCCACTGCTCCAAAACCACCATAAAAACACCAGACAATGGTTTGCAACTTAACATGGGGACAAAGATCGTACTTTCTGGAGAAATGTCCTCTGGTCTGATGAAACAAAAATAGAACTGTTTGGCCATAATGAACATCGTTATGTTTGGAGGAGAAAGGTGGAGGCTTGCAAGCTGAAGAACACCATCCCAACCGTGAAGCACGGGGGTGGCAGCATCATGTTGTGGGGGTGCTTTGCTGCAGGAGGGACTGATGCACTTCACAAAATAGATGGCATCATGAGGGAGGAAAATTATGTGGATATATTGAAGCAACATCTCAAGACATCAGTCAGGGAGTTAAATCTTGGTCGCAAATGGGTCTTCCAAATGAACAATGACCCCAAGCATACTTACAAAGTTGTGGCAAAATGGCTTAAGGACAACAAAGTCAAGGTATTGGAGTGGCCATCACAAAGCCCTGACCTCAATCCTATAGATAATTTGTGGGCAGAACTGAAAAAGCGTGTGCGAGCAAGGAGGCCTACAAACCTGACTCAGTTACACCAGTTCTGTCAGAAGGAATAGTTCAGAATTCACCCAACTTATTGTGGGAAGCTTATGGAAGGCTACCCAAAACGTTTGACCCAAGTTAAGCAGTTGAAAGGCAATGCTACCAAATTGTCACGACTTCCGCCGAAGTCGGTCCCTCTCCTTGTTCGGGCGGCGTTCGGCGGTCGACGTCACCGGCCTTCTAGCCATCGCCGATCCACTTTTCATTTTCCATTTGTTTTGTCCTTGTCTTACACACCTGGTTTCATTCCCCCAATTACTTGTTCATTATTTAACCCTCTGTTCTCCCATGTTTGTTTGTTAGTGATTGTTTGTAATACGGTCCATTATTGTGGGCTCGAATTATTGCGTTGTATTTGTGAATTTTGAGTAAATTACGTTTACTACTCATATCTGCTGTTCTGCGCCTGACTCCTCTACACCAGCTACACACAGGCAATATTACACAAATACTAATAAAGTGTATGTAAACTTCTGACCCACTGGGAATGTGTAACGCCCTGGCCATAGAGAGGGGTTTTGTTCTTTATTTTGGTTAGGCCAGGGTGTTACATTGGGTGGGCGTTCTATGTTCATTTTTCTATGTTTTTGTATTTCTTTGTTTTGGGCCGTGTGTGGCTCCCAATCAGGCACAGCTTTAGTTCGTTGTTGCTGATTGGGAGTCACACATAAGGAGCCTGTTTTTCCTTTGGGTTTTGTGGGGGAACGTTTTCTGTTTCTGTTTAGAGTGTTTCCTAACAGGATTGTTTTGCTGTCGTGTTTTGTTCATTTTTGTAGTGTTCTCTTTGTTCGAATTAAATTTCAAGATGAACACTAACTCCGCTGCACCTTGGTCTACTCTCTCTTCCGACAGCCGTTACAGAATGTGATGAAAGAAATAAAAGCTGAAATAAATCATTCTCTCTACTATTATTCTGACATTTCACATTCTTCAAATAAAGTGGTGATCCTAACTGACCTAAGACAGGGACTTTTTACTAGGATTAAATGTCAGGAATTGTGAAAAACTGAGTTTAAATGTATTTGGCTAAGGTGTATTTAAACTTCTGACTTCAACTGTATATATATATATATATATATATACTGCTCAAAAAAATAAAGGGAACACTTAAACAACACATCCTAGATCTGAATTAATGAAATAATCTTATACTTTTTTCTTTACATAGTTGAATGTGCTGACAACAAAATCACACAAAAATAATCAATGGAAATCCAATTTATCAACCCATGGAGGTCTGGATTTGGAGTCACACTCAAAATTAAAGTGGAAAACCACACTACAGGCTGATCCAACTTTGATGTAATGTCCTTAAGACAAGTCAAAATGAGGCTCAGTAGTGTGTGTGGCCTCCACGTGCCTGTATGACCTCCCTACAATGCCTGTGCATGCTCCTGATGAGGTGGCGGATGGTCTCCTGAGGGATCTCCTCCCAGACCTGGACTAAAGCATCCGCCAACTCCTGGACAGTCTGTGGTGCAACGTGGCGTTGGTGGATGGAGCGAGACATGATGTCCCAGATGTGCTCAATTGGATTCAGGTCTGGGGAACGGGCGGGCCAGTCCATAGCATCAATGCCTTCCTCTTGCAGGTACTGCTGACACACTCCAGCCACATGAGGTCTAGCATTGTCTTGCATTAGGAGGAACCCAAGGCCAACCGCACCAGCATATGGTCTCACAAGGGGTCTGAGGATCTCATCTCGGTACCTAATGGCAGTCAGGCTACCTCTGGCAAGCACATGGAGGGCTGTGCGGCCCCCCAAAGAAATGCCACCCCACACCATGACTGACCCACCGCCAAACCGGTCATGCTGGAGGATGTTGCAGGCAGCAGAACGTTCTCCACGGCGTCTCCAGACTCTGTCACGTCTGTCACGTGCTCAGTGTGAACCTGCTTTCATCTGTGAAGAGCACAGGGCGCCAGAGGCGAATTTGCCAATCTTGGTGTTCTCTGGCAAATGCCAAACGTCCTGCACGGTGTTGGGCTGTAAGCACAACCCCCACCTGTGGACGTCGGGCCCTCATACCACCCTCATGGAGTCTGTTTCTGACCGTTTGAGCAGACACATGCACATTTGAGCTGCACTACCTGAGCCACTTGTGTGGGTTGTAGACTCCGTCGCATGCTACCACTAGAGTGAAAGCACTGCCAGCATTCAAAAGTGACCAAAACATCAGCCAGGAAGCATAGGAACTGAGAAGTGGTCTGTGGTTACCACCTGCAGAACCACTCCTTTATTGGGGGTGTCTTGCTAATTGCCTATAATTTCCACCTGTTGTCTATTCCATTTGCACAACAGCATGTGAAATGTATTGTCAATCAGTGTTGCTTCCTAAGTGGACAGTTTGATTTCACAGAAGTGTGATTGACTTGGAGTTACATTGTGTTTTTAAGTGTTCCCTTTATTTTTTTGAGCAGTATATATATATATATATATATATATATATATATATATATATATATATATATATATATATATACAGTTGAAACAATTAGCCTTTTTATCCACCCCCTTGCTCTAGGTCATGGTGGAAAAAGTAGTCAAAACAAATTTATTTGTCACATACACATGGTTTGCAGGTGTTAATGCAAGTGTAGCAAAATGCTTGTGCTTCTAGTTCTGACCATGCAGTAATATCTAACAAGTAATATAACCTAACAATTCCACAACTACCTTGTACACAAAAGTGTAAAGGAATGAATACGAATATGTACATAAAAATATATAAATGAGTGATGGCCGAACGGCATAGGCAAGATGCAGTAGATTGTATGGAGTACAGTATATACATATGAGATGAGTAATGTTGGGTATGAAAACATATAAAGCGGCATTGTTTAAGGTGGCTAGTGATACATCTAATTACATCAAGATGGCAAGATGCAGTCGATGGTATAGCGTACAGTATATACATATGAGATGAATAATGTAGGTTATGTAAACATTATATAATATAAATAATTTCAAGTGGCTAGTGATAAATTAATTACATCAATTTTCCCATTATTAAAGTGGCTTGAGTTGAGTCAGTATGTTGGCAGCAGCCACTCAATGTTAGTGATGGCTGTTTAACAGTCTGATGGCCTTGAGATAGAAGCTGTTTTTCAGTCTCTCGGTTCCAGCTTTGATGCACCTGTACTGACCTCGTCTTCTGGATGTTAACGGGGTGAACAGGCAGTGGCTCGGGTGGTTGCTGTCCTTGATGATCTTTTTGGCCTTCCTGTGACATCGGGTGGTGTAGGTGTCCTGGAGGGAAGGTAGTTTGCACCCGGTGATGCGTTGTGCAGACCTCACTACCCTCTGGAGAGCCTTCTGGTTATGGGCGGAGCTGCTGCCGTTCCAGCCGGTGATACAGCCCGACAGGATGCTGTCGATTGTGCATCTGTAAAAGTTTGTGAGTGCCAAATTTCTTCAGCCTCCTGAGGTTGAAGAGGCGCTGCTGCGCCTTCTTCACCACGCTGTCTGTGTGGGTGGACCATTTCAGTTTGTCCGTGATGTGTACGCCGAGGAACTTAAAACTCTCCACCCTCTCCACTACTGTCCCGTCAATGTAGATAGGGGGCTGCTCCCTCTGCTGTTTCCTGAAGTCCAAGATCATCTCTTTTGTTTTGTTGACATTGAGTGTGAGGTTATTTTCCTGACACCATAGTCCGAGGGCCCTCACCTCCTCCCTGTAGGCCGTCTCGTTGTTGTTGGTAATCAAGCCTACCACTGTAGTGTCGTCTGCAAACTTGATGATTGAGTTGGAGGCGTGCATGGCCACGCAGTCGTGGGTGAACAGGGAGTACAGGAGAGGGCTGAGAACGCACCCTTGTGGGGACCCAGTGTTGAGGATCAGCGGGGTGGAGATGTTGTTACCTACCCTCACCACCTGGGGGTGGCCCGTCAGGAAGTCCAGGACCCAGTTGCACAGGGCGGGGTCGAGACCCAGGGTCTCGAGCTTAATGATGAGTTTGGAGGGTACTATGGTGTTAAATGCTGAGCTGTAATCGATGAACAGTATTCTTACATAGGTATTCCTCTTGTCCAGATGGGTTAGGGCAGTGTGCAGTGTGATGGCGATTGCGTCGTCTGTGGACCTATTGGGTCGGTTAGCAAATTGGAGTGGGTCTAGGGTGTCAGGTAGGGTGGAGGTGATATGGTCCTTGACTAGTCTCTCAAAGCACTTCATGATGATGGAAGTGAGTGCTACAGGGCAGTAGTCATTTAGCTCAGTTACCAAAGCTTTCTTGGGAACAGGAACAATGGTGGCCCTCTTGAAGCATGTGGGGACAGCAGACTGGGATAAGGATTGATTGAATATGTCTGTAAACATACCAGCCAGCTGGTCTGCATATGCTCTAAGGACGTGACCGGGGATGCCGTCTGGGCCTGCAGCCTTGCGAGGGTTAAAACGTTTAAATGTTTTACTCACGTTGGCTGCAGTGAAGGAGAGCCCGCAGGTTTTGGTAGCGGGCCGTGTCAGTGGCACTGTATTGTCCTCAAAGCGAGCAAAAAAGTGTTTTAGTCTGTCTGGGAGCAAGGCATCGTGATCCGCGACGGGGCTGGTCTTTCTTTTGTAGTCCATGATTGACAGTAGACCCTGCCACATACCTCTCGTGTCTGAGCCGTTGAATTGCGACTCCAATTTGTCTCTGTACTGATGCTTAGCTTGTTTGATTACCTTGCGGAGGGAATAGCTACACTGTTTGTATTCAGTCATGTTTCCGGTCACTTTGCCCTGATTAAAAGTGGTTCGTGCATTCAGTTTTGCGCAAATGCTGCCATCAATCCATGGTTTCTGGTTGGGGAATGTTTTAATAGACGCTGTAGGTACAACATCACCAATGCACTTGTTAATGAACTCGCACACCGAGTCAGCGTATTTGTCAATGTTGTTGTTCTCCGCAATGCGGAACATATCCCAGTCCACGTGAACGAAGCAATCTTGAAGCGTGGAATCCGATTGGTCGGACCAGAGTTGAACAGACCTGAGGGCGGGAGCTTCCTGTTTTAGCTTCTGTCTATAGGCTGGGAGCAACAAAATGCAGTCGTGGTCAGCTTTTCCGAAGGGAGGGCGAGGGAGGGCCTTATATGCGTCGCGGAAGTTAGAATAACAGTGGTCTAGGGTTTTGCCAGCCCTGGTAGCACAATCGATATGCTGATAGAATTTGGGGAGCCTTGTTTTCAAATTAGCCTTGTTAAAATCCCCAGTTTCAATAAATGCGGCCTCAGGATATGTTGTTTCCAGTTTACATAGAGTCCAATGAAGTTCTTTCAGGGCCGTCTGTGTCTGCTTGGGGGGGATATACACGACTGTGATTATGATCGAAGAGAATTCTCTTGGTAGATAATGCGGTCGGCATTTGATTGTGAGGAATTCTAAGTCAGGTGAACAAAAGGACTAGAGTTCCTGTATGTTGTTATGATCACACCACGTCTCGTTAATCATAAGGCATACACCCCACCCGCCCTTCTTACCAGAGAGATGCTTGTTTCTGTCGGCGCGATGCGTGAAGAAACAAGGTGGCTGTACCGACTCAGGTAGCGTGTCTCGAGTGAGCCATGTTTCCGTGAAACAAAGAACGTTACAGTCTCAGATGTCTCTCTGAAATGCTACCCTTGCTCGGATTTCGTTTACCTTGTTGTCAAGAGACTGGACATTGGCGAGTAGTATGCTCGGGAGCGGAGCGCGATTTACATTTCATTTTACATTTTAGTCATTTAGCAGACGCTCTTATCCAGAGCGACTTACAGTAGTGAATGCATACATTTCATGCATTTTTTTCCCCGTATTGGTCCCCTGTGGGAATCGAACCCACAACCCTGGTGTTGCAAACACCATGCTCTACCAACTGAGCCACACGGGACCCGATGTGCCCGTCTACGGAGCCTGACCAGAAGACCACTCCGTCTGCCCCTTCTTCTACGACGTCGTTGTTTTGGGTCGCCGGCTGGGATCCGATCCATTGTCCTGGGTGGTGGGTCAAACAGAGGATCCGCTTCGGGAAAGTCGTATTTCTGGTCGTAATGTTGGTGAGTTGACGTTGCTCTTAAATCCAATAGTTCCTCCCGACTGTATGTAATAAAGCCTAAGATTACCTGGGGTAACAATGTAAGAAATAACACATAAAAAAACAAAATACTGCAGTTTCCTAGGAACGCGAAGCGAGGCGGCCATCTTTGTCGGCGCCGGAAGTAGATACCAATTGTCATACTTGGGTAAAAGTAAAGATACCTTAATAGAAAATGACTCATGTAAAGTGTAAGTCACCCATTAAAATACTATTTGAGTAAAAGTAAAAAATGATTTGGTTTTAAATATACTTAAGTATCAAAAGTAAATGGAATTTCTAAAATGTACTGAAGTATCAAAAGTAAAAGTATAAAAAATGTACAATTCCTTATATTATGCAAACCAGACGGCACAATTGTCTTTTTTTATTTATTGACGGATAGCCAGGGGCACACTCCAACACTCATTTTACAAATGAAGCATTTGTGTTGAGTGAGTCTGCCAAATCAGAGGCAGTAGGATTGACCAGGGATGTTCTCTTGATAAGTGTGTGAATTGGACCATTTTCCTGTCAAACTGTAACGAGTACTTTTGGGTGTCAGGGAAAACATATAGAGTAAAAAGTTCATTATTTTCATTAGGAGTGCAGTGAAGTAAAAGTAAAACTTGACAAAAATATAAATAGTAAAGTAAAGTATAGATAACCCATAAAACTACTTAATTAGTATTTTAAAGTATTTTTACTAAAGTACTTTACAACACTTCTCTAGGTGTACCATTTACAGCCAATCTCACAGCAGGCCACCTCTAATTCAACTAATCGTAACAGCAGCCTTTGTTCTCCTACCCATAGGAGAACAGTGGCAACCCTCACTGCTATCGTCATATTCCTACTTATCCTTCGTGAAATTTCCGTTGCCATGATTGAAGCCTACGTCTTCGTCCTCCTCCTTTATCTACAAGAAAATGTCTAATGGCACACCAAGCACCCCCATACCACATGGTTGACCCAAGCCCCTGACCGCTAACCGGTGCAACTGCCGCCCTTTTACTTACATCAGGCACTGCAGTCTGATTCTACTTCCATTCACTTACACTGCTAACTTTTGTTTATTATCTATTTCACTTGCTTTGGCAATGTAAACCTATGTTTCCCATGCCAATAAAGCCCTTAGATTAAATGTAATTGAGAGAAAGGAGAGCGAGAGAGTAGAGTGGGAGAGAGGCCCAGCCCAGCCTGTTTGTCCTGTTCAACATGCACTGTCTGGGAGATATAAAGCTCTGTCTTTCTCTGCATCCATCCATCCTTCACCCCTCCTTAAAGCCATTCATCTGTCCACACATATCGATCTCTGTTTATTCACATTCAACTCACAACAGGAGGCCGCTGGAAGACATATTGATTGTGCATGCTGTGTGTGTGTGTGTGTGTGTGTGTCAACATTCGCACGTACGGAGACTATATCTTCTGGCTGGGACACTGCTCATGCACTTTAGATGAGCTGACTTGATGAGAGAAGAGGTGGAACAGGACCATAGCGAGAGGAGGAGAGGAACGCTGGTGAAGAAAGAATATACAGTCATAACAGTGGATAGATGGACATTCTACCTCACAGCAACATTCCATTGTGGGTTTAATAGAAGTGATATTGTATAATGCGTAGGTGCATTGATCATCTCTCAAAGTATGTTTCCTTTCACATTTTTGTTTTTGTCACAACATGAAAGTCTAGTGTCCCTCCACATTGAATGGACCTACATGGTTCTTGGAGGTTGAGAGGAAGGGAGGATAAATAAAGTAGAATTAAAAGGTTACAGAGAGGAGTGTAGGGGGAGGTGAGGTTATAGGTCATGGGAGGTCGTAAGGGTACCTGATGTTTTGAGGTTAGGGACATCCCCTCCTCCCTCTCTCTCCTCTCCCCTGTGGGTCTTTTGTCAGGTTATTTCCTGCCTGTCGGAGGCATCTTGTTTCTGTGCGTTAACCTTTAACATGAGTGATGGGGTTCTTACTGGCTGTGAGGCAATAACTGTCTGGACACAGGTAATCTTCACGGTGACTGTGTCAAATCGAGTTTCCTATGCCAGCCCGAGCGTCTTTGGAGCGGGATCACACACTTGCACCACATTTGCACACTCTCGCTGTCTCTCCTGCGAGCAAACACACACACACACAGCACTGTTTTTCAAGTATCACAGGCAGTCAGAGAAACAGCAGGTAATACACCACAAAAGCTCTGACTCTCAACAGCTACGTAGAGCTTGTTAATGCCTTCAGACGTCTCTCTCTCTCTCTCTCTCTCTCTCTCTCTCTCTCTCTCTCTCTCTCTCTCTCTCTCTCTCTCTCTCTCTCTCTCTCTCTCTCTCTCTCTCTCTCTCTCTCTCTCTCTCTCTCTCTCTCTCTCTCTCTCTCTCTCTCTCTCTCTCGTCAGAGTCGGGAAGCAGGAGCGACTGAGAGCGACTGACATTTTGTCAGTTTCAGTGTTTTCAGTGTGTGTATACATACATGAATGATACACTAATGATTAGTTTAGTTGTTTTAAGATTATCTTGTCTCACTGTCACTAAGCACATATACGGGGGGTTTGATTGTTGAGGTTGTTTTTCTCGAGGGCGAAACCAGCAGGTGGGGCTGGTTGCAATGGCCACTCGCGGAGGTTTGGGGTTTGAAAAACTTAGTCGGCGGCATGGAGTAAAGATTCGTGCTGCGGCGGGGTGTTTGCTGGAAGAACGTAGCTTAGCAGTTGGCGCTATCATTGGGTATGATACTGTAGCATAAAATCAGCCTCAAGGATGAATAGCGCTGTAGTGATATTCTTAGATTCCATTGAAAAGGTGAATGCGATAGTTGAGAGTGGTGTTGTATTGCGAGATACACAGACGTCGGTATTTCCTCTTATGAATCCGGCGAAGAAAGATATACTTTCTATTATGCCACCATTTGTTAGATGAAGTGTTATAGAGAGAGTTATCTAGCCATGGTCAACTTGTATCTATTATAAGTGCATATGATTTTAAAGAAGGATACTGACAAACTGAATTTAGCGTTCAGTTTTAAGATTGACGGGCTTGATTATGTGTTCTATGCCTCTTTAATTATTATTTTTATTTCAACTTTATTTAACCAGGTAGGCTAGTTTACAGCTGCGACATGGCCAAAATTAAGCAAAGCAGTTCGACACATACAACAACATCCATCCTGCGCCGGCGGCCAGGGTCCGAAACTCCAGGGCAAACTCCTGGGCGCTCCTTGTCCCCTGCCTCAGATGGAAGAGGCATTCACCTGCCGCTCTACCCTCTGGCGGGTGGTCGAAGACTGTCCGGAAGCGGCGGGTGAACTCCTCAAACTGGTCCAACACCGCATCTCCCTCTCCCCATACGGCGTTGGCCCACTCCAGGGCTTTCCCGGTGAGGCACAAAATGAGGGCAGACAACCTCTCACAGCCCGAAGGAGCCGGGTGGACGGTTGCCAGGTATAAGTCCAGCTGCAACAGAAACCCCTGGCAGATCGCAGCCATCCCATCGTATTCCCGGGGAAGGGAGAGACGAATCCCACTGGGACCAGGAGAAGGGGGGGCGAGTAGTGGAGACCCCGGTTGTGCTGGTGGAGGCGCTGGTAGAACTCCCTGTCTCTCTCAGCGGTCCATTGTCTGGACAACGCAGTCCATGGCGGTGCCAAGAGGGTGGAGCATAGCCGCGTGCTCCCGGACGCGCTCCTCCACCCCTATTCCCGGGGTACCTGCTCCTGCTGCCTCCAAAATACGGGTCCGGAATTCTGTAAGGGGTGCGTACTGGCGGCAGGCAAGTCAGGCGCAGGAGAGCCAAAACTGGGTTACAACGGAGCAGTTTAACCTCTATGGACCCGTGGTGCACTCCATCAACAGCAGGTGCATTTCAAGAGCGGCAAATTTGAATCCAAATAAATGTCAAAATTCAAATTTTTCAAACATACAACTATTTTACACCCTTTGAAAGATAAACATCTCCTTAATCTAACCACGTTTTACGATTTCAAAAAGGTTTTACGGCGAAAGCATAAATTTAGAGTATGTTAGGAAAGTACATTTACAAGAGTTGTGTGTAATGTTTTGTCAATTCAAAGACAGGGTCACCAAAACCATAAAACCAGCTAAAATGATGCACTAACCTTTTACAATCTCCATCAGATGACACTCCTAGGACATTATGTTAGACAATGCATGCATTTTTAGTTCTATCAAGTTCATATTTATATCCAAAAACAGCGTTTTACTATGGCATTGATGTTGAGGAAATCGTTTCCCTCCAATAACCGGCAGTCAAGTCAGCATCACAAATTAAATAATTAAAATTAGAAAACATTGGTAAAATATTATATTGTCATTTAAAGAATTATAGATTTACATCTCTTGAACGCAATCAACTTGCCAGATTTAAAAATAACCTTACTGGGAAATCACACTTTGCAATAATCTGAGCACTGCGCCCAGAAAAATACGCGTTGCGATACAGACTAGTCGTCATGTTGGGGAGATCTAAAATCGAAAATACTATGTAAATAATCCATTACCTTTGATTCTCTTCATCAGATGTCACTTCCAGGTATCACAGGTCCATAACGAATGTAGTTTTGTTCAAAAAAGCTCATCATTTATGTCCAAAAATCTCCGTCTTGTTAGCACATGATCTAAGCCCGCCGGACTTCACTTCATGAACGAGGGGAAAAAATATATTTACGTTCGTTCAAACATGTCAAACGTTGTATAGCATAAATCATTAGGGCCTTTTTTAACCAGAACATGAATAATATTCAAGGTGGACGAATGCATTCTCTTTTATAACGTATTGGAACGAGGGTACCCAACATGAACTCGCGCGCCAGGTGTCTAATGGGCCATCATCGTTCCATGGCTCTTGTTCGGTCAGATCTCCCTCCAGAAGACTCAAAACACTTTGTAAAGGCTGGTGACATCTAGTGGAAGCAATAGGAAGTGCCAAAATATTCCTCAGCCCCTGTGTTTTTCAATGGCATAGGTTTAAAGGTAATACAACACATCAGGTATCCACTTCCTGTCAGAAAATGTCTCAGGGTTTTGCCTGCCAAATGAGTTCTGTTATACTCACAGACACCATTCAAACAGTTTTAGAAACTTTAGAGTGTTTTCTATCCATATATAATAAGTATATGCATATTCTAGTTACTGGGTAGGATTAGTAACCAGATTAAATCGGGTACATTTTTTTTATCCAGCCGTGCAAATACTGCCCCCTAGCCCTAACAGGTTAATACATAAAACCACCGCAAATCCAGAACAAACAATCAATGGGTACAAAACCTGTCGTACACCAGAATAAACGTGCACAGTGCACTTACAATAAACAATTCCGAACAAGGACATGGGGGGGAACAGAGGGTTAAATACACATGTAATGAAGGAATTGAAACCAGGTGTGTGGGAAGACAAGACAAAACAAATGGAAAATGAAAAGTGGATCGATGATGGCTAGAAGACCGGCAACGCCGACCGCCGAACGCCGCCCGAACAAGGAGAAGAACTGACTTCGGCGGAAGTCTTGACACCACTCCACAAATTTCTTGTTAACAAACCATAGTTTTTGCATGACACAAGCACTTTTTCCAACAATTGTTTACAGACAGATTATTTCACTTATAATTCACTGTATGATAATTCCAGTGGGTCAGAAGTTTACATACACTAAGTTGACTGTGCCTTTAAACATCTTGGAAAATTCCAGAAAAGTATGTCATGTCTTCTGATAGGCAAATTGACATCATTTGAGTCAATTGGAGGTGTACCTATGGATGCATTTCAAGGTCTTCCTTCAAACTCAGTGCCTCTTTGCTTGACATCATGGGAAAATCAATAGAAATCTGCCAAAATATTGTAGACCTCCACAAGTCTGGTTCATCCTTGGGAGCAATTTCCAAACGCCTGAAGGTACCATGTTTATCTGTACAAACAATAGTACGCAAATGTAAACACCATGGGACCACGCAGCCGTCATACCGCTCAGGAAGGAGATGCGTTCTGTCTCCAGAGATGAACGTACTTTGGTGCGAAAAGTGCAAATCAATCCTAAAACAACAGCAAAGGACCTTGTGAAGATGCTGGAGGAAACAGGTACAAAACTATCTATATCCACAGTAAAACGAGTCCTAAATCGACATAACCTGAAAGGCCGCTCAGCAAGGAAGAAGCCACTGCTCCAAAACCGCCATAGAAAAGCCAGACTATGGTTTGCAACTGCACATGGGGACAAAGATCATACTTTTTGGAGAAATGTCCTCTGGTCTGATGAACTAAAAATAGAACTGTTTGGCCATGCTGACCATCATTATGTTTGGATGAAAAAGGGGGAGGCTTGCAAGCCAAAGAACACCATCCCAACCGTGAAGCACGGGGGTGGCAGCATCATGTTCTGGGGGTGCTTTGCTGCAGGAGAGACTGATGCACTTCACAAAATAGATGGCATGAGGGAGGAACATTTTGTGGATATATTGAAGTAACATCTCAAGACATCAGGCAGGAAGTTAAAGCTTGGTCACAAATGGGTCTTCCAAATGGACAATGACCCCAAGCATACTTCCAAAGTTGTGGCAAAATGGCTTAAGGACAACAAAGTCAAGGTATTGGAGTGGCCATCACAAAGCCCTGACCTCAAGCCTATAGAAAATTTGTGGGCAGAACTGAAAAAGCGTGTGAGAGCAAGGAGGTCTACAAACCTGACTCAGTTACACCAGTTCTGTCAGAAGGAATGGGCCAAAATTCATCCAGCTTGTGGAAGGCTACCCGAAACATTTGACCCAAGTTAAACAATTTAAAGGCATTGCTACCAAATACTAATTGAGTGTATGTAAACTTCTGACCCACTGGGAATGTGATGGAAGAAATAAAAGCTGAAATAAATAATTCTGTGTTGTGATGGGTCGGGTCTAGTAGAGCTGTGTTGTGATGGGCCGGATCTGGTCGTGCTGTCCAGAGGCAGGTCTGGTCTGGTAAATACGTGCTGTGTTGGGCACAGTCTTGTAGACGTGCTGTAATAAGCCGTGTCTGGCTTTTCTCTCCTGGGGATGGTGGGGGTACCGTTGTTTCAGAAAGTGGCGTGGGGGGCTTCTGCTGCTGGGCTGATGGGGGTGTGGGTCCCTGCCAATTGTTGCATCATTTAGGTCCTTAGCAAAGGTTCTGACACTGTCCTGATCAAGATGTACATTATCGTTTAAGTGTTCACATGTCAGAGTGGGATGGTGAGACCAAGAACTTCCCATTTGAATCGATAAGGATTGCAGTTGTGGGTGATTGTCTGGGTGGTATTCTGACTTGGGCTGGAGCAGACTGGGAGGCTGGTAGGTTGACCTGGGCTGGAGCATTCTGGAAGGCTGGTAGGTTGACCTGGGCTGGAGCAGACTGGGAGGCTAGTAGGTTGACCTGGGCTGGAGCAGACTCGGAGGCTGGTGCAGTGGCATCATACTGTGTGGTGGAGGCCATGCTGGTTATGCCAGTTGTACCAAACTGGTGGACATGTTCTCTAGATGCAGAGGACATAATGACTAACTGCTGGTTGAGGGTGTTAATGTACCTCTCTCTCTGCTCTAGATCTTCTCTTGTTGTGCTCAGATGGTCTCTGAGGTCATCATCTAACTGACACAGTTTGTCCATTCTGCTTTCTAATTTAGCAATAGATGCTCTGCTCTCCTGCCTGAAATGTTTCATCTCTCCTTTTAGTTTCTGGACATCCTCTTGAAGCTTCTTCTCTCTGAGTTCTATGACCTCTGCTTCGACTAGAGATAGGGTGTTGTGGAAACGTTGCATAGAAGGTGTTCTTGGTGTTGTAGGCATGTTCTTGGCTCTGTCTGCTGCAGGTGAGGTAGGTAGAGGGACACTGAGGGCATCTTGCTGGGTCACAGAGGCTGTTGGGTGTGTTGGGGCCTGTTTTTCTCCATCATCTCCCTCCTTTACTTTTTCCTCAGCTTCTGAGATGAGTTCAGCCTCTACTTTTAGGGTAGCAAACACATTCTTAAAAGCCTGACGGCTTGAATCATTGCCTTGTATCAATACAGTTCCATTATTGTATATTCAGCATCTGATCCCGTTAGCGGGATCAAAATCCAGCGAAAAATCATATCGCCAATTAGCATTAAAAAAATATCATAATTTAAAAAAAAATATATATATATTATTTTTTTTTTTTTTATAGATACACCTCTCCTGAATCGACCCACGTCGTCCGATTTCAAAAAGGTTTTACAGGAAAAGCAAATCATTAGATTATATTAGATGAGTCCATCGTAAAAAGCAGCTTCATAGCCATTTTCCGACCAACCACTTGCATCACATATAATCAATAAACAGCTAAATGCAGCACTAACCTTTTACAAACTTCATCAGATGGCACCCCTAGGACATCATGTTATACAATGCATGCATTCTTTTGTTCAATAAAGGTCATATTTATATATAAAAACAGCATTTTACATCTCTGTCTGACGTTGACTACCTAATTTCCCCTCAAAAGCGTCCCGGTAAACAATGCTACATTTCAATAAATTGCTATACTATAACGATTTTTTAAATGTATATTGTCAATCTAACATTTATAGATGAATATCTCTTGAGAACACCCGTCATACCAGATTTTAAATTAACTTTACTGGGTAATCACACTTTGCGATAAAAGGAGATGCGATACTCAGAAAATGAGCTAATATACAGAGCTCGGCGCCATCTTGGACGCAACAGCATGAACCATCTCATCTTCTATAATATTGTCAATAATCGCCTACCTTTAGTTGTCTTCATCAGAAAGCATCCCAGGTCCACAACAGATGTATTTTCGGTCAAAAAGTCCATACTTCACGTTCCATTAGCCTGATGTTGGTAGCGCGTCCTATGGCTCTCTCCAAGCGCAGCTCTGAAGTTCATAATAAAAGCAATCCTCGCGCATGTAGGTTCGTTCAAACATGTCAAACGTTGTATAAAATAAATCTTCAGGGCCTCTAACACCAAGAGAGCCAATAAGATTCGAGGGGGATGATGTCATGGCCTTTAAAACCGTTTCCAAAGGTGGGGGCAGACATGGCCGCCGGCGTCATAATGGTGATGGCCCATCCCCTGTGACCAATTTCAAACTCGTGTCATTCACTGAGTTTTGACTCTATAAGGCTCAAACCACTGTGAAAGGACTGGCGACATCTAGTGGAAGCAATAGGAAGTGCTCACTGAACCATGGTTAACGGTGTGATTAATAAGGAAAGATGAGAAGTCAAGTCCACAATTCAGAATTCCACTTCTTGTTTCAATCGGTCTCGGGGTTTTGACTGCCATTTGAGTTCTGTTATACTCACAGACACCATTCAAACAGTTTTAGAAACTTTAGAGTGTTTTCTATCCATATATAATAAGTATATGCATGCCCTATCTTCTGAGTTTGATTAGTAGGCCGTTGAAAATGGGAACGATTTTTTTTCAAAATGCGCTGTGGCGCCCCCTATCCTAGGGTATCCTCAAGAGGATAAGTTGACTATTTGATGTGTTGCTCTGGTCAGCTTCTTCAAAAATGCTGATCTGACATCCTTGGCTGATGCCTCTCTTTTTTGATAAATGGAAATGGTTGCAAATAACCCTTTTCCTATACGCCCTCGTTTGGTATTAACTATTACATTTGCTCTTGTTTTGCAACTGTTAAGATCTGCAAACAGGCATTCATTGTTCTGTTCAATCATCAAACCTTTGGAACTTTTCTTAGCTTTCTCCGTTTGGATGTCTGGTAGGTAAACAATTTCCATAGCAACGCTGGAGATGTTTGGCTCCTGAGTGGCACAGAGGTCTAAGGCACTGCACCTCAGTGCTGGAGGTGTCACTACAGACCCTGGATTGATTCCAGGCTGTATCACAACCGGCCGTGATTGGGAGTCCCATAGGGCGGTGCACAATTGGCCCAACATCGCCCGGGTTAAGGTTTGGCCGGGGTAGGCCGTCATTGAACAGCCAGACCTCATAGGCAGCATTCTAATATAGTAGAATATAGCATTTGACCTGTTTACACGCAGACAATCTCCAATGTGACAACACTATCTTAACTTTCAGATTAGTCTTCACTTAACGTCTACCCTGGCTGTATGAGTGTGAGGAATAACCTTGTCTGCTTTGATAATGTGTGTTTGCTTCATGGTTTCTGTGTGTCATTTTCTCAAGACAGTTTCGGTCAATGCTCTTCCTGCCTCTGGCTCTGTGTTGGCTTGTAATTGGACAGAGAAGACGGCAAATGGGGGCACAGTTCAGACAAAATATGTTCTCTTACTTTCTATTTTGCTCTCGTTCTCTTCCTCTTTCCATCCTTTACCCTCTCCATTTCTCCTGCCCTTTTTGACTTAAAGTCTATTCTATTTCCATCAGGCTTCTTTATCTTCTCTTCCGCTCTTCCGTCTCTGATCTTCTTTCCTTTCATTTTCCGCCCTGTGTGGGGTGCAGAGCGGTGTCTGTGTGTTGGTCTCTGTGTTCAGTTAAGGTCAGCTACTGAGTATGATTTCTGATGGGTAGACCCATCCTCTGATCCTGCTTTGACCATACTCATTGGTTGCTGTGAGGTTGGGCCAACGTTGGCCACTAACCTGCCTTTGGTCTCGCTGGCTCTATCTGACTCACTCGCACATCTTTGCTCGCTTTTTTGGATCATGACCCCTCGACATGTGGATCTGTACACAGTACTATTCTGGGCCAGGTCCCAGGCTGATGTGGGCAAGGTCCCAGGCTGATGTAGGGTTGAGTCCCAGGTTGTGTATCTGACTTTCCAGAATATTGTTTTTGGAGAAGAGTAGCTATCAGCCTTTGGTGCTTTCTTCTTTTTAATTTGGTTTCATCGTTGATAAAGTGCAGCGAGCCTGGTTTGTCAACACTCCTCCGCCCCTCTCTACTGTAGTCTGTCTCTCTGTCTGCTTGCCTTTCCTGTGCTCTCTCTCGCGCCACAAAGTGAGGCTTTTGCGTGATAAAGTTCAAAGCAGCATAATTCATTTTGAGAAAGACAGAGAGAAACTGACACGGACATCAAAAGGAGAGAAAAGGCCTTGTGATGGGGAGGACTGTGAAAGGATGCCAACTTTGTGTGTGCGAGTCGACGTACAAAAGAGAAAACAGTCTCCGGCTCCCTACACACACCCGCTCGCCGAGGACCCTGGGTTGTGATGTATCTGCCATCACGAAACAAGGCACAGAGATTGCTTTTAATGTTCTAAGGCTGGTGGAATTATGAAAAGGCATGTGTAGGGCACTGTGTGCTTTTTTTAATGATTGGATTTAATTGAAGCAAGTCTGTCTCAGGGAAGGAGGAGATACAGGAAGCGCTTTGTGTGTTTGTGTGCGTGTGTGTGTGTGCGTGTGTGTGTGTAAGTGTCAAACTGTGGATGGCCATAGGGGCATGCGCTTGATGCATGCAGCTGCATTAGTTCATGGAGGATCAATCAGAACTCAAACCAAGTACTTCAACGGCGTCCTGGTTGTATCTAACAGTCGCAGACGGTTTCAATAATAGATCAGTCATAGTTGGTTAGCTCTGCTATTTGAGGTCTATTGGTCTCTATTGTTAACTCAGACGTCTATCATATCTCCATTAGTAATGTCTGTAAAAGGACACGGGTTCTGCACTGCTCTACTCTGCTCTGCAGACAAAACTGTGTCCCAAATGGCACCCTATTTCCTATATAGTGCACAATTTTTTTTTTACCAGGGCCCTATGGATAGTGCACTATGTAGGAAATAGGGTGTCATTTGGCACACATACATCAAAGCAGAGGTATGAACGGTCCATTAGGCCAGCGGCTCTTTTAAAACACATTCTCTATAATGCCCAAGCAAATTGGAGCTAAAACGGAGCAAAGTGTCATTAATTCTACAGTTCACTTCTGCCATCGTTAGGGCCACATCAAATTGCACTTAAAATGCTGTTTATGTTAGCTAATGTTACAAGCAAGGGACAAGTGTATGTGTGTGTGCATGTGGGCATCCAGCGAACAAACACGCACACACAGACACAAACACACACAGTTTTGGTTAAATTATAAAAACAAATTCTGTCAGCCGTATACGTTTATTTTCGTCCATTGCCATAAGTGACCCATGGTGGCATGACAGCGGGATCAATATAAATATCTGTATGAAGACGAGTTTCTAAATGGAGCTGTTCACATCTCTAAGGCAACCCTGCAACTAAACATGACACTTTTAGCACAGCAGCAGAGACTTCTGTGTGGGTTTGATCTAATGCCATGTGATCATAGTGTCAGTCATGAAAAGCACAGAGGAGGGAGATGGAGGTGGAGACATAGACTCCTCTCCCATGGAGAACCAACATTCCACATGGGGAACAATTCCTCTAAGTCATGTCATGTGGAGTAAGATGCATCTTCTACCTTATGACATATATCACCAAGCAAACAATTGACGGAAGTAGAGAAGGTAATGTTATTATTGTCCTTCATTTGCCGTACTGTATCTTACTTTACTACCTTCCAGGTCTACATTCCTGTGTACGACTGTGAGCACTAGTGGAATTCTATTCCATGAAGTGTCATGCTTAGTCCGTATTCTGTTTGCGTCATATTTAAACTCACCCACTGCAGTGTGATTTAGCTCTTTCCCTCCTCCCTGGCCTGCCCTGTATATTACTGAGGGCCCATTTAAGACCCTAGTTAATGTCAGAGCTGCCTCTGCCTGTGTTTCTGCCTGCCTGCCTGCCTGCCTGCCTGCCTGCCTGCCTGCCTGCCTGCCTGCCTGCCTGCCTGCCTGCCTGCCTGCCTGCCTGCCTGCCTGCCTGCCTGCCCGCCCGCCCGCCCGCCAAATGTGTCTTCCCTCCTCTGGGCTCATGAGGCCTTTAGTTTCTGTCTCTCTGTTTTTCCTCCTGCGTCATTAACTGGAGTTGTTTGTTTTCCCTCCACTTCTTAAAGCAGGAGTTTGGTCAGACAGTGATGTGAGTACGTACTGTAGCAAATATATACTGTATGTTGAGATTCACTCAAGCTTAGCTTTTACCTGAAACAGGCAAATGAAGTGAGGTAATGACTGAGGGAAAGGAGGAATGGAGGGAAGGAGGGCTGTGTAACTGTCCGTTGGAGGACGAGGGCCTTATCTAAGTGACAGGGGACTCTTCTTTGTCCTCAGTGGCACAGAACACAGCAAGAAAACAAGGTCAATGAAACTGTGTACAAGTATGTTTTCATTCAGATTCAACTTTACGTCAAAGCAGGGACAAACATGTATGTATTTGTGCATTTGTATGAAACTAGGAGAGATGAGGAGAAACATGCAGGGGATGAGGATAGTGAATGTCAGGGGTGTGTTTGTGTTCAGTTGAGAGGGCACAGCAGGTTGCAGCCTGCCCTGACAAAACAAAGGCCAAACGCAGACATGGGGCCGTGCTCACAGAGAGATGGAGAGTTACTGTCCAAACTGAAGACACATAACACGCCAGGAAGAATGTAGAGAACTGAGAAAAACAGCTACTTAGACAGAAATAGAAATGTGCTTCTATGACTGGCACCTGAGCCCAAACAACAAGGCCAAAACTATACACGTACACATATAAATGCAATGAATATTTCTATGCAGGCACAACCATGTAATTTGCACCAGTATTATGAAGCTGTTAATGACATTCACTATCTTGAAAAAGAAGAGATGCGACTTGTAAAATTGTTCATTCTTGCATTTCAATCAGTGACTTATTGAGTGAACTCAGGACAATCCCTGACTTAAATAAAGATTTTATAGATTGATTGGGCTGCTTCCCTGAATGACTGGAGCTGTGCCCCTCTAGACTAAAATGATGTTAATACTGCAGTGAAAAAGCATAGGCTTAATAGATATGTAGCATTCAGCATCATCTTCTCTGTAAATAAAAATAATTTACAGTTGAAGTCAGAAGTTTACATACACTTAGGTTGGAGTCATTAAAACTCGTTTTTCAACCACTCCACAAATTTCTTGTAAACAAACTATAGTTTTGGCAAATCGGTTAGACATCTACTTTGTCCATGACACAGGTAATTCTTCCAACAATTGTTTACAGACAGATTATTTCACTTACAATTCACTGTATCACAATTCCAGTGAGTTAGAAGTTTACATACACTAAGTTGACTGTACCTTTAAACAGCTTGGGAAATTCCAGAAAATGATGTCATGGCTTTAAAAGCTTCTGATAGGCTATTTGACATCATTTGAGTCAATTGGAGGTGTACCTGTGGATGCATTTCAAGGCCTACCTTCAAACTCAGTGCCTCTTTGCTTGACATCATGGGGAAATAAAAATAAATCAGCCAAGACCTCAGAAAAACAATTGTAGACCTCCACAAGTCTGGGCCATGCTTGGGAGCAATTTCCAAACGCCTGAAGGTACCACGTTCATCTGTACAACAATAGTACGCAAGTATAAACACCATGGGACCATGCAGCCATCATATTGCACAGGAAGGAGACGTGTTCTGTCTCCTAGAGATGAACGTACTTCGGTGCGAAAAGTGCAAATCAATCCCAGAACAACAGCAAAGGACCTTGTGAAGATGCTGGAGGAAACAGGTACAGAAGTATCTATATCCACAGTAAAACAAGTCCTATATCGACATAACCTGAAAGGCCGCTCAGCAAGGAAGAAGCCACTGCTCCAAAACCTCCATTAAAAAGCCAGACTACAGTTTGCAACTGCACATGGGGACAAAGAATGTACTTTTTGGAGGAATGTCCTCTGGTTTGATGAAACAAAAATAGAACTGTTTGGCCACAATGAACATCGTTATGTGAAGCACGGGGGTGGCAGCATCATGTTGTGGGGGTGCTTTGCTGCAAGAGGGACTGGTGCACTTCACAGAATAGATGGCATCATGAGGGAGGAACATTTTGTGGATATATTGAGCCACATCTCAAGACATCAGTCAGGAAGTTACAGCTTGGTCACAAATGGGTCTTCCAAATGGACAATGACCCCAAGCATACTTCCAAAGTTGTGGCAAAATGGCTTAAGGACAACAAAGTCAAGGTATTGGAGTGGCCATCAAAAAGCCCTGTCCTCAATCCCATAGAAAACTTGTGGGCAGAACTGAAAAAGTGAGTGCGAGCAAGAAGGCCTACAATCCTGACTTAGTTACACTAGCTCTGTCAAGAGGAATGGGCCAAAATTCACCCAACTTATTGTGCAAAGCTTGTGGAAGGCTACCCGAAACATTTGACCCAAGTTAAACAATTTAAAGGCAATGTTACCAAATACTAATTGAGTGTATGTAAACTTCTGACCCACTGGGAATGTGATGAAAGAAATAAAAGCTGAAATAAATCATTCTCTCTACTATTATTCTGACATTTCACATTCTTAAAATAAAGTGGTGATCCTAACTGACCTAAGACAGGGAATTTTTACTAGGATTAAATGTCAGGAATTGTGAACAACTGTGTTTAAATGTATTTGGTTAAGGTTTATGTAAACTTCCCACTTCAACTGTGTATTAGAGCAGGATGTACAAATATGTCCCCACCGTACCCAGCCTCAGGACAGTGTGTAGACAGAGAAAAACAGAGATGACATGATAAAATCAAGAGAGAGAGAGATTGCCCATTAAACAGAGATTGCGCCTTCCTCGGTCTTCGGCCCGTAACAGACCGACCAAACAGCAATAGAACATCTCTTCATTCGCCCTGTCTACTCTCCCCCTTCCCTGGTTTTCTGTCTCTCTCTCTCTCTCTCTCTCTGCGTGTTAATGAATGTTTAAAGGTTATGTCAGAGTGTCGGATATAAGGCATGTGCGGGGGTCAGAGGAGCACACGTTACTCCCTCTCTCCCCCCGAGGATACAAGGAATGAAACCTACACTAAACACATTTACAAAAGTTTCCTTTCAGAAAAACACTTCATATCGTCTGTTGTTCTCCCCGCAACTAATATCTTTTTGAATTAAAACGGTGACAGGTTATCCTAATCTAATATCAGAGACAATTGCAGCCGAGTACCTCGTCGTAGCGACGGAAAGGAATCCGGATCAGAATTGGACATGCACTCTGCGGATTAAATGACGGATGGGGGGAAAGAAATCATTATGGTCTACATTGGGAAATATCGTTTTGTGTTATTGCGTGGTGGCGTGGTATAGCATTGTCTCTCGCACACTCCACGGATATCCAATCTTGTATTGTAAACAAGCGTCTGAGATAGATAGAGGAAGATGTTATTGTGTTATTCAACTCTGTGTCTCATAGCTGCAATATCTCTTCTCAAAATAATGTCAGTCCCTAATGAAGTAATGCCAGTTTATTATTTATGGTTTCTGTCTCTGCGTAGCTGAAAACCTCCCGGTAGTGTATCTGTGTGAGATTTTTGAAACCCCGGTCTTTAAATGAAGACACTCAAAGAAAATTGGAATTCTAATGTGATTTTGGAAAATAGACAATTTTCTTTTGAAGCACCCTTCGATTGGAGAATTGCCTCTTAAATGTGTGTGTCTGTGTGGTGATGTTTTTCACTTCAGATAGACTGTGACTGATTATGTTGTGATATGTGCATATGTATGCATGCATGCACATACACAGACACACACACACAGACGCAGGCACACACACAAACATTGGTACACACCCATGAGCGGTTTAAACTGTCTGAACCCTGCTGAAGCAGAAGTCTGTTCTTTGGTGGCGTCTGGTGTCCAGGCCGATGGCATGTGTCACTACCCATCACCAAGTCTCCCTCAAACCAGATCTGTCACTTTAACCCAGTCAACCAGTGTAGAACACAGGGGACAGGCACCATCACACAGGCTTGGGACTGACAGAGGGATGGGTAGAAGTGGAGGAGGGTGGCGGGAGATGAAGAGATATGGGAAACGTGTGCTGTAGCACAGGGGCTTGAGACAAAGGAAAGGAAGGATCAGAGAGGGGCGAGAGAGATTCGGGTGGGGGCAGAGAGGGAAAGAGGGATGAAAGGAAGG
Source organism: Salmo salar (assembly GCF_965601325.2). NCBI lineage: Eukaryota > Metazoa > Chordata > Actinopteri > Salmoniformes > Salmonidae > Salmo > Salmo salar. The sequence goes on from NC_138297.1 coordinate 48,156,424, forward strand.
AGCGAGCAAAAGAGAGAGACATGAATGAAGGACGGGGTGCAGAGTTAAGGCATAATGTATCATTTTTATATCAGCCCCACCACGGAGATCCCTGCCTCAGCCCATCCATCCATCACACCAGTGTCTGGGCGCTGGCGCTGTCACCAGACACGAAGGCACATCATTGTGAGTACACAGACTCAGCCATGCTTCACTGGGCTAGAGGCAGGTGAGAGGATGTTCTGCAGAGGGATCTCTGTGAGAAAACAGATGGTTCATCTGTTGCTCAGGCTCAGGTTGTTAGAGCAATACAGACCTTACCTTCCGATGGAATAGCTGATTAAAATGTAGAGATGCGACTTCCAGACTGGGCCTTGTTTGAGATGATGTTATGGGAGCAATTCTTAGATTCAAATGTCTATTCTGCAGGCTACTGCTAGGTGTTAACTGCTCAAAGTTAGCAGTTCTGGGTTTGATTGGATGTGTGAACTTTCCTAAACGAGCTGATCTTTCACCACTTTTGTTCCAGTTGTTTCTCACACCAGGGGGACAGGACACTGTGTCTCTCACGTTTCATTGATGTGTCTGTCGATTCCTGTCATCTCATTATTTCCTAGGTCTGTCTCTCTCTCTCTCTCTCTCTCTCTCTCTCTCTCTTTCTCTCTCTGTCTCTCTCTTTCTCTCTATCTCTCTCTCTTTCTCTCTCTGCATCTCTTTGATTGTCAGGTTCAATGGTGGCGTGAGTGAGATAATATGCCCGCTCAAATTCAACTAAAGTGTTACTCTGGTTTTATTCCGTGTTTAAATATTTGAAGGAACGGCTGCAGTGCAGCTTTGAAAATTGCCACAAAGGGATGAAGGCTGCAAATTTAAATGATGGAAACATGAATAAAGATCAGACACTGGGCAGCTTTCATCTGCTGCTAGGCGTTCCATTGGCACGATCCCTGGGACGGAAAATGACCGTTATAAATATGGTTTGATTTTCTAACCAGGCACAACAACAAAGTTACGGCGAGAACATTACCACATTGATAGAATAAAACAGGCGTGGACCTTTCCCTCATTTGGAGGCATGGCATTCGTTGTTGTAAGTCT